>NW_011494612.1:4229493-4230393 GCF_000754665.1 Bison bison bison | reverse complement strand
TACGAGTAGAGAGCCCCGCCTTCTGTCTGTCTCCGGCTCGTGCCCCAGGAGACTTTGGCGTGCAAATCCTGAATCCACCTTGGGCATCCGAGGACATTGGAAATGATTGGGATTCGTCACAGTCTAGACTTTCTTCTCTGCTGAATTCCCCTTCCAATTGCATAAATCATCTCAATTATACAGTACCTTTTTGGGAAAGAATTTGATTAAGGGCTCAGCATGCGAAGAGTTGACTCATTGGAAGACTCTGATGTTGGGAGGGATTGGGAGCAGGAGGAGAAGGGGGCGACAGAGGATGAGATGGCTGGATGGCATCACTGACTCGATGGACGTGAGTCTGAGTGAACTCCGGGAGTTGGTGATGGACAGGGAGGCCTGGCATGCTGCGATTCATGGGGTCGCAGAGTCGGACACGACTGAGCGACTGAACAGAACTGAACTGATAGCGTCTTTTCGGAGAAGGCAATGGCAACCCACTCCAGTACTCTTGCCTGGAAAATTTCATGGATGGAGGAGCCTGGTAGGCTGCAGTCCGTGGGGTCGCGAAGAGTCGGACACGACTGAGCGACTTCACTTTCACTTTTCACTTTCATGCATTGGAGAGGGAAATGGCAACCTACTCCAGTGTTCTTGCCTGGAGAATCCCAGGGACGGAGGAGTCTGGTGGGCTGCCGTCTAGGGGTCTTACAGAGTCGGACACGACTGAAGCAACTTAGCAGCAGCAGCATAGCGTCTTTTATGGAAAGAATGTAGTACAATATATGTAACAAATGTAATAATAAATGTAATGAAGAAACTCAGTTAGAAGGTATGATGGAAGACTTGACTTTTCTTCCTTCTGCTTTCCCCATATCTTGGCCCTTGTATATTGCCCTTGCATGGAACAGGTGCACAATGAAT
>NW_011494612.1:4228135-4229393 GCF_000754665.1 Bison bison bison | reverse complement strand
TGCACAATGAATATTTAGCCAATCAGTCAAGCCATCCAACTAGCCATGCATCATCATTTATTTATTTATGGCTGCACTGGGTCTTTGTTGATGCTTGGGGACTTTCTGTAGTTGCAACAAGCAGGGGCTACTCCTCGTTGAGGTGTGATGGCTTTTCACTGCTGTGGCTTCTCTTGCTGCAGAGCAGTGGCTCTGGCTCTTAGTTGGTCCCTCTGTATGTGGGCTCTTCCTGGACCAGGGATTGAACCGTGTGCTCTGCATTGGTAGGCAGATTCTTAATCACTAGACCAAGCACCAGGGAAGCCTACATCAGCATTTTTTTAACATCATTAAAACATTAACATTGACTGGTGTTCATAGTGGCTTTGCCAACTTACATTCCCATCCTAATACTATTTTTTATTATTCATTGCTAGTGTATAGAAATACAATCAATTTGGTATATATCTGAATCCTGGGTTGGATTACTGCATTCATTCATTAGTTCTAATAGTATTTTTGATAAATTCATTAGAATTTCCTTTGTACAAGATTATGCCATTTAAGAATACAAATAGACTAACATCTCCCTTTCCAATCTGTATATCTTTTATTTTTCTTGTCTGATTGCATTAGCTAGAAACTATTGTATTATGTTGAATAGAGAAGTATGTGAACATTCTTGTCTTATTCTCAGTCTTCTGTGGATAGTTTTAGTCTTTCACCATTAGATGTGATTATTGCTCTGGATTTTTTTTTGTAGATGCCTTGTATCAGGTTAAGGAAGTTCCATTCTATTCCTAATTTTTTGCCTATTTTTATTATGAAGAGTGTTGGGTTTTGTTTAGTGCTTATTCTGTGTCTTGGAGTAGGCAATGGCACCCCACTCCAGTACTCTTGCCTGGAAAATCCCATGGACCGAGGAGCCTGGTAGGCTGCAGTCCATGGGGTTGCTAAGAGTCGGACACGACTGAGCGACTTCACTTTCACTTTTCACCTTCATGCATTGGAGAAGGAAATGGCAACCCACTCCAGTGTTCTTGCCTGGAGAATCCCAGGGACAGGGGAGCCTGGTAGGCTGCAGTCCGTGGGGTTGCTAAGAGTCGGACACGACTGAGCGACTTCACTTTCACTTTTCACCTTCATGCATTGGAGAAGGAAATGGCAACCCACTCCAGTGTTCTTGCCTGGAGAATCCCAGGGACAGGGGAGCCTGGTGGGCTGCCGTCTATGGGGTCACAGAGAGTCGGACACGACTGAAGTGACTTAGTAGTAGTAG
>NW_011494612.1:4217348-4228019 GCF_000754665.1 Bison bison bison | reverse complement strand
TGATGTGATACGTTACACTAATTTTTGGATGTAAGTCAATCTTGCATTCCTGGGAAAAATCCCTCTTGGTTATGACATATCCTTTTTATATTGTATGTTGCTAGATTCAGTTTGCTAATATTTTGTTGAAGAATTTTGAATCTACTCATAAGCAGAATAGAAACTGGTTTCCTTCAGTTTTTTTTAAATTTTTTTCTGGCTGTGTTGGCTATTTATTAATATATGCAGGCTTTCTCTAGTTGCAGCAAACGGGCTTCACACTGCAGTGGCTTCTCTTGCTGTGAAGCACAGGCTCTAAGTGCATGGTCTTCAGTAGTTGCTGTGCCTGAGCTCAGTAGTCAAGTAGGCTCGTGGGCTCTAGAGCACTGGCTCACTAGCTGTGGTGCCTGGGCTTAGTTGTCCTGAGACATGTGGGATCTTCCCAGACCAGGGATCAAACCTGTGTCCCCTGCCTTGGCAGGTGGATTCTTTACTACTGAGCCACAAGGGAAGACCCCTTTTAGTTTTTAAAATGTATTTATAACTGCTGCTTTGAAGTCTCTGTCTGCTATGTCTTATATACTGCTGCTGCTGCTAAGTCACTTCAGTCGTGTCCGACTCTGTGTGACCCCATAGACAGCAGCCCACCAGGCTCCCCCTTCCCTGGGATTCTCCAGGCAAGAACACTGGAGTGGGTTGCCATTTCCTTCTCCAATGCAGGAAAGTGAAGAGTGAAAGTGAAGTCGCTCAGTCGTGTCCGACTCTTAGTGACCCCATGGACTGCAGCCCACCAGGCTCCTCCGCCCATGGGATTGTCCAGGCAAGAGTACTGGAATGGGGTGCCATTGCCTTCTCCCATACATGTCCTTTCAAAGACAGTTTCAGTGTGTATGGGTCACATTGCCTGTTTCTTTGTATGTCTCATGTTGTTTTTGTTGTTGTTGCAAACCATACCTTTCCACTGCAGCAACTCTGAAGACTGGTCCAAATCAGCTCCTTGGTGGCTGTGGTTGTTTGCTTGTTTGTTTTTGAGTTGACCAGACTAGGTCACTAGAGTCTGTTTCCTCCACAGTGTGCAGCCTCTAGTGTCTCTCCTCAGAGGGTGTAGCTTTCGCATGCACACTGTCACCCCGACTCCTGGTCCCTCCCCTGGGGGATGACAGTGATTTTAGTCTGATTCTCTTTGTCTCTTCTCCTCAACTCCCTATCAAGCTTTTGGCTGGGGTTTAGCTCCCAGATGTTAGCCTCCACTAACTGGCAACTGATTGCTCCAGTGTTTTTGATAATGCCTTGGCCACCTCATTCGAAGAGTTGACTCATTGGAAAAGACTCTGATGCTGGGAGGGATTGGGGGCAGGAGGAGAAGGGGACAACAGAGGATGTGATGGCTGGATGGCATCACTGACTTGATGGACGTGGTTTGGGTGAACTCTGGGAGTTGGTGATGGACAGGGAGGCCTGGTGTGCTGCGATTCATGGGGTCGAAAAGAGTCGGACACGACTGAGCGACTGAACTGAACTGAACTGGGGCATAAAATTGTTTCACAGTCTGATCCAGTGGTTGTTTTTTTATTTATAATTTCTACCAGTTAGGGTTGTTGCATTGGGGAGAATATAAGGGAGCTACTCATGTGTCCATTCTGGAAGTGCTATGACATTAACTTTTAAAGTCAATTTGATGTAATTAAAATTAGATAAAGCACACACAGTTAAACATATAGGATGATCAGGGTGTAGAGATTATGTCATTTTTAGTAACAGAACATGAGACACTATCTCAGTTTAAAGAAAACGGGACTCTGTAAAAGGGTTTAAAAGGAACCTAGCATCACATTAATCATATCTTTAGGGAAATTTGGCTTCCTTTCTACAAGCTGAGCTAGCAAGAAAATGTCTAATCAGAATAGGTAGACCTTTATATTCAATTTTTTTTTAATTAGAGGATAGTTGTTTTACAATATTGTGTTGGCCTCTGCCATATAGCCATGAATCAAACACAGGTATACATATGTCCCCTCCCTTCTAAACCCCCTCCCACCTCCACCCCATCCCACCCGTCTAGGTTGTCACAGAGCACTGGGTTGAGCTCCCTGTGTCACACAGCAAATTCCTACTTGATATCTATTTTAAACATGGTAATGTATATGTTTCCATATTACATTATTCTCTATTGTATTCTATTATTCTATACAGATTGAAGAAAGTCATAAGGAGAAAGACAAATATTGTATATTAACGCATGCGTGTGGAATCTAGAAAGATGGTACCGATGAACCTATTTGCAAGGCAGCAGTGGAGACGCAGACACAGAGAGCAGACTCCTGTTCAATCTTAACGAGCCCCGCCAGTGTGCTCTGAAGCCAAAATCAAATATGAAAATTTGTGTGCCATGTTCTTTATGTCAGGTGATAAATCCTGCTGCTGGATCTTTGATTTCTGTTTCTCAACTGAGAATCATATGATCCAAAAATGGAAAGTCAATGGTAGACATTCTGAAAAAGCCTCTGACAGTCCTTTTTCTTTCTGTTGTATTGAGTTGGCCAAAAAGTTTGTTTGGAACGAACTTTTTGGCCACCCCAATACTTAAAATGGTGCTTATTAACACCTGCAGTTTTGAAAACCTGCCTTCCTTAACTTACCATTCTTTAGTGGTTTTACTAAGTATGTGATAATGTCACTAAAAGGGGAGAAAAGTGTTTAAACTGCAAGTCCTGACCATTTGGATAGACTTTATGACCTGTGGAGATAAATATTGGGCTGAATGACCTGAATGATACCTACTTTTGGCTTACTACAATTATTTTAATTGAAAAAAAAGTAATTAATGCTCAAATCCATCAGCTTAAGGGATTTAAAATATTTTTGTCCAACATTCTCTCATTTTGTCATTATCAGAATGCTTATCCATATGTCCAGAAATAACCTGCTGAAGGAATAAATGACAGACACAGGTCCTATGTAATTGTGTCCTAATAGTATCACATTCGGAGGAGGCAATGGCACCCCACTCCAGTACTCTTGCCTGGAGAATCCCATGGATGGAGGAGCCTGGTAGTCTAAGAGTCGGACATGACTGGGCGACTTCACTTTCACTTTTCACTTTCCTGCACTGGAGAAGGAAATGGCAACCCACTCCAGAGTTCTTGCCTGGAGAATCCCAGGGACAGGGGAGCCTGGTGGGCTGCCATCTATGGGGTCTTACAGAGTCGGACACGACTGAAGCAACTTAGCAGCAGCAGCAGTATCACATTAATTGTTTTACTTAACCTTGAAGAGCAGCAGTCATGACCCAAACTCCTGATAGGAGTCCTGACAGCTGAAGTTAGTGAGAGAGTTTAGTGTGTATTCTGTTAATTAACTTTACTGAGTTAGCATAGATAGCAAACAATACCCCCATGACTCCCCTTCGCCCTTCTTTCTCTTATACCCTTTCACGGCCCTATTGACATCGCCCGCTTTATCTGGGTACTCCCTTCACTCCAGCCACATACATTTATTTCCACTGCCCTTCCCCAGTCTCACTCCCACACTACAGATAATGACATATAACAGTTTGAGCCTTAATTTGTTTTGCCTGAAATAAAACGGCTTTGTTTTAATGAACTATCAATGGAGAGTCCCATGAAGCAGAGGAGTCAGCAAAATAAATGAATAAATGAGGTAAACCCAAACATGTACTTAATGAAAGTTACTGAATAGCCAAAGAGGTCTGAGAAATCTCAACATAATTAACTCCTATAGGGTTTATTGGTGCAGTCACTATGCTCTCTCCTTCTTTTAAGAAAGTTACAATCCAGATAGGATATCAGGACATATACCAATGAAGAGAAGAACAAGGCAGATGGGAAACTCTGCACCAGTAAATGACAAAGAATGATTATAACAGCTCTTGAGTGCTACCTCGTCTTCTTCAGGAACCAGAAGAATCCACTTCTGTCTGGCTTGACTGAACAGCACAAAGTTGACTAGTAAATGACAGGTTGAAAAAGCCTGCATCAAAAAAAAAAAAAACAAACTTTTGGGACTTCCCTCGTGGTCCAGTGGCTAGAACTCTGTGTTTCCAATGCAGGGGATCCAGGTGCAATCCCTGGTCAGGGAACTAGATCCCACATGCTTCGACTAAGACTTGGCACAGTCAAATAAATAAATACTGAAAAAAAAACTTTAAGAACACCAAAAATATACAGCCTTCTTTTAGAAGTATCAGTTTAATGATGTTGGCATACCAAGTATGCTGTCCCTAACAATAATCAACCATTAAATGTAAGCTACCCTCCAATTTGAAAAGGCAAACCTGTTTTTGAGGATGGCATTTCCAATTGAAAATGTAAGTTTATCTAATAAATTCTTCCCACTCCAGCAGCTCAGCACCCCAGCACTGGCTTCCTTCAATAACTGAGTTCTGTCTCAGTCTCTGGAGTAAATTCCTCTCCCCTACAAGGTTGCCAACCCCTCTCCCCTCTCACGGAGGACTAGCTCATTTTCTCTACCACCTCCACCTATTTCTCACTGGACTCAAATCTTTTCATATCGAATTTCTGTTGACCTTGAATTAAACCACATCCTATTTTGGGCCACAGAGAAATCAAGGGAAAAAACAGAGCTCATAGCCTGTAATGATTTTGGGCTGCTTAATCACATGTACAATGTCAAAGGGAACAGCACTTCAGAGATAAAGCTATCTGTTAGCTTACCTTCACACTGTGCTTATCACCCTAAGACTTAGGCATGAGGTATTTTACTGAATTGGTATGGCTCCCCATCCTGGATAATAACAAATTATGAATCAATCCATGTTATTCTTCAGTCATTCAGTCGTGTCTGACTCTTTGTGACCCCATGGACTGCAGCACTCCAGGCTTCTCTGTCCTTCACTATCTCCTGCAGTTTGCTCAGATTCATGTCCACTGAGTCAGTGATGCCATCAAACCATTGCATCCTCTGTCAGCCTCGTCTCCTCCTGCTCTCAACCTTTCCCAGCATCAAGGTCTTTTCCAATGAGCTGGCTCTTCACAATAGGTGGACAAAGTATCGGAGCTTCAGCTTCAGCATCAGTCCTTTCAGTGAATATTCAGAGTTGATTTCCTTTAGGATTGACTGGTTTTATCTCCTTGCTGTCCAAGGGATTCTCTAGAGTCTTCTCCAGCACCACAGTTCGAAAGCATCAGTTCTTCAGCACTCAGCCTTTTTTATGGTCCAACTCTCACATTTGTACATGACTACTGGAAAAACCATAGCTTTGACTAGATAGACCTTTGTTGGCAAAGTGATGTCTCTACTTTTTAATATGCTGTCTAGGTTTGTCATAGCTTTTCTTCCAAGGAGCAAGCATCTTTTAATTTCATGGCTGCAATCACCATCCACAGTGATTTTTGAGCCCAAGAAAATAAGATCACAGACTTTTGAAGCAAAGTGACCATCTTGCCTAGGTGCCTCAAGAGCAGGAATCTTATCTTCCAAGTTCTTTTTGGCACTGAGAAAATTGTTGGTATTCCACAAACATTAAATTATATTGAAATAATTTTCTGTTGGTTTATGTCCCCTTAGATACAAGATTAACCTTAGTGTCAGAGGAAGGAAGCTGATGACGCCAAACAAGCAGAGCAAGTCTTTATTTCAGCTTTGCCTTGTTAAAGCCATGACCTGAAAAGTTAGTTCAACTTGCTGAGCGATCTGTTTACTCAAGTCAAACAGGACTCCTAAGAAAGTGAGTCTCCTTTTACCAACATGGAATCTTCCAACAAGAATCATGGGATGGTAGAATTAACTAGCTGGGAGTTACTTTGGCTTCTCAAACTCTGATAAACATAAAAATTAGGCCTGGGGTTTTGTTAAAATGCACATTCTGATTTAAAATGTCTGATGCTGCTGGTCTCCCTGAGAGCAGCTTGAAGAGTAAAAAATCTAAGCCTCGTTTTACAAATGAACTCCAAAGTATGGAAATGGCAATGATTTGTATCATTGTTCCAATGTTTTCCATTCTTAAGCATAACATGAATTTAAAACAAGGACTGGTTTCTGGCGGATGAGGAAAAGAAAATTAACTTCACAAAATTCTTAGTTTTTATTTCTTTTCTCTTTGTTTTCCATGATCTAATCACATGCTAAAATGTTGTCTGGATTCATTGTTATTAGAGAATCACTATAATCTACACATAATCTATTCTTATCATAATCCATTAACAGGCTCACTGTGTCCCAGTAGGTGCAAGACCATGTTCTGAATATCCTATCATTCTGTTCAGCCACCTTTTCTATTTTACCTCTGTCAAACAATTCCAGGTGAGATGGTTATGTTCTGCAACACTGTTCAACATGAGGCTAGATTATTCCATCTTCTTCCTCTACCTAGTAACTAGAAAGCAAGCTTGCGATAAGAGAAACAGGATCTCTTTCTCTACTCTCTTTTTTCTTTTTTTCTTCCTCTTTTCATTTTCGGCCATGCCACATGAGGCACAGGATCTTCATCCCCCTACCAAGGATTGAAGCCCGTGCCCACTGCAGTGGAAGCCTTAACCACTGGAGCTCCAGGGAAGTCCCTCTTTCTCTACTTTCTGACTCAGTGATTTAAAAACTACAGCTCAAAATTCCCTTGAGGGATAGCTTAATTTACTGGGTTCTCAGGAGAATTCTACAAATATTCTTTATCCTTTTAGCAGAATTTTAAAACTTTCAATAGTAATATTAAGAAATAGTTAAATATGTACCTTGAAAGTGAAAGCTAGTCACGCAGGCATGTCCAACTCTTTGTGATCCCATGGACTGCAGCCTGCCAGGCTCATCTGTCCATAGAGTTCTCCAGGCAAGAACATTGGAGTGGGTAGCCATTCCTTTATCCATGGGATCTTCCTGACCCAGGGATTGAACCCAGGTCTCCCTTGTTGCAGGCAGATTCTTTACTGTCTGAGCCACCAGGGAAGCCCTGAAATATGTATGTGTACTAATTATTAGTTCTCTGGTATCTCCATTCCTTTATAAAAACAAGTAGAGGGTCACTAGCAATTGTCCACAGGAAAGAAGGTACTTATCACTTTGAGCCTCTCGCCCTGAGCCTCTAGGGGAAAACAGAATGAAACTTTAAACCTAATAGCTTCTTATTTTAAAAATGAATTATATAAAAACACAAATAATATCAGGAAACATCTATTGCATGTCCACTAGGTACAAAGCTCTAAATGTCATATAATAAATGTAAATGCAAATTTTGCCCCTGGCTCTAGCTAGGGTACTCTCCTTAGGAAGTTCACACACAAACCTGTGACAAATAACAATTCAAGATTACATAAAAATCTAAAGCAATAGGGCAGTACAAAACAAATTGCTAATTTGTGGAAGAGCAAATAATAGCTATAGAATTCAGAGAAAGGAGTGATTATGCCCAACTAAGGTGGAAAAAAATTTTTTTTAAATCTCTGATAGCAGTTATCTGAGAAGATAAGACTGGTATGAAACAGAGGTAGTTCTCTTTCATTGGGAGAGGACTTTATCAAGGCCTAACTGAAAAAATGCTTTATCGAGGACTAACTGAAAAAAATCCTTTGTTAAGCTGTAAAGTCATAATGTAATTTCAAAGAGACCTGGGATCCTCTGGCAAATTAACATGAGATAGGCCACAGGCCTTTTAGTCTTTTAAGCTCTGCGTTTCCTGGAAAATGGAAAATGAGAGGGTTCATGATCTCTGTACAGAATTTCATGGACTGTATAGTCCATGGGGTCGCAAAGAATCGACACGACTGAGCGACTTTCACTTCACTTCATGATCTCCGAGTCCCATTCCAGTCTAAGACTGTAAGATTCTGGGACCCCTTGGAAACTTCTGGGACCCCTGAAAAACTTACTAGACTGTGACATCATGTATTGACATAAAACTTTCCCAGCACCTAACAAAGTCTATGGGACTTGGTATTTGGAAGTTGACGGTAGGATTCTCAAATCAGCTTTTCATTCATTGAACATGTTTGCTTAGGGTTTACTAGGTCATGGTCCCCTCTGAGACATGCAGGTAGGAATGCAAAAAATCTTGCCCTCAAGGAGCTCACCTTAACAAATATGTGTCAATATTTACTTAAAAACACATATTCTCTGTCATCTCTTCCACTCCTGTAAATCTATTTTATTTCAAAATAAAAATTTAGAAAGTGTAAACCAAACAAACAAACAAAATTCCACACATGACAACCTGCTCCAGGATTCTTGCCTGGAAAATTCCATGAACAGAGGAGCCTGGTGGTCCATTGCGTTGCAAAGAGTCGGATATGACCACATACACATTCAGATGTATAAGTAACTCTCATAACTAAAAAAGACAGTTCAGTTTCTCTTTGTGAGCAAAGAGTTCCCCACAACTCAGTAGGGAAAATAATAGTTTTGAGGGGTAGGGGGTTGGAGTTAATTTAACAGATGATGCTGAAAAAATTGAATATCTATACATGAAAGAATGAAGTTGGACTTATATCTAAACCATTTAGAAAACTTAGCTCAAAATAGATCAAAGATTTAAGTATAAGAACTAAAATTATAAAACTCTTAGAAAGAAACACAGTAGTAAATCTTTGTGACCTTAGATTAGGTAAGGGATTCTTAGATTGTCACCAAAACTACAACTAGCAAAAGAAAAGGTAAATTGAACTTCATCAAAATTAAAAATGCTGGTATTTCTTAAGGATACATCCAGAAAGTGAAAAGTCTTCTCACAGAATGGGAGATATTTGCAAATCAGATGTCTGATAAGGCAGTGCAGTGGTAAACAATTTGCCTGCTAATGCAGGAGACTCAAGAGGTTTGACCCCTGGCTGGGGAAGATCTCCTGGAGTAGGAAATGACAACCCACTCCAGTATTCTTGCCTGGAAAATTCCATGAACAGAGGAACCTGGTGGTCCATCCCATTACAAAGAGTCAGATACGACCACACACACATTCAGATATGTAAGTAACTCTTATAATTAAAAATACAATTCAGTTTCTCTTTGTGAGCAAAGAATTTAAATACATTTCTGCAAAGAAGACATAAAAATGGCCATAAAAACCATGAAAAATATTTATTATTAGTCATTAGGGAAGGGCAGCTCAATCACTTCATACTTACTAGGTTGATGGTAATCAAAAGACAGATGATAACAAGTGTTGGAGAGAATGTGCAGAAATTGGCACCTTCATAGTTGCTGGTGGGAATGCAAAGAAGTGCAACTTTAGAAAACAGTTTGACATTTTCTCAAGATGTTAAACATAAAGTTACCGTAAGATCCGGCAATTCCTTTGCTAGTTATATAACTAAGAGAACTTGGTTATAACCATAAAAACATATGTCTACACAAAAACTAGTTCACAAATGTTCATATAAGCATTATTCAGAGTAGCTAAATTGTGAAATCAGACCGAATGTCCATTATAGTTGAAGAATGGATAAACAAAATGTGGTACATCCCTAAAACAGTTGCAAAAGAGTCCGACATAATTTACAATTAAACAACAGCAATAAAAAGGAATGAAGTACTGAGACACCTGACAATGTGGATAAACCTTGAAAACACTAAACTATGCAAAAAGAGGCCAGACACAAAAGGCTACATATTGTATGGTTCCATTTATATTAAATGTCCAGAACAGACCAATCTATATAGACAGGAAGCAGATTAATGGTTGCTAGAAGTTGGAGGAAATGGGAAATGGGCACTGATTGCTTAATGGTCTTGGAGTTTCTTCTGGGGTGATGAAAATGTCCTGGAATTACAGACTAGTGATGATTACATGACATTGTGAACATACACTTTGTTATATGCTTTAAACAGATTAATTTTATGTGAATTATATCTTAATTAAAAGCAAATACCTGCTAAGTATTATTAGAGGGGCTTTCCCAATGGCTCAGCAGATAAAAAATCCACCTGCATTGCAGGAGACACGGATTTGATCCCTGGGTCAGGAAGATGCCCTGGAGGAAGGCATGGCAACCCACTCCAGTATTCTTACCAGGAAAATCTCATGGACAGAGGAACTTGGCAGGCTGCAGTCCATGGTGCTGCAAAGAGTTGGACACAACTGAAGCAACTGAGCACAGCACATACAAGTATAATTAGAGGATTATAAATAGACTACTGTGAGAGTCTTGGGGAGGCTGCAAAGCCCAAAGGAAGAAAAGGTTGAGCAGAATCTGAAGAAGAATGCTGATGACTACAGTAGGTGGAGGGGGTCAGCACGGAAGAGGCCAGAGTAAGTATCTCACAGGGGGGCTTCAGTTCCAAAGCTAATCCTGCCACTTAGTAGCAGTATGACCTTAGACAGGTACTTAATCCCACTAAAATGTGTATCCTCATCAGCAAAATGGAGTATAATACCTGCTTCATGGGTTTGTTGTACAAATTAGGTATGTACAGCAAACCCATATATACAGTGCTTGCTGTATGTAAGCACTCAGTAGGGAAGTTGGTCCTCCATATCTTCAGGTTCTGAATCCACAGATTCAACCAATTATAGATATTATTTATATATATATATATATAAGCTAAGCTAAGTCACTTCCGTCGAATCCGACTCTGTGCGACCCCATAGACGGCAGCCCAACAGGCTCCCCCTTCCCTGGGATTCTCCAGGCAAGAACACTGGAGTGGGTTGCCATTTCCTTCTCCAATGCATGAAAGTGAAAAGTGAAAGGGAAGTCGCTCAGTCGTGTCCGACTCTTCGTGACCCCATGG
>NW_011494612.1:4216559-4217170 GCF_000754665.1 Bison bison bison | reverse complement strand
CTTACTTTATTTTTTAAATTTTATTTTATTTTTAACTTTACAATATTGTATTGGTTTTGCCATATATCGGAATGAATCCGCCACAGGCATACATACGTTCCCCATCCCGAACCCTCCGCCCTCCCTGGGATTTAGTCTTAAATCACCTGAAATTTTAGGGAGAAAAGGAATGTGAAGACAAGGCGCAAGCAGAGGGAAGAATGGCTCAGAAGAGACAAAAATGGTACCTCTGGGACCTCAGGAAAGGACACAGATTTTTAATTTCATTAAGTAAAACCAATGTCTATATCTTAGAGGCACTTGATGTGGTCTATTTGCCAGAAATGATTTTCTAATGATTATTCAATGACTTCCTCTTTTAATTGCTTGATTCAGGAAGCATTTTGATAAAAGTGAAGCTGCTCAGTCATGTCCGACACTTTGTGGCCCAATGGACTGTAGCCTACCAGGCTTCTCCATCCGTGGGATATTCCAGGCAAGAGCAACCGGAGTGGGTTGCCATTTCCTTCTCCAATGCATGAAAGTGAAAAGTGAAAGGGAAGTCGCTCAGTCGTGTCCGACTCTTAGTGACCCCATGGACTGCAGCCTACCAGGCTCCTCCGCCCATGGGA
>NW_011494612.1:4215711-4216459 GCF_000754665.1 Bison bison bison | reverse complement strand
AGTATTTATATATATATATATATATATAGAGAGAGAGAGAGAGAGAGAGAGAGAGTTTCAAAAACTAAAACTTGAATTTGCTGTGCTCTGGCAGCTATTTCATAGCATTTACACTGTCTTTACAACTATTTACATAACATTTACATTGCATTAGGTATTATAAGTAATCTAGACATGATTTAAAGTATACAGAATGATGTACATAGGTTATATGGAAATATTACACCATTTTATAGAATGAGGATCCACAGGTTTTGGTATTCAAGAGGGTGCTAGAACCTATCCCCCATGGATACCGAGCAACAACTACATTTAATAAGTGTAGGGAATTCCCTAGTGGTCCAGTGGTTAGGAATCCACACTCTTATTGTGGAGGACCCAGGTTCAATTCCTGGCTGGGGAGCTAAAATCCCAGAAGCCACGCATTGTGGCAGAACAAAACAAAAAACAAAAAAACCCCAACCAACCAAACCAAACAAAAAATCCCCCAAAACACAAGTGAAGCCTTCTCTTTCTTTCTTCAACCTTCCCTTATTTCTTTTTTAGGTGGATTAATGTTGAGTGTCATGGTAGGACAGTGAAAAGGCCTAGCTTGAGTCTGACTGTCAGAAAATTTAATGAGGCTTAAATATAAAGGCAGTTGGAAGCAGAGGAAGGTGTTTCAGAGTCCGAAAATAAAGATTCTGCAAGCCAAGAAAAGTACTTTGGATTTAGTCCTGGGATTTAGTCTTTTTTTTTTTTTTTTTTT
>NW_011494612.1:4212306-4215611 GCF_000754665.1 Bison bison bison | reverse complement strand
CCTACCAGACTTCTCCATCCGTGGGATATTCCAGGCAAGAGCAACCGGAATGGGTTGCCATTTCCTTCTCCATCAAATCCAAGTCTCTCACATTGCAGGGAGACGCTTTATCCTCTGAGCCACCAGGGAAGCCCTAAAGTGAAAGTGAAGTTGCTCAATGCTTCCCTGGTGGCTCAGTAAGTAAAGAATCCGCCTGGCAATGAGGGAGACCTGGGTTCATTCCCTGGGTTGGGAAGATCCCCTGGAGAAGGAAATGGTAATCCACGTCAGTATTCCTGCCTGGAGAATCCCATGGACAGAGGAGCCTGGCAGGCTATGCAAAGAATCAGACATGACTTAGCGACTAAACCACCACCAGCACCAAACCTTAGCTGATTCCAGCAAAAGAAGGTGCTTGTTTATTGTAGGGAGCAGTGCCACACCAGTCTAAGCAATCCATGGCAAAATTGAAAGCCATTATATAACTTGCTCTGTGTTTATTTCCCTTTCAGAGAGTAAATGAGAACAAATTTAACCTAACTGACTTCAAAATCTTCTGAAAATAAGTAAACGTTTCAAAGCTGTTTGAAGTACTCTCCATCAATGGAGAGTATCTTTTAAATCCAAAATTTCATTCGGTGTAATAACTAAACAGTGAATTTTTATTCTTTTCCTGAATGAATTTTTAGTGTTCCCCCTCTAATCACAACTTTGAATATTTCTACAACAGCAACAAAAAACCTGAATTCTTATTCTGAAAAAAGTCCTTGCAGTATACTGCAGTAAGAGTGAAACTCAAACATTATATGGTGCCTTGCAGTTATAAAACACTTTGACAAATATAACCACATTTAGATTAATCTATTTCTCCCAATAAATTCATCTGGTAAATATTACTGTCATCCCTGTTGTAGGGATGATGAGCTTGGTGTTCAGGGAGGTTAAATGAATTGGCTAAGAGCATCCAACTAGAAATGGGAAGGGCCACTGAATAAACTCAGTTTCTTAACTCCTAATTTCAGACTCTGCCCATCTTCCTGCATTAAACTTTACAAAAAATTCACACACACAGATGTGGTTATATATTTCATCTGGAAATTTTAATTGGGAAATGAATAGTCATAATATCTAAATTAGGTTAGAAGTGTATTAATTATGGTTTTTATTTTGTATATTTTATGATGCTTTGCTATCTTGGTGGCCTTAGTGATGAAGGGGAGGATTTCCCTCCCAGGGCTTTGATCTCTGGAAATTATCCTAGAGCTAGCAAACAACTTCCCCTGTGAACGTGCCTTTCCTCTGGAAACCATCCAACCCAAAACCCATATCCCCCAAATCCTCCTTTATTTCTCATATATGAAGCCAATATCTCCCCTGTTCCAAATCACCCCGGGCTAGGTACTGGAAAATTAGAGACCACCCCTATAGAGCAGAGCCTGCCAAAACTATTTTAACTATCCAATCCCAAATTCACTCAGACTTTTGTACACTGTCCCACCCATTTGTTCCTGCAGAAACCAAAATAAAGTCTCTGGGCTATGCTTTCTCTTTCACTCCTTCTGCCTCCAGACCGACTCTGGTGCTTCCCCATGTGGCCCTGTACGGTGCGGCATGCCGCCTGCTCTTGAACACTGTAAATAATAAACTCTTCTTTTAAAAGCAATTGTCCTTGTGTCTGTCACCTTACCATATTTGATTAAAACGAATCCCAGGTAGGAATCCAGACAAGTACAATTGAAAAATGTAGGGAGCTAGGGGCACTAACTCTTGGGCTATTGAAAATCTGTGTATAACTTTACAGTTGGCTTCTGTATCCACATCCACAGATTTAACCAACTGTATACCATGCAAGAACTGTAATACGCATTTACTGAAAAAAAGAATCCGTGTATAAGTGGACCTGCATAGTTCAAGCTCATGATGTTCAAAGGCCAACTGTATGGTATTGTTTCTTAACTAAGAATAAAGAAAGAACTGAAGAAAAAGAGAAAACAATGCTCTATCCATCATGGATAGGAAATGAAAGAACAAATACACTTTTTTTCAGTGTGTTACTTATATGTTTATTTCAATATATTTATTGAGAGCTCACTACATGCCTGGCATTGTGCAAGGCACTGAATATACAGTAATGAACAAAACAGGTTTGTTCCCTGTCCTTGTAAGACTCAATTTAGAGAAAAAAAGTAGGCCAAAAAAAAAAAGTAAACAAACATACAATTACAAACTGTGGTACTTGCTTCAAGGGAAATAAATATTGTGTAGTGGGAAGGACCCTATAAATTGATCTGGAAAAATCTATCCAAGGAAATGACATTTATGCAGAGGATTAAAGGGAAACAAGGAACTAGCCTTGCAAAGTATGGGAAAGAACATTCCAGGATTGTATGGAAGGTCGTGAGCTAAGCAAAGTTTGGCATCTTTGAGGAACTGGAAGAAGTCATGTACACTGATGTGGCAGGATATACTGCTAAGTGCAGAAGAGCATATATAATCCAATACCATTTTTGACAAGAGACATATACATATATGCATGTCAGGACAAAGAAAATTAAGAAGAATATAAAATAGGCTGTAAATAATGATTATTTTTGGAAAGAGTGGATTTCAGTGGATTTTCACTTTCTATTTCATATATATTTCTGCACTATTTAGATTTTTGGAAATTTTGTATTCATGATTTGATACTGCAACCATGAAATTAAAAGACGCTTACTCCTTGGAAGGAAAGTTATGACCAACCTAGATAGCATATTCAAAAGCAGAGACATTACTTTGCCAACAAAGATCTGTCTAGTCAAGGCTATGGTTTTTCCAGTGGTCATGTATGGATGTGAGAGTTGGACTGTTAAGAAGGCTGAGAGCCGAAGAATTGATGCTTTTGAACTGTGGTGTTGGAGAAGACTCTTGAGAGTCCCTTGGACTGCAAGGAGATCCAACCAGTCCATTCTGAAGGAGATCAGCCCTGGGATTTCTTTGGAAGGAATGATGCTAAAGCTGAAACTCCAGTACTTTGGCCACCTCATGCAAAGAGTTGACTCATTGGAAAAGTCTCTGATGCTCCGGAGTTCACTCAGACTCACGTCCATTGAGTCAGTGATGCCATCCAGCCATCTCATCCTCTGTCCCCTTCTCCTCCTGCCCCCAATCCGTCCCAGCATCAGAGTCTTTTCCAATGGGTCAACTCTTCGCATGAGTTGGCCAAAGTACTGGAGTTTCAGCTTTAGCATCATTCCTTCCCAAGAAATCCCAGGGCTGATCTCCTTCAGAATGGACTGGTTGGATCTCCTTGCAGTTCTTGGGACTCTCAAGAGTCTTCTCCAACT
>NW_011494612.1:4206767-4212078 GCF_000754665.1 Bison bison bison | reverse complement strand
TAGTTTTCTGAATGTTGAGCTTTAAGTCAACTTTTTCACTCTCCTCTTTCACTTTCATCAAGAGGCTTTTGAGTTCCTCTTCACTTTCTGCCATAAGGGTGGTGTCATCTGCATATCTGAGGTGATTGATATTTCTCCCAGCAATCTTGATTCCATCTTGTGCTTCTTCCAGTCCAGCGTTTCTCATGATGTACTCTGCATCGAAGTTAAATAAGCAGGGTGACAATATACAGCCTTGACATACTCCTTTTCCTATTTGGAACCAGTCTGTTGTTCCATTTCCAGTTCTAACTGATGAGTCCTGACCGGCATATAGGTTTCTCAAGAGGCCAGTCAGGTGGTCTGGTATACCCGTCTCTTTCAGAATTTTCCACAGTTTGTTGTGATCCACCCAAAGGCTTTGGCATAGTCAATAAAGCAGAAATAGATGATTTTCTGGAACTCTCTTGCTTTTTCGATGATCCAGTGGATGTTGGCAATTTGATCTCTGGTTCCTCTGCCTTTTCTAAAACAGTAGTAGATATAACGGTCATCTGAGTTAAATTCACCCATTCCAGTCCATTTTGGTTCACTGATTCCTAGAATGTCGACATTCACTCTTGGCATCTCCTGTTTGACCACTTCCAATTTGCCTTGATTCATGGACCTGACATTCCAGGTTCCTATGCAATATTGCTCTTTAC
This sequence comes from Bison bison bison, assembly GCF_000754665.1. Lineage (NCBI taxonomy): Eukaryota > Metazoa > Chordata > Mammalia > Artiodactyla > Bovidae > Bison > Bison bison. The sequence continues at coordinate 4,211,395 of NW_011494612.1, read as the reverse complement.
AGCATTGGACCTTGCTTCTATCACCAGTCACATCCACAACTGGGTATTGTTTTTGCTTTGGCTCCATCCCTTCATTCTTTCTGGAGTTATTTCTCCACTGATCTCCAGTAGCATATTGGGCACCTACCGACCTGGGAAGATCCTCTTTCAGTATCCTATCATTTTGCCTTTTCATACTGTTCATGGGGTTCTCAAGGCAAGAATACTGAAGTGGTTTGCCATTCCCTTCTCCAGTGGACCACATTCTGTCAGACCTCTCCACCATGACTCCACCGTTTTCAGTGGCCCCACAGGGCATGGCTTAGTTTCATTGAGTTAGACCAGGGTGTGGTCCATGTGATTAGATTGACTAGTTTTCTGTGATTATGCTTGCAGTGTATCTGCCCTCTGATGCCCTCTCGAAACACTTACTGTCTTATTTGGGTTTCTCTTACCTTGGACGTGGGGTATCTCTTCACAGCTGCTCCAGCAAAGCACAGCTGCTGCTCCTTACCTTGGACGAGGGGTATCTCCTCACCGCTGCCCCTCCTGACCTTGAACGTAGAGTGGCTCCTCTTGGCCCTCCTGCACCTGCGAAGCCACCATTCCTTTGTCTCCTTCGGTAGGTTTATTCCTAGATACTTAATTATTTTTGTTGCAGTGGTGAATGGGATTGATTCCTTAATTTCTCTTTCTGATTTTCATTGTTAGTATATAGAAATGCAAGTGATTTCTGTGTATTGATTTTGTATCCTGTGACTTTGCTAAATTCACTGATTAGCTCTATCTAGTAATTTTCTGATACTATCTTTAAGGTTTTCTATTTAGAGTATCATGTCATCTGCAAACAGTAAGAGCTTTACTTCTTCTTTTCCCATCTGGATTCCTTTTATTTCTTTTTCTTCTCTGATTGCTGTAGCTAGGACTTCCAAAACTATGTTGAATAACAGTGGTGAAAGTGGACACCCTTGTCTTGTTCCTGATCTAAGGGGGAATGCTTTCAGTTTTTCACCATTGAGAATAATGTTTGCTGTAGGCTTATTTTATATGACCTTTACTATGTTGAGGAAGGTTCCTTCTATGCCCATTTTTGAAGCATTTTAACCATAAATGGGTGCTGAATTTTGTCAAAGGCTTTTTCTGCATCTGTTGAGTTGTCATTGGAGAAGGCAATGGCACCCCACTCCAGTACTCTTGCCTGGAGAATCTCATGAATGGAGGAGCCTGGTAGTCTGCAGTCCATGGGGTCACTAAGAGTCAGACATGACTGAGTGATTTCACTTTCACTTTTCACTTTCATAAATTGAAGAAGGAAATGGCAACCCACTCCAGTGTTCTTGCCTGGAGAATCCCAGGGAGAGGGGAGCCTGGTTGGCTTCCGTCTATGGGGTCGCAGAGAGTCGGACATGACTGAAGCGACTTAGCAGCAGCAGCAGCAGCAGCACTGAATGGTCATCATATGGTTTTTATCTTTCAATTTGTTACTATGGTCTATCACATTGATTGACTTGCATATATTGAAGAATCCTTGCATTCCTGGAATAAACCCAACTTGATCATAGTGTATGAGCTTTTTGATGTGTTCCTGAATTCTGTTTGCTAAATTTTTGTTTTTGTTTGCTAAAATTTTGTTGAGGATTTTTGCATCTATGTTCATCAGTGATATTGGCCTGTAGTTTTCTTTTTCTGTGTTGTCTTTGGTTTTGGTATCAGGGTGATGGTGGCCTCATAGAATGAGTTTGGAAGTGTTCCTTCCTCTGCAATTTTTTTGAAAGAGTTTTAGAAGGATATGCATTAACTCTTCTCTAAATATTTGATAGAATTCTGTGAAGCTATCTGGTCCTGAGCTTTTCTTTTTGGGGAGATTTTTGATCACAGCTTCAATTTTATGCTTGTAATTGGGTTGTTCATAATTTCTATTTCTTCCTGGTTTAGTCTTGGAAGATTGAACTTTTCTCAGAATCTGTCCATTCCTCCCAGGTTATCCATTTTATTACCACATAGTTGTTCATGATAGTCTCTTATAATCCTTTGTATTTCTGCATTGTCTGTTGTAACCTCTACTTTTTCAGTTCTAATTTTGTTGATTTGATTCTTCTCTCTTTTGTTCTTGATGAGTCTGGCTAAAGGTTTGTCCATTTTGTTTATCTTCTCAAAGAACCAGCTTTTAGTTTTATTCATCTTTACTATTGTTTCATTTCTTTTTCAGTTATTTCTGCTTGGATCTTTATGATTTCTTTCCTTCTACTAATTTTGGGGTCTTTTGTTCTTCTTTTTCAGTTGTTTTAGGTGTAAAGTTAGGTTGTCTATTTGATGTTTTTCTTGTTTCTTGAGGTAGGGTTGTATTGCTATAAACTTCCCTCTTAGAACTGCTTTTGCTGCATCCCATAGGTTTTGAGTTGTCATGTTTTCATTTTCATTTGTTTCTAGAAATATTTTGATTTCCCTTTTGATTTCTTCAGTAACCTGTTGGTTATTTAGAAAAATATTATTTAATCTCCATGTGTTTGTTTCTTACAGTTTTTTTTGTTGTTGTAATTGATATCTAGTCTCATAGCATTGTGGTTGGAGAAGATGCTTGATATGATTTCAATTTTCTTCAATTTACTGAGGTTTGATTTATGATCCAAGATTTTGGTCTATCTTGGAGAATGTTCCATGTGCACTTGAGAAGAAAGTGTATTCTTCTGCATTTGGATGGAATGTCCTGAAGATATCAAAGAGATCCATCTCATCTAATGTATCATTTAATACTTGCGTTTCCTTATTAATTTTCTGTTTTGATGATCTGGCCATTACTGTGGGGTGTTAAAGTCTCCTCCTATTATTGTGTTACTGTCAATTTCTCCTTTTATGTCTGTTAGTGTTTGTCTTATATATTGAGGTGCTCCTATGTTGGGTGCATAGATATTTACAATTGTTATCTCTTCCTCTTGGATTGATCCCTTGATTATTATTTAGTGTCCTTCCTTATCTCTTATAATCTTTAAGGTCTATTTTGTCTGATATGAAGATTGCTACTACTACTACTACTACTACTACTAAGTCGCTTCAGTCGTGTCCGACTCTGTGCAACCCCATAGACGGCAGCCCACCAGGCTCCCCTATCCCTGGGATTCTCCAGGCAAGAACAGCTGAAAGATCAGCTGTTAAGTGTATGGGGTTTCCTTTGTATGCTACTTGTTGCTTCTCCCTTGCTGCTTCTAATATTGTTTCTTTGTGTTTAGTCTTTGCTAGTTTGATTAGTATATGTCTTGGTGTGTTTCTCCTTGGGTTTATCCTGTATGGTACTCTTTGTGCCTCTGGGACTTGATTGACTATTTCCTTCTCCATGTTGGGGAAATTTTCAACTATAATCTCTTCAAAAATTTTCTCATACCCTTTCTTTTTCTTTTCTTCTTCTGGGACCTGTATAATTTGAATGTTGGTGCATTTGATATTGTCCCAGAGGTCTCTGAGACTATCCTCAGTTCTTTTCATTCTTTTTATTCTGCTCTTCAAAAGTTATTTCCACCATTTTATCTTTCAGCTCACTGATTCATTCTTCTGCTTCAGATATTCTGCTATTGATTCCTTCTAGAGTTTTTAAAATTTCAGTAATTGTGTTGTTTGTCTCTGTATGTTTATTCTTTAATTGTCCTAGGTCTTTGTTAATTGATTCTTGCATTTTCTCCATTTTGTTTTCAAGATTTTTTTTATCATCTTTACTATCATTATTCTGAATTCTTTTTCAGGTAGTTTGCCTATTTCCTCTTCATTTACTTGGATTTCTGTGTTTCTAGTTTGTTCCTTCATTTGTATACTATTTCTCTTCCTTTTCATTATTTTTTTAACTAATTGTGTTTGAGGTCTCCTTTTCCCAGGCTTCAAGGTTGAATTCTTTCTTCCTTTTGGTTTCTGCCTTCCTAAGGTTGGTCCAGTGGTTTGTGTAAGCTTTGTTTTGTGTGTGTGTGTGTGTGTGTGTGTGTAAGCTTCGAATAGGGTGAGATTTGTGCTGAGTTTTTGTTTGTTTGTTTTTCCTCTGATAGGCAAGGCTAAGTGAGCTGGTAATCCTGTCTGCTGAAGACTGGGTTTGTATTTTTGTTTCCTTCATTGTTTACATGAGGCATCCTACACAGGGTGATACTGGTGGTTGGGTGATGCCAGGTCTTGTATTCAAATGGTTTCTTTTGTGTGAGTTCTATTTGATATTCCCTAGGGTTAGTTCGCTGGTAGTCTAGGGTCTTGGAGTAAGTGCTCCCACTCCAAAGGCTCAGGGCTTGATCTCTTATAGCTCTGTGGGTGAGAAATACAGGTCTCATTGTACCTCCAGTACAGGTCTCATTGGCTAAAAACACCATGTCAGCAGTTATGTGTTCCTTTCTGAAGGCTCTCTGTCTTTAAAGACAGTGATGTTACACATCTATGATCCTGCCTCTCTAGCCTGCTCCAATAAAGGCTATATTTTGAAGAGGGAGCTGATGGCATTGCCAGAGGTCACACAGCTAGTTAGTGGCAAAATCAGGATTCAAATCTAAGTTTGTCTAACTCTACCACTCTACTTATAAAAACTCTTTCAAGCTGCCACAATGCTAATACAGCATAAAAGCTGGAAAAGAATGGAAATGAAAGTCAATAGCTGCTTCAAATACGTATCAAGTACCTACATG
>NW_011494612.1:4154767-4206613 GCF_000754665.1 Bison bison bison | reverse complement strand
TGGGTGGATAGGAGACCAGAGTTCAAATTCTGCTATTACCATGGATTCTTCCCCCATGGGGCATGTGACAGCGAATGTCCCTTCAAGCTTTAAAGGTCCCTGTCTCTATGATTTATCATCTAGGTAAATATAGAGGACTAGGAACAATGTCCAGAGAAGGCAATGGCATCCCACTCCAGTACTCTTGCCTGGAAAATCCCATGGATGGAGGAGCCTGGTAGGCTGCAGTCCATGGGGTCGCTAAGAGTCAGACACGACTGAGCGACTTCACTTTCACTTTTCCCTTTCATGCATTGGAGAAGGAAATGGTAACCCACTCCAGTGTTCTTGCCTGGAGAATCCCAGGGATGGGAAGCCTGGTGGACTGCCATCTATGGGGTCACACAGAGTTGGACACGACTGAAGTGACTTAGCAGCAGCAGCAGGAACAGAGGTATACAAGATTGATAGCATTGATTAACACACCAATTATTGTAAGAATAGATGAAAGGTGGCAGGACTAGACTCTTTTCTGTTTCAATACTATTTGCTTTATTCACTAAAGTATTTGGTTTTAGGATGTTATTTCAAGGAAAAGCAAGAACAAGTCCATACAGTGTGCCATTCCAGTCTACTAGAATGTAGGATGTACTAGAATTTTAGGCTTTATTCATGCAAATATTGAAGCATTCAGTCCCACAACAAGTATTTAAAGCCTACTGAGTATTTAGGCAAGACCAGGTGAAGGAAGATCTTGATAAAAATTTCAAAAAGTAAAAGAGGGACTTCCCTGGTGGTCCAATGATTAAGAATTCAAGTGCCAATGCAAGGGACATGGGTTTGATTCCTGGTCCAGGCAGATTCTTCATGCCACAGGGCAACAAAGCATGTGTGTTACAATTATTGAGCCTGCATGCTCTAGAGATCATGCTCTGCAAGAAGAGAAGCCATGGCAATAAGCCCACACTCCCACAGAGAGTAGGGTCTGCTCACCACAACTAGAGAAAGCCTGTACACAACAACAGAGACACAGAGCAGGAAAAAATAAATAAAAAAACTTTTTAAAAGAGGACTTTTTTAGACTTTACATTTGGTTTTTTAAGACTGTATGACAATCTTGAAGGTGTTGTTCCTCTTTTTTTCACATTATAAAACTAAAACCTTCAGTACTTTACATTCAGATCTGTTTCTGCTGCATCACTTCAGTCGTGTCTGACTCTGTGTTGACCCCATAGACGGCAGCCCACCAGGCTCCTCCGTCCATGGGATTTTCTAGGCAAAATTACTGGAGTGGGGTGCCATTGCCTTCTCCCATTCAGGTCTGTACCAGTATTCAAATCTGAGTCAGTCCATCTTCTGTCTCATATTAGGAAAGCAATCATAGTGTAGTTGGGGTGTTGGACAATGTATATGCCATATTAACTACTGAGAAAGGGCCCAGCACAAGGTGATCAGTGATTTAGAACATAGGTCAGCATTTTTTTTCTGCCAAGTGAACCATTGTAGTGTCTATTGCAATTGCTCACCTCTGCCCTTGCAACGCAAAAGTTGCTGTAGACAGTACATAAATGAATGAGCATTGCTGTGTTCCAATAAGGCCTTATTTATGGATACTGAAACACAAATTTCACATAATTCTCACTTGTCACAAAATATTATTCTTCCTTTCATATTTTTTTTTCTATTGTTAGAAAATGTAAAAACCATTCTTAGCTTGACAGCTATACAAAAACAAGCAGCAGGTTGGGTTTGGCCCATGGGCTTGTGTTAGTCAGTCGGGGCTGCTATGATAAATACCATAGTCTGAGCGATTTAAACAACAAAGAATTCTTTCTCACAGTTCCAGAGAGCAGGAAGTCCAGGTTCAAGGTGCTGGCAGGTTCAATGTGGTGTCTGGTGAGAAACTTCTTCCTGGTTTGCAGACAATGGCCACCTTGTTGCTGTATCCTCACGTGGTGGAAAGAGATCATCTCTCTCATCTTTCTTCTTCCAAGAGCACTAAATCCCATTTATAAGGTTCAACTCTGATGACCTACTTACCTCCCAAAGTCTCCAAATGCTATCACACTGGGGGTTATGGCTTCAACGTTTGAATGTTGGGGGAACACAAGTATTCAGTCTATAGCAATTTGTGAGAGGAGCTCCAACATTCCTGAAGTGGTCAGTGATTGCTCTTCTCTGTAGGCCAGTGGGACCTGCAGCCGCTGAACAGAGAAACCTAAATGAAATAGTAGTAATTGGATCCTAGCATAGCAGGGGCCAAGTGGCAGCACACCACTGCCAAAGACAAAGATGGGCATGGTCACCGTGGCGGACAGCAGAATCAAAGCAGCAAGCAGAACGGTCTGGCTTGCGCGAACCTAAGTCATTGGCTAGTTGATCATGGTATTCCTAGAAGTGAAATAGACAGAAAACCCACTAAATTCCTACTGAAACAGTATCAACAGAAAAGTTCTAGGTCAAGTAAAGAGAAGTCTAACCTGAATCATAAAAAGAGAGTCATATCCCTTCCAACATTTCCCAGACTTGAGACAGTTTACAGACCTCAGAATCCCTCAGGTAAAGGGGAGGCTATATCCTCCAGAGAAATGACACTGGTACACCATCAAAATGTATACAGAAAATCTTTCTCCAGACTTCACCAAAGGGACTTTAAATCTTTTTAGTAGGGAAACCGTGCACTGAGAAAAAATAAAATAATCAGACCGTTTGGGAACTAATGGACACTGGCTCTGAACTGAATTTCAGGAGATCAAACATCACTGTGGTACACTGTCTTGGAAGGGGCTTATGGAAGTCAGGTGATGGATTGAGTTTTATCTCAAGTCTGTCTCACAGTGGGGACACTGGGTCCCCAAGCCCATTCTGTGATTATCCTCCAGTCCTGGAATTAATAATTAGAATAGATACACTGAGCACCTCACAGAGTCCCCACGTTGGTTCCCTGACCTGCGGAATGAGGGCTAGTATGGTGGGAAAGATCAAGTGGAAACCTCTAGAACTGCTTCTACTTAGGAAAATAGTAAACCAAAAGCAACACTGAATTCCTGGAGGAACTGCAGAGATAAGTGCCACCACATTTCCATTCAAAAAGGCCTGTGTGGCCTGTGCAGAAGGCAGACGGATTTTGGAGAATGACAGTGGATTATTGTAAGCTAAACCAGGTGGTAACTCCAATTGCAGCCGCTCTGCCAGATGTGGTTTTATTGGTTGAGCAAATTAATACATCCCCTGGTACCTGGTGCAGCTATCAATCTGACAAATGTTTTTTCCTTTGATATCTGTCAGCAAAGACCACCAGAAGCAGTTTGTTTTCAGCTGGAAAGGCCAGCAGTACATCTTCACAGCCCTACATCAGGGCTAAATCAATTCTCCAGCCTGTGTCATAACTAGCTTGCAAGAATCTTTAAAAAATTAATTAATTATTTATTTATTTAGCTGTGCCGGGTCTTGTTGCCAGGATCTTCTATCTTTATTGCAGCATGTGGGATTTAGTTCCCTGACTGGGATCAAACCTGGACCCCCTGTGTTGGGAGCACAGAATATTAACCACTGGACGACCAGGGAAGTCTTGAGCCCACAGTTCATAAGAATCTTGATCACCTTTGTCTTCCACATCATATCACATTGGTCTTTTACATTGATGACACCATGCTGATTGGATGTGGTGAGCAAAAAGTAGCAACAACTCTAGACTTTTTGGTAAGACATTTGTGTGTCAGGGGGTGGAAAATAAATCTGACAAAAATTCAGTGACATTTCTTTTATGTCAGTGAAATTTCTAGGAGGTCCAGTGGTGTGGACCATGTTGAGATATCCCTTCTAAAGTGAAGAATAAAATGTTGCATCTGCTCCCCACCCTTACCCCTCTGTGGCTCAGAGGTAAAGAATCCATCTGCAATGCAGGAGCCGCAGGGGACATGGTACAATCCCTGGGAAGATCCCTTGGAGGAGGGCATGGCAACCCACTCCAGTCTTCTTGCCTGGAGAATCCGATGGACAGAGGAGCCTGGAGGGCTATAGTCCATGGGATTGCTAAGAGTTAGACATAACTGAAGCAAGCCTTCAGCAGGCCCCTATGGGTAAATCACAGCAAGCGATTAGGATTTTGGAACAAAGCTCTATCATCCTCTGCAGATAGCTGCCCTTTTGAGAAACAGCTCTTGGCCTGCTCCTTGACCTTTGTTGTTGGTTCAGTTGCTGAGTGGTGTCCGAACCTTTGTGACCCCATGAACTACAGCACACCAGGCTTCTCTGTCCTTCACTATCTCCCAGAGTTGGCTAAAACTTATGTCCATTGAGTCAGTGATGCCATCCAACCATTTCATCCTCTGTCTCCCCCTTCTCCTCCTGCCTTCAATCTTTCCTAGCATCAGGATCTTTTCTAATGAGTCAGCTCTTCACATTAGGTGGCCAAAGTATTGGAGCTTCAGCTTTAGCATCACTCTTTCCAATGAATATTCAGGGTTGATTTTCTTTAGGATTGACTGGCTTGATCTCCCTGCTATCCAAGGGACTCTCAAGAGTCTTCTCCAGCACCACAGTTCGAGAGTTTAAATTCTTCGGGGTTCAGCCTTGTTATGGTCCAACTCTTACATCCATACATGACTACTGGAAAAACCATGGCTTTGACTATACAGACCTTTGCTGGCAAAGTGATGTCTCTGCTTTTTAACATGCTGTCTATGTTTGTCATAGGTAGTCTTCCAAGGAGCAAGCGTCTGTTAATTTCGTGGCTGCAGTCACCATCCACAGTGATTTTGGAACCCAAGAAAATGAAATCTGACACTGTGTCTACATTTTCCCCATCTATTTGCCATGAAGTGATAGGACCGGAGGCCATGATCTTAGTTTTTTTAACATTGAGTTTTAAGCCAGCTTTTTCAGTCTCCTTTTTCATCTCCATCAAGAAGCTCTTTATTTTCTCTTCATTTTATGCCATTAAAGTGGGATCATCTGCACGTCTAAGGTTATTGATATTTCTCCCAGCAATCTAGATTCCGGCTTGTGATTCATCCAGCCCAGTATTTTGCATGATGTGCTCTGCATATAAGTTAAATAAGCAGGGTGACAATATATAACCTTGATATACTCCTTTCCCAGTTTTGAACCAGTCTGTTGTTCCATGTCTGGTTCTAATTGTTGCTTCTTGTCCTGCATACAGGTTTCTCAGGAGGTAGGAAGATGGTCTGGTATTCCCATCTCTTTAAGAATATTCCACAGTTTGTTGTGATCCACACAGTCAAAGGCTTTAGCATAGTCAATAAAGCAGAAGGAAATGTTTTTCTGGAATTTCCTTGCTTTTTCTATGATCCAGCATATGTTGGCAATTTGATCTTTGGTTCCTCTGTCTTTTTTAAATCTAGTTTGTACATCTGGAAGTTCTCAATTCACATACTGCTGAAACCTGGTTTGAAGAATTTATTTGACCTTAGTGAGACTGATCGCTTAATTATGGGTCACCAAATTACCATGGAATTTGAGCTGCCCATTATGAACTGAGTATCATCTGGTCTATCAAGCCGTAAAGCTGAATGTGCATAGCAATATCCTACCCATCAAATGGAGTGGATTATACATGTTAGTGAGACAGGCTGGGACTTGGGACCCTTTGCTGCAGTGCTGCAATGCTCGCACTTGGACACACATCTCCTCAAGCCACAAAACACAAAGAAACTGTATGGGACTAAAAATAACTGTGTGCACATTAAGATAAATTGTGGACCAAAAGATACAAAGAGACGAAAAAACCTGATTGCCACACTTTTGAAGAGCCTGGAGCAATAACAGGGTGTCGGAAGAAAAATCACACCCTTGCACACAACACCACCTAAGGGATAGGCAAACCACCTAAGCCCTTGACCCTTGAACACACCCCTGATGCTGCTGCTCTTGTTCTATATAAGGAACAAGCTTGCCCCCCTCACTGGGAGCAAGCAAGCAAGGGAATCTGTTGTTTGTTCTCACTTCCCCCTGCTGCAGCAGGGGCCCCAATAAAGCCTCACCTGACTTTCTTGTCTGGCCTCTAGTCAATTTCTATTGATTGAGGAAGGCCAAGAACCCCGGTCAGTAACAAGAGGGCTGAACAGGTGTTGAAGCCACAAGTGAGTTACATGAAGTGGGCTGAATTCCCATGGTCCCCAGTCTTGCTCCTCTGCCTTCTCTCTCCACCATGTAAGGATACAGTGAGAAGGGACCTCACCAGATACTGAATCTGCTTGCACCTTGATCCTGGACTTCCCAGTCTCCAGGACTGTGGGAAAAAAAGTTCATTTAAGCCATCCAGTGCATGGTCTCTGTCATAACAGCCCAAACTAAGATAGAAATAGTAGTTTGCCAATGCTCGATCTAGTGTTCAGACCAGCACTGTCCAATAGAACTTTCTGTAATGATAGAAATGTTTTATATTTGCATGGTACCATACAGTTGCCACTAACCACATATATCTATTGCACTTGATGTGTGACTAGTACACCAAAGGAACCAAATTTTAATCTATCCCTTCTTTTCATTCCTGGAGCCTTTTACCATTTCTCTAGGGATTAATAGAGTTTTCCAATTAGTTTCCAGGTCTCCGGTTTCACTTACCTCCAAAGCATCCTTGCTAGAGGGATTTTTCTAAAATTATATAGGATGCTAGCACTTCTCCAAAGCAACACTTCCTGGAAACTTAAGAAAGTTTCAAGTTCTATTAGCATGACATAAATCTTTTCCATAAGAAATCACCAAGAGGTAAAACACCTTCCTCTGTTTCATCAGATAAGTGTTGGTAAGTTTCTTGAGAGTAGTCCTGTATTATACCTTGTCTCCTCTAACACTTCACACAGTGGCTTTCTGAATGATGCAGTGAAGAAAACTTGACTTTGGCCATGGAAAACTTAAGTTAGAACTCCAAGTCTGGAACTCCATTCTAGCAGTCACCACAGTCATTTAATCACCTTGACCTCACTATATTTCTGTGATAAATGAAAATGATAACTAGTATTGTTGTGAAGATCAAATGAGTTTGTGGAAATCCTCTGCCTTCAGTAAAAGGCTAGACAAATACTAGTTGTTGTTATAATAAATGTTGGGTTTGAAATGTTTCTAAAAAAGTAGTACTGGGAATTCTCTGGTACTCTAGTGGTTAGGACTTGGTCCTTTCACTTCTGGGCCCAGGTTTGATCCCTGGTTGGAGAACTAAGATCTTGCAAGCCACTGGGTGTGGCCAAAAAAAAAAAGAAAAGCAGTACTGGCCTGACTTTATCCAATATGTATTATGACTTTTAAGGCCAATCTGCATGAGATGACAATACAGATACAGGCCTTGGATGTTCAAAGAAAGAGGGATGAAAAGGAACAATTTTGGCATATTTTTTCCAAACATTCCTTTGGATTATGCATTTTTCATGTTTAGGTCTAAGACTACTTTTTAAAAAAAATTAAAATTTTTTATTTATTTGGCTGCACTAGGTCTTAGTTGCGGCATGGGGGATCTTTACTTGTGGCATGCAAACTTAGTTGCTCTATGTGGGATCTAGTTCCCAGACCAGGGATTAAACCTGGGCTGCCTGTATTATGAGTGCAGACTCTTAGTCCCTGGACTACCAGGGAAGTCCTTAAGACTGCTTTCTTCAGTTTTGTTTTGATGAATGAAAATTTCAGCAATACCAATAGACAGTCAACTTGTTTTTTGACCACACAGCATGCAGGATCTTAATTCTGCTGTGATGAGGGATTGAACTCGCACCCCTTGTACTGGAAGTGCACAGTCTTAACCACTGGACTGCCAGGGAAATCCCAACAGTTGATTCTTGGGAATTATATGGCAATGGCATCATCTGAAAAAATCAGAAAAGAAAGATGAAGTAGTAATTTCTTATTTTTAAGCATCTACAGGGAATTTTCAAAGGGGACTTTCTCAGTGAGTTCTCCTAGGGGTTGTAGGAAGGGTTTTGCTTTCAGATAAGAAAATAAGATAGAGAAACAAGGTTATCATACAGGGAGATGTGGCAAAGGGACAATTTAGCCGACATTGAAAGTGATCTTTTCCTTCCCCTAGGGACATCCTGATCACAGGATTTGTAAGATTAAGCATATTTTCATTAGACCATATTACACTTTGTGTTGAATTTATATCAGTAATTAATTTCTCAGGTTTTTTTTTTTTTTGCCATTGCAGTGCAGCATGTAGAACCCTAGTTCCACCACGGATGAAATCTTGGCCCCTTGCATTGGAAGGACCAAATCTTAACCTTTGGACCACCAGGGAAGTTTCTCATTTCTCAGTTTTGAAATGTGACTCCACCATCTTAAAAAGTGCAAAAAGAAGGCATTATTTGTGTTCAAAATACTTTATTTGGTGAAGGGCAGTGAAGATTTATTATTCCTTGAATTTAAATTTCCACAGCACTTAATGGATCTACGTCAGAACACTTAGATTGTGTGCCTCTCTCTGTAAAAGACAGATTAAGACTTGTTGGAAGACAGGGACTTGGTTCACTCATCTTCACACATTTGTCTCATCCTGCTTCAGATTAGTTGCCACGTGTGTAGAATACAGTAAATTATCTTAGCAAACTGGTGGCTATTCCCGCTTGTTCTCTCTGCGGTATGCAAACTTGTAATCGCCATTAAGCGGTCAGTAAATTCATGTCAAAGAAGTGGGTGATATACATAGGGTAATACGATAATACCTTAACTGTCTACCGCATGGGCATCCAGAACTCTATCTCTGAGCCCAAGACAGGGCCTGCTGGTTCTATCCCCAAATTGCCATGCGCCCCAGGCAACAAGCCCTGCAGCTACCATGGCATTTCCTTTCACTCTGAGACCTCAGCATCCAATTCTCGCGTCATTCTCTTCCATCTCCCTCTTTGAAGTTTGCACAAGCTTTGGTATATTTTAGATATTCATAAAATTTGTCATTTAACAGTCTAATCAGAACTTTTCATATATCGGTTAGACACCCCTCCCCAGTAGCAAGAAGATCCTAGAAAAAGCGAGGGGGTGCACGTGAGACACTGACACCTAAATCGGCAAAACCTGGTCACTTCCCCGAGCCAGCAAGCCTTCAGGGAGGAGGAACTGGGAGACGAAGGCCCCACGTGACCTCGGGGGCCCGAGGCTGAGCCGACCCCGCCCCTCCTCCCTCTTCTGCCGCGGCCGCCGCTGCCGCCGCCGGGGGGCGCATGCGCAGCCCATGTTAGTGATGGAGGAGAGAAGATGGCGGAAGCGGAGTGAGTGACTTGCTGGTGACTGATGTCGTAACTGGGGGGCGAGAGGGGGCAGCGACAAGTCCCCCCAAGGGGAAAGCTCAGGGCTCTTTCGCGGGCAGTGCGGGGAAAGGGGGACGCGAGAGCTTCCTTATCGTGGAGGAGCCTGCTTGGCCCTTGTCGGGGGACGGAGCCGAACTGTAAGGGTCCAGTTACCTCCAGGCGGGAGCGCCCCTTCCGCCGTCTGGTCCCGGATCTGCGGGGCCCTGTGCGCAGGGTCCCTCCTCGGACCCCTACCGCCGGGGTCTTCTGGAAGATGAGCCCGGGTGGGCCCCTCAGAGGCTGTCATCCCTGCAAGTGGGCCCCGCGGGCAGCGTTGTGACGGCCGCCCGCACCGGGGGCCCGCGGAGGCAGGGTAGGGCTGGGCGGGCACTGCCAGGCCTCCTTCACGCTCGCCTCCTTCCCGCCCCGGCGCCACCCCACTGCGCCTCCGTGGGAGAGCCCGAGACGGGGGGCTGCTCACTCCCTCCCTCGGCAGGCTCGGAGGAGGTGTCTCAGCGGCGGGGGCTATGGCGTGTTTGGCGAGGTTGAAAACACCCTGGTAGGAAAGATCTTTCTTTCCCTCGGGTCTCTGGCTGCAGTGTAGTTGCCGCCCTAGAGGGCCACATTCTTGTATGGCGGTGTGATGGTATGCTTAGTTAGCGACTCAAACTTAAGTGTTTCCTGGGTAGGCCGCTTGTGCAGCGGAACTGCCGTTTGTGTTTTGCAGGCAATATACAAGGCTAGTCGGTGGAGTTAGCAAAATTGTTCTTTTGTGCCAGGTCTCCAGATGCAGTTTAATGATTTGGCCAGTTTTCCCACCGATGTTTAGACTTGTGTCTAGATTTTGGATTCTCTGTGACCATATTTAGTTACTGAACTGCTTACTGCAGGGTTTGAGGAGATGGTTGAGCAGAACAGCACTGTACAAGGACCAGAATTAAAGCTGGCTTTTTGCATATCATTGATGCGTGGTTCAGAAGTGTTATGACAGGTAGCAATTTGGTAAAAAGTTTATCTACCACCATACCTGTATGATATTGTATTGTTAACATATGCTGCTGTGATTTGATGAATGGAAAGGAGTTTGCAAAACTAATAAACCGCTCCCCAACCCTCCCCCACAGTAAAAACCCCAGAGAAGTCTAAAAGTGTGTGAGTCATTTATTAATCAAAAAGATTAGTAAGACTTGGCTCCCCACTTTTTTTCCTTTCGCGTTTCCTCTTATAAATCGGGCTTTTAAAAACATTTGATTCCTCACAGAGCAATCATACTCTTATGATTATACATATAAATACTGTTTATATATGTGATATAAAAAACAAAGAAAATTTGTAGGTAAAAGGACACTATGTGGAAATAGTGCACGTATACACAGTTAGTGCCAAATTCTTTTGTCTTTTCCTGAAGTAGAAAGTGTTACGTTCTTGTCAGTACTTCTCATGTGAGGTGGGTCATATTATGTTTCTTAGAGGAAAAGAAAGGCAGAGAAAACCAGTATATTCTTAAGTTTGCTTTTTGTGGTGCATTTCTATCCCTACAATAAATATTATAGTTCTAGTTTCTAACAACATTAAAGCAGTCAGAAATGACTTAATATGTTGTTTGAATTTATTAAAATAAAAATTCTGTATTTGTATCACAACAGTGAAATGAGTTTGTAATGTTGGAGGGAATATAATCAGAATAGTACAAAACTGCACTTCTTGTATAAGGAAAGTGACATAGTTAACGCTGTTTTCAAAATTTGGAGTTGTATTTTGTGAAAGAGATTTTTGTTAGCAAGTGGGGAAATTGTTTTCCACTGCTTCTCTTATTTACCCAGAGTAATCTGCTTATGAGTATTAACTCAGAGCTATTAGATGTGGTAAGGACAGAATTGTAGAATAATTACAGGGAAAGCAGTTTGAGTTAATAAATTATTTTTTAACTTATTTTCCTAGAGAACATATTTTTAAATAAAGTACATATGGTAACCAAAAATTGAGTTAATTGGCTAAGCTAAACTAAGCTAGCACAAGTCCACAGGCATCCTTTTTTAATGTCTACATAAGAAGAATGATTTTAATTTGTAATCAATATGGTCAAAAGAATATAAAGAAGTATTTGAATACTCTGATATTGCTTAAGTTTTAATTTTCCCAGGTAGTAAAGTATTCTGTCATCACCTGTTTTGGTTTCAAGACACTCATCTTCCTTCAACAATAAAAAGGTAAACTTTAGGCCAGGCTTTATCTGAGTTCTGTATCCTGAATCCAGAGGGTTCAAATTTAGTAGATATGAATTTTTAATTATGCTTTATCTTTGTAGAGTATTTTTCCGATTCACGTGTTTATGGTGACTGTGTGCCATCTGTATTTTATGAGGTCCTTCTTAGAAATTTAGACTGTTCTGATCATTTCTTGGAATAATTAAATATTCTTTAAACAGTATAACGCTTTTGCCAATACAAATCCTTTGTGCTGTCTGCTAGATTTAAGGACCACAGTACAGCTATGGATAGTGAACCAAACCCGGGAACATCTTCGGTGTCGACGACAAACAGTAGCACCACCACCACCACCATCACTACTTCCTCCTCTCGAATGCAGCAACCACAGATCTCTGTCTATAGTGGCTCAGACCGACATGCTGTACAGGTATTTCAGTTACCGTGATGGGTAGGCTAAGACTTGGGAGCCATTACTTTTCGCTTAAGCCAGGTAAATGTATTGTTTCGTATCCTCAAAGGAGTTACATGATAACCCTCTAAATGAGTACAGTTAGAATTGTGAACGTTTGGAACTACCAACAGAGTTATTTAATAATCATTCTATTGGGAGGGCCTCCATTTGTCAGCATGTAGCTTCGAAAACAATGTCAGGAAAATTATAATTGGAAGGTCCCTAGGTGTTGCTGCAAGTGGGGAAACTCGACCAAGAGCCCCAACATGAAAATGACTCTAGGTTTTTCTGGATTATTGTGTATTTGAACCCAAAATTTGGACTTAGGGTTTATTCAGGTCTGTAGATAAGTTCAGAGGTTCGTTTTAAACCTAAGAACTCTAAGCAAGAGGATCCATTAGGAGCTATCAGGGGCAGAGGAGAAAGGGAATATTTAATTAGGAAAAGTCTTAGGCTGATCACTTAGTTGAGAAAATAAATTTAGCTGCAAAGTTTAGGAGCAAATTAGCAAAGATGGTGGTGGTCAGGCTCTCTCGCTCCATAGTCTCTTGCTCTCACCCCACGTTTTGTAAATACAGTTGTGTAACAGCTGAGATCACTTATAGCACAGTGTATGTGTGTCCCGATGTACCCCCTTGACCACGGGCCACTTTTGTTCTGTAAACCTATATAAGCTCCACCTGAAAAGCCCTTGGGGCAGCATTATGGCTATGTCCGTTGGGTCAACCACAAGCGAATACAGCATGTCTGCTGTTATGGCTGCTGTGCCGGTCAGGAGAGAAGAAATGTGTCTGCAGTTCTTCTGGCTCCTTGTATCTTCTTCCAGCTTCCCTGCTCACTCCTTGCCTACCCTGGCTTCAACAAACAGTGAGATACAGCAAGGCAGCCTTTATAATAATGGAGGTTGAGGCAATATGGTATTGCATACAAAGAGTATGGGCATTGCAGACTGATGCAGTTTTTGTTTGAATTCCATTTT
The DNA here is from genome assembly GCF_000754665.1 of Bison bison bison. Lineage (NCBI taxonomy): Eukaryota > Metazoa > Chordata > Mammalia > Artiodactyla > Bovidae > Bison > Bison bison. The sequence continues at coordinate 4,193,758 of NW_011494612.1, read as the reverse complement.
CTTTACTGTAGCTAGCCTTGAGTGAGAGGCATAATCTCCTTGAGCCTCAGGAAACTATAAAATGAAAATGAGACCACCTGCTTAATAAGTTATGAGGATTAGACGAAGGATCTAGAATTTTGTGGGACACGTTATATACTCAGTAAATGATAGTAACTAATACATACTGAATAATTATGTGCTAAGTATTTGATAAATGCTTTACATGGATTATCTCCATTCAACAGATGGAAAAATTGATGTTTTAAATTGGCTAAATAACTTTCCTAAACTCACATACCTAGTTGGTACTCTTGACTTTAGAGTTGTGCCCTTAAACACTGAGATTTTTTCCCATTACACCTATTGTTCTTTCTCAAATCTGCATAATTGCACTCCACCCTGAAAAAAACAGACCTGGTTTAGTCATCTCTCTGATCCATTTTTCTAGAGTGCAGATCCCAGTATACTGACTGTCTAGTTGTTATATGGCTTAGTATTCTGATATTACTGTGGAGTAGAATCAGGATTGTTGGAAACTCGTCCGTCAGTTCAGTAGAAATTCAGACTGGAACATAGTGGTTTTAATGTTTTTCACCTTTCTCTGAGGCAAGGGAAACAGGGAAGAATATCTAGATCCTTGAACATAAAGATAATGTGATATTTTAAATACCATTTTGTTCTCCACCTATTTTCTAAGCTGGCTGTGTTAATAAAAAAAACAGTTACTCGAGATTTGTAGTTGAAGATAATATCTCACAACGAGCACTAACTCTAATTCTTACAAGATCATAGAATTGCTTCCCTTAAAATGTAATCAAATCAATATTTATTGAACTACCTAAATAGTTTAATACCTTTCAGCTTTTTTTTTTTTTTTTCTCACCCCTGTGAATCCTTTTCACCTTCCTTGCTCCAGAGGAACAAAATGAGAGCAATGTGCTGTATCTTTAACTTGTTTTTAAAGAGTCTCTCATCCATGAGTATGGCACTGAATGGTAATGAAACATTGTGCTGACAATAGAAAAAATAAGTTATTCATTTTTAATTTCAGTTTGATTTTAGAGTTTTGTTATGGAATTAGAGCAACATATACAGATGACCTAACCAAAAAGATATATTGTTGTGGTTCTAAAGCACTTAATGCTGGTCTGTACTTCCCTGCAACTAGGGGTCAAAAGCCTATATTGATTTTGTGACAGGAATCTGCAGCAGGTGTAGCAGTCTGTTGTTGGTGAATTGAGACATGAATGCAGGAAGGTAAAAAACACAAGGAAACGTGCTTTCTTGGAATTTTAATAAAGACATTCATAGCTTTGTGATAAAGGTATCCTGACTCAGAAGCTCAAACTATAGGATTTTGTCTCTTTTTCTCCATTAGCTCTTTGAAAACTCTGGTTTGATCTTGAGATTGAGGGTGCTGTTTGAGAGTCCCCATGGGCATGACATGACTTTGGGCTGTGATTGCAGAGGACTGGTGTAGTCCAGTGTACCATTCGGACAAATAAAGGATTTTTCTCTTTTATTAGAACTCTTGATTGTTTCACATTTATCAGTTTATGAAGTTTGGGTTCAGAGTTTTTATTTTACTAATAAATAGTCACAGTAATGAGCACTTATATGAATTTTTTTTTAGTAAGAATAATTTTATTTTGTGTTGAAACAATTGCACCTAACATTTAAAAAAAATGAGTGGTTACTTAGTAATTTTCTTAAAAAAATGGCTTTATAATTTTATGTGGTTATTACTATAATGAAGCTAAGTTTTTTCAGACATTTAGAAAAAATACAAATGAGAATCAGGTAAAAAGCACTTCTAATCTAGCTACCTATCAGTAGTCTTTTAATGTTTTCCTGAATATTGTTTAAAATATTTTAATATAGATGGTATCTTACTCTATACACTATTAAGTGACCTTTTTCCACCTAAATGTTTTGTTGATAGTTGTTATCTGCTCTCTTTAATATAGTAGCTGCTAGCTGCATGTGGCTATTTTATATTTAAATTAAAATTCAGTAAAATTAAAAACTTGGTTCCTTGGTTGCACTAGTCTCCTTGTAAGTGCTTAGTAGATACTTAGGGTTAGTGGCTACTGTATTGGACGGCACTGATCTGTTATACATTACTGTTTGTAATACATGCAAGGTATCAGTTCAGTTCAGTTGCTCAGTCGTGTCCAGCTCTGTGTGGCCCCATGAATTGCACCACGCCAGGCCTCCCTGTCCGTCACCAACTCCCGGAGTTCACTCAGACTCATGTCCATCGAGTCGGTGATGCCATCCAGCCATCTCATCCTCTGTCATCCCCTTCTCCTCCTGCCCCCAATCCCTCCCAGCATCAGAGTCTTTTCCAATGAGTCAACTCGTCACGTGAGGTGGCCAAAGTACTGGAGTTTCAGCTTTAGCATCATTCCTTCCAAAGAAATCCCAGGGCTGATCTCCTTTAGGATGGACTGGTTGGATCTCCTTGCAGTCCAAGGGACTCTCAAGAGTCTTCTCCAACACCCCAATTAAAAGCATCAATTCTTTGGTGCTCAGCCTTCTTCACAGTCCAACTCTCACATCCATCATGACCACTGGAAAAACCATAGCCTTGACTAGACGGACCTTTGTTGGCAAAGTAATGTCTCTGCTTTTCAATATGCTATCCAGGGTATACATATTCTTCTTATACCCAAATCGCGAATTCTAAATAAAAAGTTTTATCCAAAATGGGTATTCCAATTTACATTGTTATTAACAGTATATGAGTGAATCTGTTTCTCCAGTAGTAGTAGGATTCTTTTAAATGTTTATCCATTGGAAGGTTGAAAAAGTGTTGTGTTTTAATTTGTAAGTTTTGACTACTAATGAGATTGAAGATATTTTCAGATGCTTACTTAGCCCCTTTTCCTTTTGTGAATTGCCTCTACTGGGTAACTTTAACCTGTACAGATTAGTGAATCATAGTGACTTAGAAGCAGCAGCAGCAGTGATGTATAACTAGGAGAGACCTGTTAATAAGTGTGAGGATATTGAATATTAAAGGAGTGAAATTTTAAATTTCTAATACTTTATGGTTACTTTTACTTTTTAAAATCTCTAATACAGCTTTTCTAATACTTAATGGTTAAGATTATGGTTTGACATTGGTTCAATTGACTTATCACAGGTAATTCAGCAGGCACTGCATCGCCCTTCCAGTTCAGCTGCTCAGTATCTACAGCAGATGTACGCCGCGCAGCAGCAGCACTTAATGCTGCACACAGCGGCTCTCCAGCAGCAGCACTTAAGCAGTTCCCAGCTTCAGAGCCTTGCTGCTGTTCAGGTGAGACTGAAACGAATTAAGAACTTACAAGGCCAAAGTTGACATTGCCTGCAGACAATTACTGAAAATAAATACACGGGGTATTATTGCAGAGTTTTCAGATATCTTGTGTTGTTTTTTTTTTTTTTTAAGAAAATATAATAGGCTGCCAAATAAAAGTTAGTTTAAAAAAAAGAATGTTTAATGTGTTACTCTGTTGCTGAGTTTTGTCCCTCTCCTTTTTATCTACATTGCAGAAATGCTGTACCAGTCTTGTGTGTATAAAATTCTAGGGATGACAGTGAATAGTTAAGGTTACATAAATCTTATTTACATTTTAACCAAAAAAGGTTTTTTAAAATTACATAAGTAATTTATACTCATTAAAAAAAAAAAAAACAGTATAAAATCGTTCATAAGAGGTATAGAGGTGTTCCTTTTCCACACCCACTGGTATTTTCTACTCTTCAGAGGCGGCCACTGTTTATGCACCCCTCCAGAAATGTTCTCTATAAAAATGTGTATGTATACTTTTCTAAAATCCAGTCATATGATTCTTATTGCTATCAGGAAGATTTTATGATTAAATGTTTGTTTTTAAACAGATCTTCGTTATTATTGCATTGTTTATTTAAATAAAACTCTAATGTGAGATTTAAATCTAGTAACCAGAGTAGGATCTCAAGTTGACTGAACCTGAAAAAGGTTTATTTCTGTTAAACACATCCCAGCTATTACTTCTTCTCATTAGTGTAATTTAAAATAACATCTTGTTCATGATAGTTAGGAAACTGAAACCCAGTGGCATTTGATATAGCTCCAATTTATTTTTCATAACATTGGATTGGTAATTTCACTTCAAAGATGAGATCTATAGAGTAAAGCTGACAATGGGTGCAGCTCTTAAACTAAGTTGAGCCTTTGGGTCTTCTGATTTCACCGTGCAGTGTTTTCTCTTTTTCTTAATTTTTTTGATCAAAACTTAATCCATGTTGACTGTAAAATGACTGTAAAATAGATGTTTTGACTTTTATTGTGATTTTTGTGGTATCCGGGTACAAGAAAGTTTTAAACTTCAGACTTCTTATAGACATAAAGATCTTATTATTTTAGGCAAGCTTGTCCAGTGGAAGACCACCTACGTCCCCCACAGGAAGTGTCACACAACAGTCAAGTATGTCTCAGACATCTGTAAGTGCTCTAATTTTTTTCCTGATTTTAAAATTTTAGATTATTGCTTTCCAGAAATTAACTGTTAAAATCTACAAAGCTGTTACTGTTTATCTGTTGGGTACTGTTTGTAACAAGTGGCTAGAAACAGGAATGGTAAATTTCGAGAATTTGGAACTAATGTCAAACTTCTGAAAATCTGAGTCATAAAAATATTTTTGTATTATTTCTTATACATGTTTTCCCCTTGATTGTGTTCAGGTCTTCTATGATTGTGAATGGTCGCAGTTTTCAATGTGCATTGAGAGCATGAAATATATAATATAGGGAAGTTAAGTCATGCATTTACTGTGACAAGTACTAGAGAATGTCATGTCCTTGGTAGACATCTAAGTGTTTCTAGCTTTTTCTGTGCAGTTTACATTTTAGAAATTTTACTTCCCAGCTTATGCTTACTTGAGTTATCTGGGTCAGATTTACAAGTATTCATTCAAGATAGTGTAATTTATTTTGAGAAGAGAATAAAAGGTGATTTGCTGTATTGCACATATTTACTGGGAAATTGTGCAAAGTATTCCAGTTAAAAAGAAATTTATAGGTGTGGTAATACTTGTTTACCCTTTTATTTTGATGTAATTTCAAATTGTAAGAATAATAAAAATTTCTGTATACTTTCTACTCAGATTCATCAATTGTTAGCATTTTGGCTCACTGCTTTATCATTCATTCTTTCTGTCTACATATATACAGTTACCTTTTTCTGAACCATTTGTGGATAAGTTAAGACATGTTCCTTTACTCCTAAATATTTTGATATGTACTTCCTAGGAACAAAGTCATTCTTTTATGACTACATGTGGCTACATGAAACAGGTCAAAATCAGGAAAATTAACATTGATACACTGTTGTTCATATTCATATTTCATCAGTTCTTCCAGATTTCTCAGCCTCATCCTTATAGACCTTATGGACCAGATAATTCTTTCTTATGGGGGGGCTGTCCTGTGCTTTGTAAGATGTTTAACAGCATCCCTAGCTTAAATATCAGTAGGCTGTGCCCTTCTCCTTTCCCCAGTGTGACAACCAAAAATGTCTGCATGCACTGCTAGATGTTTTCTGAGGGGCCAAATTGCCCCTTGTTGAGAACCATTGAGTTAAACTAATAATGTCCTTCCTAGCTATTTTTTTCTGATCCAGGATGGTAATACTTTGATAAAATAGACTCCAATGGAATATAGTTTATAGATTGCTGAGGAATTAAAGTTGAACTTGTGCTATATTTCTTCAGCTAAGGGTGTGGTCTTTACTAAGTACATGTATAATGAGCACATAGTTATTTGTGGGCTATTGATCTTTTTAATGAAAAAATTCTGTTTTAGCATGGAAGTATCTTAGAACATGAATAAAATTACTTACAAGAAAAATTACTTGTGACTTGAAAATGTTAGACTGAATAAAATGACAAATTTAAGTAATGTGTTTAGCCCTAAGCAGTAATGCTGTATAGTTGTGGTTATTGATGTCACATAATATCTTTGGCTTCCCTGGTAGTGCAGCTTGTAAAGAATCCACCTGCAATGCAGGAGACCCCAGTTCGATTCCTGGGTCAGGAAGATTTCCTGGAGAAGGGATAGGCTACCCACTCCAGTATTCTTGGGCTTCCCTGGTTGCTTAGCTGGCAAAGAATCCACCTGCAGTGTGGGAGACCTGGGTTCAATCCCTCGGTTGGGAGGATCCCCTGGAGGAGGGCATGGCAACCCACTCCATTATTCTTGCCTGGAGAAACCCCATGGACGGAGGAGCCTGGCAAGCTACAGTCCAAGGGGTCACAAAAAGCCGGACACAACTGAACGACTAAGCATAGCACAGCATGTATTCTGGATTATTTTCCCTTCACATTATTAAAAGGTATCCTTTAAAACTATTTTTGTTCCATTATGATTTTGTGTATGTGACTTTTAGAATCATAGTTCTGGTGATTGTGCTTATTTTTTATGAAATTGTTACTACTACTTGTCATAAATCAGGGCCAGAATCTCTGGATAACTGGTGAGAGGAAAAGAAGTAGAGAGAATGGATGCCTAGAAAAACAAGAGAATAATACATTGCATTTGTTTTGTGTTCTTTCTCAGCTGAGCAGTAGCTCAAGTGAGTTGACTGGCAGTCCAAATTATGATACCCAGGGTAGCTTAGTAATTTTTAAGAGGGGCAGAGCATAATAGCAGAAATCCCTGGATAGTGATAATAATGAATTGTCTATTGGCAGTCTGCTAGTTTTCAGAATTTTGGTGGTTTTGAAATAGGTGCCTGATAACAATGAACACCAAGAGGGAAGGGTCAATCCTCTCGTACCTAAAAGGGCTACAAGGTAGGTTGTCAAGTCACCTGCCAAATAGGTTGGGATTTAGAGTAGCAGTGAAATGCCAGAGGGGAAATGGAATATTATATTTTAAAAAATGAGGTAAAAAGTCCAGTCTACTGCATGGGGAAACTATGTGTGTGGAGAAGATCATTGTTAATTGATTGTATAGTGGGTGCCAGCATCCTTTTCTTTCCTGTAATTAGAACAAAAAGGCTAATTCTATACTCTTAACCAGTAGTGAGAGTGGTTTGTATGAGTGTTTGATTGGCTCTAAAATTAGTTGGGACTGAGTATTTAGGTTGGATGTCTTTTTTCTTGTATTAAATGCAATGTAATTAAAAACTTCTGTGAAAAAAGCATCAACAATGTTAAACAATAGAGTGGTTGAAATATATTTGCACCATGTATGTCACATAGTTTGTGTTTGTGAAATACCAAGGGCTGTATTACATTAGTAAGATAAATAATGTGAATTCACAAATGACCTGAATTGGTAATTTTCAAAAGATAGACTACTTTTGGCTTTTAAGCACATGAAAATATGTTTACTGGTAATAAAGAAGTGAATGTAAAAACATCAGTGTTTTATTTTCACTTGTCAGATTAGAAAACGGGGGAAAAATTGAGACAATAACTGTTGACAGGTATGGTACACTCATACACTATTGGTGGGAATGTAATTGGTACGACTTTTCTAGAAGGTTATTTGGCAGAGTGTATGAAAATTTGAACCGCATGCCCTTTCACATAGTCTTAATTTTTAGTGAAATGATGTCATTGGCTAAATATGAGAAATAATTATGACATAGATAATTCCGCAAATATGCATGGTTTGTAATGGTAGAAAATTATAAACAATACATATGTTCTTTAATTGAGGATTAGTTAAGTGATAGTTAATTCAAACACTGCAGCTACTTTAGAATGCTATACATGTGTATATAGAGACAGATTTTCATTAGTTAGTAAGTGAAAATAAGAACATACAGTATTAGTTCATTTAGCTTGCTTAATCAGAGAAGGCAATAGCACCCCACTCCAGTACTCTTGCCTGGAAAATCCCATGGATGGAGGAGCCTGGTAGGCTGCAGTCCATGGGGTTGCAAAGAGTCAGACACAACTGAGCGACTTCACTTTCACTTTTCACTTTCATGCATTGGAGAAGGAAATGGCAACCTACTCCAGTGTTCTTGCCTGGAGAATCCCAGGGAGGGGGAGCCTGGTGGACTGCCGTCTGTGGGGTCGCACAGAGTCGGACACGACTGAAGCGACTTAGCAGTAGCAGCAGCAGCTTATTTAATAGGTTATTCTGTATTTTAGTTCTAAAACTTTTTGTTCTTTTTCTTTTGCTGAGAGTTTATTTTTCATTTGTTTCGAGTTGGGTCATACTTGCTTGTTCAAAGCATTTTTATGACTGCTGCTTTAAAATCTTTGTCAGATAATTAAAATATTTTCCATCTTGGTGTTGGCATCTATTACCTTTTTCATTCAGCTTGAGGTCTTTCTGGTTTTTGGTACAATGAGTGATTTTTGATTGAAACTTGGACATATTGAGTATTATGAGATTGTGGATCTTACTTTTGTTTTGGCTGGCTTCCAAAGGGGAACACGTGCCACCTCCTCACTGCCACTTAAGGGTAGAAGTAAGTTCAGGTTCCGCGTTTGGTTTCCATTGATACCTGAGGGATGCTCCCTGCAATTGCTGAGTCAATGTGAGTTCTGGCTCCTCACTAGGCCTCTACTGATGTTTCTCTGGCTAGGAGGGAAAGGAGTGCCCAGTTATTGCTCCCTATGCGGTCTCCACTGATGCTTCAGGGTTGGGGTGGGTTGTTATTTGTGGTCTGTTATTGCTTGGCTGATATGAAGGTCTTGGCTCTCTACGTGGCCTTTTCTGACACTAACCCATTGGATGGGATCGGGGGTACCTCATTGCAGCCTGGTGAGGGGAGAGGCCTAGGTCTTTGCTAGTGTGGCTGTGGCCACAGTGTTTCTGTGGTGTTTGGCTGGAGTAGAGCAATTATTGTCTAAAAGTTTTCTGTGTTGCTAGGCTGTCCCTTTTCTGATCCTCAGCTAGAAAGAGCAGCTCATTGGAGCTTTTTCTTTTTTTTGTCTGTACCCATTGCTGTTTCTGGGTTACTAATTTGTTCAGCTTTATGTTTGGATTATATGAAATTAAAAAAAATCCAGGGAGCGCACAACCGCATGGTTCACTGAGTCCTGGAGTCTACTTTTCTCCACCTTTTAGGACTTTCTTATGTTTATTTTCTATGCACTGATGGGGTTTTTAGTTATACTTAGGAGTAAAGTATGTGTCTATTCCACTTTCCTGGAAACAGAATTCCTACCACTTATTTTTTAAAACTTATATCTGTCTGGTTATGTAGGAAGAAAATCTGTAATATGCAATAAACTGTTAATCAGTGGTTACCTTTGAGAAAGTAGGTTGAAAAGTTTCATTTTGTCTTAAAAAAAAACATGAATGCTCTCTTGTTGTCTTACAGACAACACAAATGTATACATGAAAGTGACATCCCGTTTCAGTAGTCCCTTTTGCCCTGACAAAGTTTTGTGTGAAGCTTATCACCTTATTACTGTGCATTTCTGTACATAAATGTAAGTAGATAGGCCTGTGGTTAATTTTGTTTTAGTGTAAGAGAAGTGCCATCATTCTGTCTCTTTCTAAGTCTTTGGGCATTTTCAGCTGGAAAGGATTACGTGGCTGGAAATTGCAGTCGTAAGTCTCTAAATGATTCAAGGGCTCTTTGTGTCTCATTCCCTTTGTTGTTTTTTGGCCTTAGAATCTACATTAATCCCGGATGTTTTGACTTGAATTCACTGTACTGTTCTATTAAAAAGGAAAAACCTTATTTTTTTTTTTATAACTTTCTAGCTCTGATGCCAGACAGGATGAGCCTTTTTTTTTGGCTGCACCATGTAGAATCGTAATTTTGTGACCAGGGAGCATACTTGTGCCCCCTGACTTGGGAGCACAAAGTCTTAACCACTGGACCACCAGGTTTGGTTTTGAGATTTTGAAGCCCAGTTAGTTTTAATGACTTTATTCATTCATAATTCACTCATTTATTCAACAAATATTTATTGAGCATTTAAATACTCCTCTAGTACTGGGACACAGCTGACAAAATCTGTATGGAACTAGGGGTATATCGGTAGTAAGTAAATACGTCAGTTGGTGGTAAGCTCTGTAGAGAAAAATAAAGCAATGAAGAGGAATGGGATGAAGGAATTTCCTATTTTAATTAGGGTGGTCAGGGAAAGCATTGCTAATAAAAATGGCATGTGAAGGAGGGTGAGGGAGGCAAAGATGCTTAAGAAACAGAAAGGAGGATGGTGTGGCAGGTGTGGAATGAAAGTGAGAGTATGTTTAGAGAGAACTTTAGAGAGGAAATTATCTAATCACAAGAAGATTATTAAACCCTTGGGTTTTACTCAGCATGAGTTGGGAAGCTGCTGGAAAGTTATTTTATTTGGGATGTGACGTGATCTCATATAGGCTTTAACAGCTACAATGTTGAGTAGGTTCTAGGGGGGCAATGATAGAAGTAGGGAGACTGGTTAAATGGTTCCTGTAATCTGAGAGAGATATATTGGGGGCTGGACCATCATGGTGACAGTAGATGTGGTAAAACGCGGTAAGCAAGATTCTGAATATTTGTTCCACCAATATTTTATTATAGAAATTTGGATGTTTGGAAAATAGCTAATAGTAGGTGCTGAGGGATTGACTAAGAGATGTGAGGAAAGGTAAACAGTCATGGATAAACTGTAGTATTTTGGCCTGAGTGCCTGGAAAGATCTGCCAAAGAAGGTGTTGGAAAAGGAAATCAGGAGTTGGGTTTTAGACATGATGTGTGTTAGACACCCACCCATACATGTTGAGTAGACATTGGCTATATGAGTTTGGAGTTCATATAGCCAAATGGCTATTGGCAGGACTGGTGACGTCTTGTACATCTCATTGACATTTCCAGTCACCGGGGTACCTGATGACTTTACTACCCATTGTGGAGTATTATGAGCGAGTTTGGTAGAATGGAGGACATGAGGGACCTAGCTTCTAGTCTTAATTTTGTGACTAACTGGTGGCATGACTTAGGGCAAGTGATTAACCTCCTTACACCCCACTTTTCTTTCATGTAAAATTAAGTTGTCTATTTAGATGGTTTTTAGTCTTTTCATCTATATATTCCTGGGTTTAGATCAAGGAGAAGTTTCAGGAGATGAACCAGAATGTGCACTGAATTCTGTCCCTCCCAAATTGGTATGTTGAAGTTTTAAACCCACATGTGACTATCTTAGAAACAGGGCTATTAACGAGGTGTGTTAGTTGCTCAGTCATGTCTGACTCTTTTGCAACCCCATGGACTATAGCCCGCCAGGCTCCTCTGTCTATGGAATTCTCCAGGCAAGAATACTGGAGTGGATTGCCATTCCATTCTCCGTTTAAGGAGGTGATTAAGGTTAAATGTGGTCATAAGTGTAGAGCTCTGATCCAGTGAACCTGGTGTCTTTATCAGAGGAAGAGACACCAGAAGTGGACACATAAATGTGTCCCTCTTTCTGCTGAAAGGACACAGTGAGAAGGTAGCTAGCAGAGAGCTCTCACCAGAAACTGAATTGGCTGCACCTTGATCTTGGACTTCCTTAGCCTCTGGAACTGTGGGAAATAAATTTCTGTTTGAGCTACCTAGTCTGGCACCTTGTGAAGGCAGCTGCAGCAGACTAAGAGGGATGGGGCTCTGAGCCTTCCCCTCAACTTCTGTTGCCACAGAACAGTTCTGTGATGTTTGAATCTGGGAATTCTGAGTAAGTTAGTGTGTGAAGAAAGGGTACTGTTTAAAAAAGAGAACCAGTGGTTTAAATGTTAAATAATGTTTAGTCAGGGTTTTTTAAAATAGTTCTATATGTTATGAAAAATAATGCATATCACGTAGGTATGTAATAAATATTTGTTGAAAGATGAACTTTAATTATAATCATCAACTAGAGTATGCAATACATAGTTATTAATTTTAATTCTTGATTACTGCAAGTGGTTTATCTTCAGTCCAGAGAATCATTTTAGGATATATTCTGATTGCCTGAAATTGCATTGTAGAAGACAGTCTGAGTCCTGACCTCGGTGATAAGATTCTTTCATTGCTAGTTTTGAGCAGCCAGCCAGTTATCAGGTTTATTGTGTTATGCTGTGCTAGTTGCCCTGGGGGAGTCAAAGTCACTTCCATCAGACACAGTGTGCCTAGACATATCAAACAGTAAACAACGTAGCAGTATATAATCAAGTGATAAATTCTGTGGGAGTTAACAGAAAAGAGATCTTTGGGGACTGGGTAGTTAAAGAAGGCTTTCTGTACGGGACTTAAGCTGAGCTTTAAAAAATACACGGAGTTTGAGAGAAGAGGACTCAGTCCTGAGCTCATGATCCTGAAATAGCAGAGCTTAGTTTTGGAGATTCATTCCTGAATGGGATTCTGTGTTCGTCTCCCAGACTCCTGAGGATAATCTGTGCCAGTGTTTCCTTCCTGAATACCTACTTGGTGCCAGGCATTGTGTTAGGTGCCAAGTATCTGAAGTGAACGATGGTCTTAGAGTACAGTGGATATAGTCTTGTTGCTGTTGTTCAGTTGCTAAATTGTGTCCCACTCTTTGCGACCCCATGGACTGCAGCATGCCAGGCCTGCCTGTCCTTCACCATCTTCCAGAGCCTTCTCAAACTCATGTCCATCGAGCTGGTGATGCCATCCAACCATCTCATCCTCTGCTGCCCTCTTCGCCTGTTGCCTTTAATTGGATATAGTCTGCAGACATATAAATAGTCAAAGAACACTGTGATAGGAGTTTTGTTTTACTGGAGTATATTCTAAAAACTTGCTTGTAAATTTGGAATATTTTTAGGCCTAAAAATTGCCTCCCCTATACCTTTTTCATAATTATTTGTATATAAATTCTATATTGAAAATGATTTTTCTTAGGAAACTTGAAAGCAGGAACCGTTGTTTTCAAATTATTAGCATGACCAAAGAAAAGGCTGATTTAAGTCTTAAAATCAGTACTAACTGGTACTTCTTCCCTTCAGGCTTTTAGGTGTGCCTGTTTAGTTTTTCTGGAGTTTCATGAAGGCTGTCTAGATGTCATTGTGTTCAGGACACTTTTTGGACCCTCTTACTGTGAAACTTAGTGTTCATGTGTATGAAACTAAAAAAGTCTTAACAAAAATTTCTTTCCTTCTGTTTTTCTCTGTGCTCTGTTTCTGGACTCCTTAGTTGGATATTGGTCTTTCTGGATTGAACCTTTACTTTGTTTAGCTTTTTACTTATTTTCTGTCTTTATCTTTTTATTCTGTTGTGACATATTTCCTTGCCCCCTCCCCCCTTTTAACCCCTTCTTTTTACATTTAAAAGAAAATTTTAGTTTAGCCTTCGTATTTCCAATTTCTAAGAGCATTTTCTTTTTCCTTGAATCCTGTTTTTCTGTTATGGATGAAATATTTAGATCTCTGTTATCAGATTTCAAAATTCTTTTTCTTGAATCATTTATATTCCTTAGAAACTATCTTGGTCTTTTCCTTTCATGCTGTTGGTTTTTCTCTTAGAAAGTAGTGTTCTCTTAAAATGCTTAAAGTTTATATTTAAGAGTAGATGATTATATAAATTAATCAGCATGGCTTTCTTCCACTGCTCTGAAGATAGGTCTGGCCCTGACAGACCTCTTTCCCTTTTCTTAGTGGAAAGACTGATTAAGATTTCTGTCTTTGCATGTGGAAATAGCATTAGTGGTAACAGTGGGAAGGATATATCTTTGGCAGGTTTAGAATTGAAGGTTTACAGATTAGAAGCTCGCTGTTAGGCTGGTGAGCCTAACAGTTTCAGAGTAAGGAGAGTTTTACTTCCAGGTATGAGTACCCACTCTAGAAGCCTAGCCTTTCCTTGACTTTTAGAGAAGTCTCCTTCCTTTCTAGGTCTCAGTGCCTGTTCTGCATGGGAGAGGGGTGGGGTTATGTATGGTAAGTCTGTTTTCTAAACAAACCTGTAGATAAAATCTTTGAGTGTTTGGCTCCATTTCTTACCTCTGCTTTCATGTCTAAAGTAAAAGTGAAAGTGAAGTCGCTCAGCTGTGTCCAACTCTTTGTGACCCCGTGGACTGTAGCCTATCAGGCTCGCTACCGGGCTCCTCCATCCATGGGATTCTCCAGGAAAGAGTACTGGAGTGGGGTGCCATTTCCTTCTCCAGGGGATCTTCCCAACCCAGGGATCGAACCCAGGTCTCCCGCATTGGAGGCAGACACTTTTCTGAGTCTAAATCCACTCTAATCTGTTTCCTCCTGTATTCTGGATTATAGCTTCCTTCTCTGTTTTATCCATTAATATTATCCCATCTTCTTTAGGTCTTACAGAAATGCAGATGGTACTCTCCTCTCTCTCTCTCTCTGCTGTATGTGTGTTTTCTCTGATACTGTTTTTTTTAATCCCCTAAGTTCTTTTTGGAAAAAACATTTAAACCCACAGAAAAATGGTAAGATTAAGCATTGACCCTTGTGTACTCGTAATGTAGCTGTTTACACCAGTTGTTAAGTTCTTCTCTATTTATACACTGTTTCCTGACCATTTTTAAAATAAGTTAAAGACATCATGACACTTCAGTCCCAAGTACTTAGCATGTATTATCCAGGAGGGAGATTGTCTTACATAACCACAGTCACATATCACACCTAAGAAATGTAATATCGAGACAATATCTAGTATATGCCTCATATTTGGATTCCCTCAGTAGTCTCCAGAATACATTTTCCCAAGATTTACTTAAGGCTCACACATTGCACACATTGCATGTGAGTGTCCTGTTTTCCTTTAATATAAAAAGTCTCCCCTGTTCCCCCTTCCTTTTTTTTTTTAAAATAGCTCAGGTCACTTGTCCCACAGTCTAAATTTGTATTTTTGTTTCGCCAATCATTTTTGTTATTGTCTTGGCTGCTGTTTCAGTTAGTAGGAGGGAGAAGCAAATGGGTATGCTCAGACCATTATCTTCAGTGAAGTGAATGTCGCTCAGTCATGTCTGACTCTTTGCGATTCCATGGACTATAGTCTATGGAATTCTCCAGGCCAGATACTGGAGTGGGTAGGTTTTCCCTTCTCAAGGGGATCTCCCCAATCCAGGGATTGAACCCAGATCTGCTGTGTTGCAGGCGAATTCTTTACCAACTGAACTGTCAGGGAAGCCCATTATCTTCAGTATTTTTTGTTTTATAAACATGACTTTTAATGGCTACATAGTACTCTATTTTAAAAAAACAAAACTTTTCCGCTTCCTGGCAATTTTAACTTTTCTATTTGTTTTCTTTTTTTGTTGTTATAAGTAAACTTGTATTGAATGTTATGTGTCTTTCTATCTAGTAATGCTCTTTTAAAAAATTTCCTAAGAGTGTACTTATTGGTGAGATTGTTTTTAGATCAAGAACCTTATAAATGATCAGTTTTCTCAAAAAAATGTATAAATCAGATCAATTACATATCAAATGAATTCATTATGAATTTATCTGAGGGAAAATTACTTGCTTAAAACCATAGATACATCTATTAATTTTAGAAGGTATTTTAAGTTTTAAAACTCATTGTTTTCAAGGATTCTGAAAATATTTAATTTTAACTGATAGTTAGAAATCTACTCCACAACTTAACATCAATCTAAAATAAAACTGTAGCCTGCATATTTGAATGGTTATGAGCAGTTATACTGGATTCTTGTAAAATATTCCAGTAGTGCAGATAAAGTGTTAAGTCCTCTTCAGCCTTCTTTCTTTCCCCTTCAGTCCCATCTGTCTCCTCAGTTTGCTGGATATCTTTTCAGGTCTTTATTTATACATTAAGAACATAAATAGTATAAGAAGTGTATGCATATGTGTTTAATATGTAACTTTTTAAACACACCATAAACACAGGTAGGTGTTCTGCATTTTGTTTTTATACTTAACAGTGTGTCTTCAGAGCTGTTTATCTCACTCAGCTACTTGAGCTACCCTATGGTGTTGCACACAGTATGGCTGCACTTTATCTTATGTAACCATTTCTGTTGCTGGACCATTATTTCCAGTGTTTTAATTGTTTCAGCATTGCAACTTTTTTAGGATGTCAAAGTTTGAGGGCAGTTAGGAGGTCATGAAGTTTGTTTGATTGTTTTGCTGCTGTTTTTACAGCCTGTATTGCAGAAAGTAGAAATAATGATTTTCTACAATAAAAAGGATAGGCATTTTACTTCACTTCATTATTAAAAATATGTGGTCTCTTAAAAAGGAAATCCTTCACGGATAGGTATTATTACTTGAATTTTCTATGTAATATTTTATACTTCTAGGTATCTGAATTACTCACATACAGATTCCCACTGAATGAGGCAAGAAAATGTATATGCTGCTTTAATGTGATAAAAACAAAATACTGTACTAAATATAAAAGAAAGGAAAACATTTCTTCTCTGATTCTCAAGTTAATACCTACATAGAAAAGACAAAAACTTTGAAAAAGAAAATATAAATGATTACCAAATTTTACCCCTAGTAGGCATGATTCACCTCTAGCATTTTGGTGACTATTCTTCCAAATGTGTGTGTATGTGTATATATTGATATAAAATCTAATCAGGTAGTTTTATGAGTATGATTATTGTATGTATATATAGTGTAGTCATTTCTCTTAACATGTTTTCCACATGTATGGTATGTATATATCCGTACATGCAGATACTGGTATTCTACATGTTCTACAATTTTTTTCACTTAGCAGTAGGTCATAAAAATATTTTCATGCTATTGAATATAGACACACCTCAGCCTTCTAATATCAGTGTACCATGTCTCTCTGTAGATGCACCTTATGGATTCTGATCAGTCAAATGGCTGTCAGTTCAGTTCAGTTGCTCAGTCGTGTCCAACTCTTTGTGACCCCATGAATCACAGCACGCCAGGCCTCCCTGTCCATCATCAACTCCCGGAGTTCACTCAAACTCATGTCCATCGAGTTGGTGATACCATCCAACCATCTCATCCTCTGTCGTCCCCTTCTCCTCCTGCCCCCATTCCCTCCCAGCATCAGGGTATTTTCCAATGAGTCAAATGGCTGTTCAGTTCAGTTCAGTCACTCAGTCGTGTCCGACTCTTTGCGACCCCATGAATCACAGCACGCCAGGCCTCCCTGTCCATCACCAACTCCCGGAGTTCACCCAGACTCACGTCCATCGAGTCAGTGATGCCATCCAGCCATCTCATCCTCTGTTGTCCCCTTGTCCTCCTGCCCCCAATCCCTCCCAGCATCAGAGTCTTTTCCAATGAGTCGGCTCTTCGCACGAGGTGGCCAAAGTACTGGAGTTTCAGCTTTAGCATCATTCCTTCCAAAGAAATCCCAGGGCTGATCTCCTTCAGAATGGACTGGTTGGATCTCCTTGCAGTCCAAGGGACTCTCAAGAGTCTTCTCCAACATCACAGTTCAAAAGCATCAATTCTTTGGTGCTCAGCCTTCTTCACAGTCCAACTCTCACATCCATACATGACCACAGGAAAAACCATAGCCTTGACTAGACGGACCTTTGTTGGCAAAGTGATGTCTCTGCTTTTGAATATGTTATCTAGGTTGGTCATAACTTTCCTTCCAAGGAGTAAGCGTCTTTTAATTTCGTGGCCGCAGTCACCATCTGCAGTGATGTTGGAGCCCAAATGGCTGTAGTGGGTCTCAAATAGGCTTTGGTTTCAGGGAGTACTCTGTGTAACCTCTTATTGGGGGCACCAAGGAGTGGTTGGAAATTACATGGCTTTTCTTTGCAGATTTGGTTTCCTCTGGTGACTTGTAGGGTCAGTAGAGGGAGAGCTTCCAGTAATAAGGCTAATTCTGTAAGTTCTTTTATGGAGTGTGGGGATGGGTTGTGAAGTGACAGGATTGGCCAAGGCTTTGAAATGAAAGGGAATTATGAATGTTGAGATAGAAGTGACAGATAAGATGATGCAAAGAGTTTAGGGCATCTGGTTTAGATGAGCAGAGCAGAAAATAGAGGAGAGCATATCAGTTCTGGAAAGGAAAGGATTTCTTGCAGGGTTGGATACTGATCTTGCCCTTATGGATTACGCCTTCGTTAGTAGACACTGTGAAATGGTGCTTGCCATCAGGAACTTAAAAATAAACATTTATTCTTTGATCTCACAACTTTGACAAAGTGAAATGCAGGTGGCTCGGAGGTTACTGTTTAGTTTTCTTAGTTCCTTTTTTTCTTTTTTAAGAAAAAGAAAGCATTCTGTTTGTAAATACTTTTTGTTCTCCTTCCTTACAGAGTATTCTCAAGCACTTTAGCTATCAGCCAGTCAGTTTTTAAGAAGACTCTTATGTTTTTGTTTAAAGAGTGTGTGGTCTGTCCTTTATTAGAGTATCTTCCTTCCTGCTTATGTATCTATCTTCCTTTTTTATTTTATTTTTTAAGAATCGCTGACTGGAAAACAGTGGCAAGGCATTATTACTGTAGAGTGACCCAAATTAACAAGCTCTCAGGGTATAGGAAAGCACCCTGTATGCCAAAATGAGTCAGAAAACATGGACCAGTTTTACTCTGCTAAGTGATTTAATCTTTGGGGCAAGGGTTTATCCAAAAAAGTTTGTGGAGTGGTGTAGAAAAAGAATATGTTTTCTGTGGGGGGTTATTAATAATTCCCATCACTTCATGGGAAATAGATGGGGAAACAGTGGAAACAGTGTCAGACTTTATTTTTCTGGGCTCCAAAATCACTGCAGATGGTGACTGCAGCCATGAAATTAAAAGACGCTTACTCCTTGGAAGGAAAGTTATGACCAACCTAGATAACATATTCAAAAGCAGAAACATTACTTTGCCAACAAAGGTTCGTCTTGTCAAGGCTATGGTTTTTCCTGTGGTCATGTATGGATGTGAGAGTTGGACTGTGAAGAAGGCTGAGAGCCGAAGAATTGATGCTTTTGAACTGTGATGTTGGAGAAGACTCTTGAGAGTCCCTTGGACTGCAAGGAGATCCAACCAGTCCATTCTGAAGGAGATCAGCCCTGGGATTTCTTTGGAAGGAATGATGCTAAAGCTGAAACTCCAGTACTTTGGCCAACTCATGCGAAGAGTTGACTCATTGGAAAAGACTCTGATGCTGGGAGGGATTGGGGGCAAGAGGAGAAGGGGACGACAGAGGATGAGATGGCTGGATGGCATCACTGACTCGATGGACGTGAGTCTGGGTGAACTCCGGGAGTTGGTGATGGACAGGGAGGCCTGGCGTGCTGTGATTCATGGGGTCGCAAAGAGTCGGACACGACTGAGCATCTGATCTGATCTGATTAATAATTTATTATATAACACATCAAAGATAGAGGTGAAACTAGTATCACCACACTATTTGCATTTTTACTGTGTTTTGTTAGGGGCTGTACCAGAATTGATTTTTCTTCTTACACACACACTCACTCTGTGTGATATTACATTTAAAGTATGAAGTATGCCTTAAAATTTTATGACATTCATTAAGTTAATTAACATTGATTGAAGGCTGTCTTATAGATATTGAATATAAGAAGATAAATAACACATGGGCCCCACTCTTAAAAAAATCATTGTTTAGACGAGTAAGATAGAAGTATGTGCCACAAGTATATGGAAGTTATAGAAGATAACAGGCATAAAGGGAGAGGGAATAGTCAGTTCTACTGTGGGGTATAGGGATGTCTTAAAAAGCTTAGCAGGTGATTTTTAAGAGGGAGTTATTTACTACACGGGGTGGGGAAGATGTGTGGTCATGGGCATAGTCGTAGGTCATGCTCAATTATCAATTACGTCAGGAGCATTGTTGCCAAGCCACAAAGGCCTGAGATGTTATGACATTGTCAGTAGCTTCATATGACTAATGTGAAGGGTTCGTATGGAAGAGTAGGAAGAGATGATACTAGAGCGGTAGTCAGGGGAATTTGAATGTTACCAGAGATTTTTAAATGGTTAATTAATGGGAAGGATTATCTGGCAAGTCAAAGGAGATAATATTTCAAGCAGGGAGATCAGTTTGCAGCTGGTAAAGTAGTTGGAAGTGCTGTGGGCTCAGGGACTCAAAGTGATTCAAAATCAAAATGAAATTGAGGAAGATAGAGGTATAGAAACAGTAAGATATGTGACTGATTCTGTGTGTGAGTTATAGGAGAGGGAGGAATTATGATGATTTCCTGATAGTCTGTCTTGGGAGAGTGTTAGAAGATGTCAGTGGCCATTTGAGGAGAAGCTGATTTAAGGAGGAATGACAATGAGTTTGGTGATTGAACATGTTGGGTTTGAGTCAGTTTAGGAGACATCCAGAAAGATGTATTCTGTTACTTATTTGGACCTGGAGAGGAAGGATTTGTCATCAAGGATTGAGCATCTTTAGGATTGAATTATTTCAAACTATGGGAGTAGGTAGGATAATCTAGGAATTGAAGAGGAAAAGTGTTGGGAACAGAGGAAGAGTTTGGGGGGTGGGCTAGAAAGAGCTGGTAAAGAAGATTGAAAAAGAAGATTTCTAAGAAGAATCCACTGAATTTGTCATAAGGTAGTGGTGATTTTTGCTAATGGGATTTTAGTGGTGTGCTAGGAATAAAAGCCAGATTATAGAATGATTTTTTGTATTTTATTACTTATATTTATGCACTGAATTACAGATTTTAGTTGGGCTTTCCAGGTGGCGTGAGTGGTAAAGAATCCACCTGCAAAGCAGGAGACACAAGAGATGCTGGTTATATCCCTGGGTCAAGAGGATTCCCTGTAGTAGGAAATGGCAGTCTGTTCCAGTATTCTTGCCTGGAAAATTCCATGGACGATATTTCATTAAAATTAGGAAATATTTAAAAGATACAAATAAATTTCAAGAGTTAGTTAACCAACTCAATGTACCCACTATGCAGTTTTCTTAATTTTTTATTTTTAAATGATTATAGACTCAAGAAGTTACAGAAACAGTACAGAGAGATCCCCTGTATAACCTTCACTCAACTCCCTTCAGTCACTTGTTGAGGTTAACAGATGTCCTGGTTTAGTCCAAATGCTGATGCTTTGGGATAGGTTATGGAACTGTGCTGGTGGTGTACCCCTGTATGGCACAAGCCTGGAGTTTTGATTCTCATAAAAACCTCTCCCCTTCCACTGGGAACGGGGCATATACCAAGCTTTCTTGCTGCTTTTCAGGACGCATGGGCAGAGCTTTCCCAGCTGCTTTTCACATATTGAGGAGCCCTTTTGAGGATATTGGCTCAGAAGGAGATTTACTTTTAGGTCCCGTGAAATAGGCTCAAAATCAGGTCTTCTAGCTCTGTGGGCCAGTATCTCTCTAGGTTGCCTTGCTGTTACTTGGATCTTGTATCTGAGTTTCTTCCTTTCTGGCTCCTGAAAATTTCCCTTTCCCCTCCCCTTTTTTGGGTTCAGCTATATATTATTGTAATTTTCATGTTAATCTTCCTTTTCAGTGAGTACATTTGGGCACATGGATATATTAGCTCAGTCTGCCTTGTTCCTTGAATCAGAAGTCTAATAAACTATTTTTTATTTTCTTAATTTTATTCTATGCATTGTCCATAAAAAGAATTTGAGGTTGGATTTTTTTCCTTTAGCCATGGACTTTATTGTTTGAATATTTGTAATTATTATTCTATACACAAATGTTAACTTCTTACAAAACTCTGTATTCCGTATTTCTCGGTCACTTCAGTCTTCATTTTATGTCACATTTTCACCAAGAACTGTTTCCCCAAATCACAGTCTGCCCGATTGTGTGTTGTTGTTCAGTTGCTAAGTTGTGTCCGACTCTGCATTGCTATAGACTGCAGCCCACCAGGCTCATTTGTCCATGAGATTTTCCAGGCAAGAATACTGGAGTGGGTTGCCATTCCCTTTTCTAGAGGTTGATTTTAATTATCATTAAAAATATTTTTAAGTGGATAATACATGATGTCGTGGTTTACGTGTGTCCCTTTGCCCTGTTCCCTATCTGTCCTACCCACTTTGCCTTCACAGATGAAACTGGTTACTAGTCTCTTTTATAGCCTAGAGGTAGACCATGCACTAATTTATTCTTTAACAACAGTTTTAGTTTTTATAGTTTAATCTTTTAGCCAATATTAAGGAGTTTTCCATCTGTATGACAAGTAACAATTCTGTTCTTAGAACTTTTGAAAGAGATTATACTAGTTCTGTGTATGTTTTTATACATGTGAATGGATTATCTATGTTTTAACTTTTATTCATTTCAGAAATCCCTCAAAATGTGACAGAAAATGACAAAATAGTATAAACTGTCGATTCAGATGTTTTAAATTATTACATGGAATATTGAAATAATGGAACAATAGCCTTAATTTTTGGGAAGTAGTAGAAATGATATTTTAAGATGTTGGAGTCTTATGAAACTCAATGAGAATATCCTTAAAAATCGTCCTGATTACTAACCCGTACATGCTGTTGTTTGCATATGTGCAAATAATCACCTAAGAACTGACAGGTCTGTCAAAGATGAAGCCCTCTCTTAGGTTCCTTAGCCACAATATATACCATTGATTGCCTAACTGCAACTTGGTGAAATTCAATGACATGGAAGCAAGAAATGGAAGCCTATGACCTGATATGTTTTCTTCCTTAGATCAACCTCTCTACTTCTCCTACACCTGCACAGTTAATAAGCCGTTCCCAGGCTTCCAGTTCTACCAGTGGCAGTATTACCCAACAGACTATGTTACTAGGGAGTACCTCCCCTACCCTAACGGCAAGCCAAGCTCAAATGTATCTCCGAGCTCAAATGGTAAGATACGAGCTACCAGATTTTTTCAGTGTTTAAAAACTTGAGAGAGATCAAAATGTTTCTTGATTTGATGCAGTAGGAGACATTTTTAATACTTAAGGAATGTTTAACAATTTTTTTGTGTATGTGATTAACTCTACACGTTTATGCCATGAAAAATTCTACTTTAAATTAGTAGGCCTTCTTGATGTAGCTAACATACTGTATCATGAGTGATTATTTTTTAATATCAAATTTCTTTGATTTCAAACCTTTTTTCATATTTTAACATCTCAAAACTGAGATGCATTTTATAATTGGCATCTTGTAGTTGGTTCTTACAGTGATGTATAAAATCACCATGTATCTTTGACATTTTAGATTTGATGAAATTGTTAGAAACATTAAAGACATGGTTTTAACTATTAATTACAGTTTACATTGTGGAATCGTCTGAAAGTTGGATTGGAGTTCTTGATAATTTACCAGATGAGTCTTAACTTTGGTTATTCCCATCTTAAAATCTGCAAGCTGATTCATGTTCTTATGATCATTTTGATCTTTGGTTAATATAAGAATGTTAATTTGGCTACTGATTTCCTAATTTACTTCTTGAGCTTTAAGGAATGTAAAAATTGGTTGACATTTACATTTACTTTATTTGATGTCTTTACAGATTGCTAGAGAAGAGCTTTATCCCTGATAGGAATTTATTTTTATTTTGATATCCAGTGAACTGAATATACATCTGGATTCCCAATTCTTTACTAAAATTGCAAAGAAAGTTTCCATTATATTCCTAATGGGAAGCAGTGATAATGACCCTCTTTTTATTTATAGACTATTCAGTAGACATGACCATATTTCTGGTTGTCCTCTCCCCCCACCCCACTATGAGATCTTATTTAATCAATAATAAGCTTCAGAATTGGGCTTCCCAGGTGGCTCTGGTGGTAAAGAACCCACCTGCTAACGCAGGAGACATCAGAGATGGGGTTAGATCCCTGGGTTGGGCAGATCCTCTGGAGAAGGGCATGGCAACCCACTCCAGTGTTCTTGCCTGGAGAATCCCATGGACAGAGGAGCCTGGTGGGCTGCAGTCCATAGGGTCGCAAAGAGTCGAATACGACTGAAGCGACTTAGCACACACACACGCTTCAAAATTAGGGAAACCATTTGAAATGATTGCTATTTGGCTGTTTTTAACTTTTAAAACTGGCAGTTTCATATGGTTCATGATGGATAGAACATCTTTTTAGGTTTAGTGCTTCTAGCTGTTTGTATTGAATCCTTCTTGTGAAAGTTATACTTTGTTGTTTAATTCACTTAAATTTAGTATATAAAGAACTGAAGTTTAAAAGATCCCTTGGTTGATAATTTAAACAGAAATGGTTTTTGAGGAGTTGTATAACTTTTGATGCAATTTTGAGATACTCACAGGTTCTTTGAAACAACTGTCATAATGTACTAAGTTGGATTGGGTAATCTCTAAGTGGATTGTATTGCCTTTTTAAATTAATGGCATTGTTTCAGTATTAAAAAATTAAACAGATGGTGATAAATAAATTGAGTATGTCTTTTTTTTGATGTAAAGTTTTTTTTTGCAAGCTGTTGTTGAATTTTGACATGTTGTGGCATTTATACTTAGAATGAATATTTCTTTACAAATACTTTAAATCAGGAGCAACCTAGGTTTGTACTACACACAGATCCTGTGTAGGTGAGTGAAATAGTATAGTATGTGGCATAGTTGTCTTTTGGGGGTAAAGAGGACTGAAAAGACTTTTTGGTGTTTCTTTTCATGTTTCTCACTGAAATTTAATTTGCATTCAAGAGCAGTGACAATGGTTGTCTATTACAACTTCCATTTTAGGAATCCTGCCACAATAGTTTTGAGCTAGGAAAAGATTAATAGTTTACTTGGGGAAAAATTTGGTATGTGGATTTTATATTGCCAAAATACATTTTCTTTTTTGAGCACTGATTTATTTTCTACTCATCAGAATCATGGACTGTTTGAGAAATGTTTATGGTTTTTTCTTTTTTTTCCTTTTGAGTTCTCTATTATCAAAAACTTCTCCTTGTCATGTAAAACCTTTTGCGTAGGAGACAGTCCTAATCTGCATTGTCTTTCTGTCACAAATTTCAGTCTCTCTTGCCTGCTATACATTGTGTGTGGGACATGTTCTTTTGTCTTAGGGTATTTTTTTGGTTTTTCTGTCTGTACAGCTGATTTTCACACCCGCTACCACTGTGGCTGCTGTACAGTCTGACATTCCTGTTGTCTCGTCGTCATCGTCATCTTCCTGTCAGTCTGCAGCTACTCAGGTGAGCTTGTCTAGCTTCATAAGTTGTTACTCTAAGGCCTGGGTCTTCAGGTTAAAGATTAACGCACATTTGTGTTTAAGTTACTGATGGTTGTCATACATCTCAGATTAACATTTAATATAGTGAGAACTTCAAAAACATTTTTTGGTTCTGTAGAAATTATAATGCCATGAAACATGGATATTTAGGTTATTTGACATTAGTGAAGTTAATGTGTTTTTGCAGTGACATTTATGTTCAGTTTATTGTAAAGCAGATCTGCTTCTTTTATGTGAGATGTATTCTTCAGTTTCCTTTGCAAGCAGTTAAGCAATAACTAAGTCAGGATGGCTCTTGAATTTAAAAATGACAAATTTAAATTAAAAAAATAGAGTTGGATAAATTTTAAATTTAAAAAATTGAGTAGGATATTACTCAATTTTTTGTTTATATTTGTTTGGTTCTATGGAAAACTAATTTTCACCTTACACCATTCACAAAAATAAAACAGAACTAGAATGTAGACCTGAAGACAAAAGACGAAACTATTAAACCTCTAGAAGACAACATAGGAGATAGTTTTACAGCTCTAGGGTGGGCAAAGCTTTCTCATATAGGACACAAAAAGAATTAGCCATAAAAGAAAATAATGATAAATTTGATTTTATCACAATTTAAAAACTGTTCTTCAAAAGACATTGCTACAAAAATGAAGAGGCAAGCCACAGACTGAGGGGAAATGTTCACTATATATATATATATATATATATCTGTCTATCTGACAAAGGACTTATGTTGAGAATATATAAAATAGGTGTAAAACTCAATGAGATCTTGAACAGTTTAGTTAAAAATGGGCAAAAGATTTAACACTTCACAAAAGAGGATAAGCAGAAGGCCAATAAGCACATGAAAAAATGTTCAACATTATTAATCTTTCTAGAAATGTAAACCAAAACCACAGTGAGTGTCATTATAGACTCACTACAAAGGCTGAAATGAAGGAGACTGAAAATACCACGTTTGGCAAGAATGTGGAGCAGTCATACTATCACATGTAAAGTTAAACATATGCTTAACATGTGACCCAGTAATTCCACTTCTAGATGTTTACCCTGAGAGATTTGAAAACATATATCCACATAAAGATATTTAAATGAGTGTTTGTAGCAGCTCTATTGAGAATAGCCCCAAATTGGAAGTAACTAGTCTGCTTTAACTGGTGAATGGATAAGCATATTGTGGAATATTGCTCAGAAATAAAAAGGAACAGACTACTGATGCGTCTCAGAAACATTATAATTAGTAAAAGAAGCCAGATATCAGAGATTGCATGCTTTGTGACTTCATTTATATGAATTCCAGAATAGGCAGAACTAATCTGTAGTGAAAAAAAAAAAGGATTTGTGATACCTAGAGCAGAAGGTGGAGGAGATGGACTGGGAAGGGGCATGGATGAAGGGAATGTTCTATATTTTAATTGGTGTGGTGGTAACATGATGTATACATATGTCAAAACTTAATGCACTGGTTCATTCATTTTATTGTATGTAAGTTACACCTCAGGTTAATAAAAATGAATGAAATTGAGTACATTTTAAATTAAAGCTGTTGAATAGACTTTTATATTGTATGATACCATTTTTTATTATGTTTTTCCATTGTTAATATTTTGGATTGCATATGGCAGAAGTTAATGTATCCTAAGGTCATCCTTGCCTTTGTAATTTTAATTTAATAATCTCAATCATCTAGTAAAAGGTACAAAATGAGATAGCAGTAATATTTGGTATTTTTCATAGGATCTTTCTTTTAATCATAAAGGTCTGTTTTCATATATCAGCATATAAAGGTGGTGATCAGTTAAACTCTGATTTCTCCTAATGTGTTATGTGACCCTCTATAGTTCCTTAACTTATTTGTATATGTCACTTTCCATGTTTACAAAATGAGACCTTTGTTAACATTAAGATGTTTTGGGCTCTAAACTTTAAATGTCTCTTTGTGGAGTGAATTTATTGAAGTAATTATCTTTCCGTTTTTGTCTTTTTGTAAAACCTAATAGAGCTAAATCATTATCAGCTTCCAGAATTGTAAAGTGGCATGGAGCTTGGAGTTAGGTTGCCATTGAAGTTAAGTGCATGAAGTCCTGTATGGGCTTAAGTTCAACTTCCACTGCAGTCATTTATTAGTTGTATGACTTTAGACAAGTTACCAAACATCTCTAGTGGTTATACATACTTGTAGGGTTAAGTTGAAGAGTAATATATTTTTAGTGCTTAGAATCTTATAGGTACTCATTAGTACTATCTCTGCAAAGGGAAGAATAGGAAGACATGGACTTATAAGCTGACTTGTGGCAAGTCACTTTGTCACTTGCCAGTTGATTCATTTTGGACAGGTCATAGCATGGTGTATATAAGTTTGGACTCTGGAGCCAGATTCTCTGGATTCAAATACATGTTCTACCACCTTCTCATTTTCTATCTTTAAACTCTCAACTTCAGTTCCAAAAATATAAAGTAAAATAAATATTTATGCAATAATTATAATGCCTCATAGGGTTGTAATGAGAATTAAATAGGTTAATAAAATGAAAAACAGAAGTTTCTGTTAACCTAGTTAGCATTCACTAAATGTTAGCTGTTGTTACTACTTATGCTAAGCTTCAATTTCTTCACTTTAAACTGGAAGTAATAGCTCAGAGTTGTTACAAGGAATAAATAGACACTCGGCGTAGTGCCTGGCACATAAAATATCACATGCTACTAATTACTGTTTTTGTTGTACACTGTCTAAAGATGAGTCACAAATTTGGTTCTTAGCTCTTACATAGCTAATAGTGAAGACAGAAACACAACCATTTAAAGGATTTGCAGTTTCCAAGGTAAAATAAACCAGTTATTAGGAAAATAAAATTAACAAATTCTCTATAGAGCACAGTCTGTTTTGTGGGTTCTCATGGAGAAAACATCTTGCATTGTCTTTAGTAGCATCTTTAATGTGAACATAGTCGAAGTAATTTATAGAATTAGCTCTTTGGGTCCAGATATGATATTTATAGGTATGTGGCTCTCTAGTAATCTGACTTTGAGTATTCCAGTGGTAACTTTCCTCAAGTTCAGGGCTGTTCGTTTGAAGAATTTGTGTTCCACTTTGTTTTAAACATATGTTTGCAGTTTTTAAAATATTTTGATTCAAATTGAGAAATGCCAAATTTGAGGTTTTAATATTCTTTAACTTACAAAAGTCAGTGTAAGTTAATTTTTCCTTAGTAATAAAATTTATAGCACACTGTAAAAAATAAGAAATTGGGACTATCTTACCCTTATTTACTATTCTAAATGCTCCATCTCGTATCCTTACCTTGAAAAAAAAATCTGACTTTCAGAAAGTTATCATAATACTAAAAGTATGTTATGGAATAGTAAGAAATCTTACCAAGGCTATCAGGGAAATATTGTAAGAATTGAGGAGAAAACAGTCTTTTAGATTTAGATGTAGGAACAGTTCTGCTGCCAGCACTCTTAATTTCCTTATCTGCAAAGAAGAGATGCTGTGATAATTCACACATAGTTAGGTCCAAATTAAAACAAGTGAGTATTTGGGTAATCCACATAAAAATGTGAGGTGTGAAATCAGCAAGAATATTTTGTGTGAAACCTAGACTCTTTTAAGTCAGAAAGTTTCTACAAAGTGATCATAGGAAAAGTTCAGATGAAATTAAAGTTTGACATTAGATGCCTTAATATTCTTTATCTTAGAAAGGGTGGTTCTTTTTAAAAGTGAAGTTCTGTCAAGGATATCTGAACATGTGATTTTTCTATTAACAGCTCAATTAGCTCTGTATATACCTCAGGAGTATAGTTTACATGTTTGAAATTTATTGTAAATATTTAAGCTAAGATGACCATAGATAGTAAAGCCCTATTCTGAAGTTTATTCATTTATATAAATAAAATACAATATATATATACACACACACACACTTTCTTTCAGAACTCCAGAAAACAAAGGGAAAATTAGAAGAAAAAAGACTGCTACAGGTTAAGGGTTCATTGTGTCAAATCTTCATTTGCTTTGAATATTCTTGTAATTTGAAAAGTTTTGTTTTTCAGGCTATAATTCAGCCTTGGAATATCATCATTAGGTGGTCCACTTTATGTATTACTTATGGCACATGTTAAATTTTATGATGTTTTTCCCTTGCTTCCTGAGAGATTTTAATATTCCTCTGCTAGACATTTGTTGAGATTTTTTTGGTTAAACATGAACAGATTTTAGTGTTAGCTTAAGAAAACTATAAATAGAACAAGATACTTAACAAAATTCATGTCATACATATTTTGGAATCACATATTGGAGAATGCCTCAGACTTGTGTAGTTTCTGTTACGTCTGCAGCCAGAACTGTGGGGATTAAAAAAATGAATGTCAGAGATGAGAGCCTGCCAGTCAGAGCCTCAGTATGTCACAGACACACACATTACTAATTCTAAAATAAGCTAGACCCTTGTCAGTGGTATAGGCCAATATGATCCAAATTCTATGGCAAGAGTATAGACAGGAGGATAAATTATATCTAACCAGAGACATGGAGAGGTTTCTTTGGGAGAATGAGTAGAAATTTAACTGGTCTTGAGCAGTGCGTTGGACTTCAGGAGACCACGTTGAGGCAAGGGGAATTTGAACGAGGACTCTAAATGAAGAAAGTGTAAGGTGTGTTTGGAGAAGGATGAGCAGAACAGTTTGGCTAGAAAATGAGGATTGTGAACTGAAATAGTGGAAAAAGGGGCTCAAAGTGGTTTGGGCCCAGACAGTGGAGGACTTTGAGTGGCAAGCTGAGAAATCTGTATTTTAGCATATTTTATTTTTGCATTAAATTTCAGTAACACAGCAGTGATTTAGTGTGTTTACAGTGCTGTGAAATATTTGACAAAAATCAGAGAAGATGCTCCATATGGTCTCACTTAGAAAATTCTTTCAGTAACTTGGAACTGACTAAAACTTCAACTGCGCTGAAGTAAACATTTGTTTAGCATCTGCTGTTGGCTGAACACTGCATTGGCACTTGAAAAGAGATGGTATAGAGCATCAGTTAATGGTACTGTTGTAGGGACCAAACACACGTGAAACTAAAGAACATTTACAAAGCAGCAATATATTTGTCACCCTAGAATCTCTCTTACTTCAGTTTCCCTTCCTAGCATTAATGTATTTGGTGCGTTCATTCCAGAGAGGCAAAAAGTTAGGCATCCAGAAGAGGCATTTTCTGTCTTACTGGTTTAAAATGTTACAAACCTCAGATGAGAGTAATTGGGATAATCTTTGCCACCATCCTGACTGGCAGTGTGTTTAGAAGCCCTGGTGTCTGCAGGAGTCAGGCTTCTGTGGTGGCTCCGCCTGCAGTGCGGGAGACCTGGGATCGATCCCTGGTTTGGAAAGATCCCCAGGAGGAGGGCATGGCAACCCATTCCAATATTCTTGCCTGAAGAATCCAATGGACAGAGGAGCCTGGCGGGCTGCAGTTGAGGGGGTCGCCAAAGTGGGACACAACTATCTGAGCACAGCACAGATAGGCGTCATCACAGTAAAGCATTTCAGTGCCATGCAGTCTCTTCAGTTTGTGAGATCTAGTTCTCAAAGCCAAATGAGTGTTTCGTAACCATCCCAACAAAACCTCACTAACTCTTTAAAGTTAGTTAATGGAAATGCTTTTAATAATTGTCACAGTGGGTTTGATTTCATGAATTTGTTTTCTTAGAAGGTTGGTGTTCCCTTATAATCCTTATCTATTATTATTATATATACTGTAAAAAAGTTTCTAGGTCTAAAATGCAGCATGTTACAGAGTAATTCCCTCCTATTCATAGTTCTTTTGCAATATGTATGTATGTTCTATTCTTATTTAGTTCTTAATGATTCTTTTCCTTCATGTCTTTTAAAAAAAATTGCCACTTAATGTTTAGGTATGATTAATTAGAATAACAACTCCCCTTTCCTTCAGGGTTAATTAGTTGTTTCACGTGTTTAGAACTTTATGTATAAAAAAGCACAATATAAATATGTTGTCATTGTTATAATGGTAGCGATTACCACATCAATTAATACCATCTGTTTCATCCTTGTTTTTTGTTGTGTGGTTCTTAGGTTCAGAATTTAACATTACGCAGCCAGAAGTTGGGTGTATTATCTAGCTCACAAAATGGTCCGCCAAAAAGTACTAGTCAAACTCAGTCATTGACAATTTGTCATAACAAAACAACAGTGACCAGTTCTAAAATCAGCCAACGAGATCCTTCTCCAGAAAGTAATAAGAAAGGAGAAAGTCCAAGTCTGGAATCACGAAGCACAGCTGTCACCCGGACATCAAGTATTCACCAGTTAATAGCACCAGGTGGGAAAAACTTTTGTCGAAAATAATTGCATTATTCATTTTCTTCACAGGCAGAGCAAAACAAAAGATATCCATTACTTGAACAAGAATACTTTTAAAACATTATAAGGTGTGAATTTTATAAGTTAACAAAAGAATGTCTCAATAGTATAGCTTGAAAAAAGAAAAAGAGCCCAACAGTTAAAGCATTATAATAGATTTTTTGGTCAGTTGACATTTGATTAACATCTTCATTGTGTGCTAGTCTCCTGTTGTATGGATAAAACCTGTTAGCTTTAAAAAAAAATTTGCCTGTGGTTTATTTAATATGCTTTACTTGTCCAAAATTAAAAGCTTTTTTAAAAAGCAAGTATGTATTTGTCTTTAAAGTTGTGTCTAGTGGGAGGAATTTATCACTTTCCAAAAATAAGGATTATGCATAATTATTTTCCTCACCATATTGCTCTTTTTCCATCTTTGATTTCATCTTTGAGAGGAAGATGTCAGGGAACCAACTAAGTTGTTTTCAGTCTCGTCAGCCTTTGAAACCCGTGTCTGTTGCCTTTGCCATCTACAGATAATCTTCCTTCGTGGTTCTTATGCTGAAAGTGTTAGGGCTGTGCAGAGTGAGTTTCCTTATCATGTCTTCTGTTCATCTCAGAATTTCTCAGTTTTGAGCTTTCTTCAACTGTAGTAGGATAAGGAATTATCTGCTTTCCACTTTAAAGTTAGCACTATTTCCTTGTGTCATTGATTGCATTGTTTTTTTAAACTGGTTCCTGACCTCTCATAGTTATAGCAGCTTGTGTCTCCCTCACGCTTGATCCTTTCTTTTGCTTCTTAAGCCTACTTAGATCTCTACTATTCTTAATATATCTAGTGATAGTGGTAGTGAAGTCACTCAGTAGTGTCCGACTCTTTGCGACCCCGTGAACTGTAGCCTACCAGGTTCTTCCACCCATGGGATTTTCCAGGCAAGAGTACTGGAGTGGGATATCTACATATGTTTTTATACTAGTTTAATTTGTTTATTGAAAGTGTGTGTGTGTGTCATGCACTGAGCTAGGCACCTCATATATGTTACCTAAAAAAAAAAAATCTTCCTTTGATCCAGCCTCATCAGGTAAGTATCTTCTTTCTATCCTTTTATAATTATGCATTACTTTTTATAATATATATATTTTACTAAAGTATAGTTGACTTACAATGTTTTAGGTGGAAAGCAAGGTGATTCAGTTATACAAATACACATATATTAGTTTTTAAATTATTTTCCATCATAGGTTATTACAAGATATTAACTATAGTTCCCTTGACCACACAGTAAACCTTTGTTGCTTGTTGCATATCTACTGTTTAATTAGAAGTCTAGCATTCTATTCATACTAAGTCAAACAAGTGGAATCAAAATGTCATAATTTTTTTACTTAGACAAAAATTCATAAATTTTCTAAAATATATATTATACATATTTATATGTAGACAAAAGCTTTTCTACTACACTTGATAAAGGCTTGAGAGACAATATTAAAAAAGAGATGGAGAAATTGGAGAACATAAACTGAATGAAATGGGAGCATTGAATATGAAATAGAAAAAATGAAACTGACTAGATAAAAGTAAAAGATCATCATATAGTCCAGTTATTTTTAAACATGATTGCTCATTAGAAATGTATCTGGAGCTCTGGAGAAAAAAAGCAATACCTGAGCATTTGTATTTTTCAAAAAATTTCAAGATAATTCTGATAATGCATTTGCATTTTAAAAAGTGATTACAGGTTTTTCTATTAGATCCTAGTTTTGGTGAAATAGAGTTCTATTTTTCCGTTGACCAATCATGATACAGTGATATTAAGTGAATAATAGTTACATAATCACAATAGTAAAAGATGTTTATCAGCTTTCATAATCAATAGCCAGACAAAAAATAAAAGGTAATTACAGTTGAAGCTATAATAGGAACATGATTAGCTTAACAATATAAAATAACTACATACAATTTGGGGGGTCAAGCAGAGTGCTGTGGTAAGTGGAAGTGTGTACATGTACGTGTTTTCATCCACTCAGCCAGGCTGTCTTTTGGTTGGTACATTTAATCCATTTACATTTAGGGTAATTATCAATATGTATGATCCTATTACCATTTTCTTTATTGTCTTGGGTTTCTTTTCCTTGTTTTTTGTTTCCTACCTAGAGAAGTTAGTTCCTTTAGCATTTGTTGTAAAGCTGCTTTTGGTGGTGTTGAATTTTCTTAACTTTTGTCTGTCTGGAAAGCTTTTGATTTCTCCATAAAATCTGAAGGTGAGTCTTGCTGGGTAGAGTATTCTTGGTTTTAGGTTCTTACCATTCATCACTTAAAATAATCATGGCATTCCCTTTTGCCTGGTGGAGTTTCTGTTAAGAAATCAGCTGATAGCCTGATGGGAGTTCCCTTGTATGTTATTTGTTGTTTTCCCTTGTTGCTTTTAATATTTTATCTCTGTGTTTAATTTTTGTCAGTTTGATTACTGTGTGTAATGGGGTGTTTCTCCTTGGGTTTACCCTTACTGGGACTCTGTGCTTCCTGGAGTTGATTGACTATTTCCTTTCCCATGTTAGGGAAGTTTTCAGCTATTATCCCTTCAAATATTTTCTCTCTCTCTTCTTCTGGGACCCCTAAAGTGCGAATGTTGGTGCATTTAATGTTGTCCAAGAGGTCTCTTAGGCTGTCTTCATTTCTTTTCATTCTTTTTTCTATGTTTTGTTCTGTGGCAGTGATTTTCACCATTCTGTTCTCCAGATCGTTTATCTGTTTTTCTACCTCAGTTATTCTGCCATTGGTTCCTTCTAGTGTATTATTCTTCTCTGTTCTTTAGTTCTTCTAGGTCTTCGGTAAACATTTCTTACATCTTCTCAATCTTTGCCTCCATTCTTTTCCTGAGATCCTAGATTATCTTCACTACCATTATTCTGAATTTTTTTTCTGGAAGGCTGCCTGTCTCCACTTCATCGAGTTGTTTCTCTGGGGTTTTATCTTGTCTCTTCATCTGAGGCATAACTTTCTGCTTTTTCATGCTGATTAACTTTCTGTCATATGGTTTTTGTTTTAGCTGCTATGAGACTGCTCCTTACTGCTGCTTCTGTCTGCCCTCTGATGAAAGAGGCTAAGAGGCTTGTGTAAGCTTGATGGGAAAGATTGGGTCTTACTCTGGTGGGCAGGGCCTTGCTCAGTAAAGCTTTAATCCAATTATCTGCTGATGGGTGGGGTTGTACTCCCTCCCTGGTAGTTGTTCTCCCTCCCTGGTAGTTGTTTGACCTGAGGTGACCAGCCCTGGAGTGTGTGGGCTCTATGGTAGGGTTAATGGCGAATTCCAAGAGGGTTTATGCCAATGAGTCTTTCCAGTGCCTCTGTGCCTGTGGTGAGCCCCTGCTGACCCATCCCTCCACAGGAGACCCTCCAACACTAGCAGGTAGTTTTGATTTCGGTTTTCTGTGGGGTCACTGCTCCTCTCCTCTGGGTCTTGGTGCATGCAAAATTTTGTTTGTGCCCTCCAAGACTGGAGTCTGTTTCCCTCAGTACTCTGAAAGTCCTCTAATCAAATCCCACTGGCCCTCAAGGCCAGATTCCCTGGGGATTCCCAGTCCCTTTGTCGGATCCTCAGGGTGGGAAAACTGACATGGGGTTCAGAATCTTCACAATAGTGTGAGAACGTCTTTGGTATTTCTGTTCTCCAGTCTGTGGGTCACCCACCTGGCATTTATGGGATTTGATTTGATTGCGATTGTGCCCCTCCTACCATCTTGCTGCAGTTTCTTTTTCTTCGGACACGAGGTATATTTTTTTGACGTGTCCTTCTGTTGATGGTTGTTCAACAGCTAGTTGCTGTTTGGTTTTGGTGCTTTCACAGGAGGAGATGAGCACACATCCTTCTGTTCCACTATCTTGAACTGCCCTCTATGCATTACTTCTTAAAGTTTCATTTTATTAATACACTGCCGAAGGTTGCTTTTCCTCTATCTAAACCTGTTTCTCTTTTCATATTTCCTCTGTGCTAATATTGCCAACTTTCTCTATATGACATAATCTCAAGATCTTGTTAGAATGTAAAAGTAATAAATCCATTGATAGTGTGGTTACATGTGAAGTCTTCTTTATAAACATCTGGGTGCCAGGTCCTGCTGTCTGTATGGCCTGGTAACAGGATTTTTGTACTGTATTGTTTAGAGGGTTCTTGGCCTGGTAACAGGATTTTTGTACTGTATTGTTTAGAGGGTTCTTAGCCTCCTACCCGGAGAAGGCAATGGCACCCCACTCCAGTACTCTTGCCTGGAGAATCCCATGGATGGAGGAGCCTGGTGGGCTACAGTCCACGGGGTCACTAAGAGTTGGGCATGACTGAGCGACTTCACTTTGACTTTTCACTTTCATGCATTGGAGAAGGAAATGGCAACCCACTCCAGTGTTTTTGCCTGGAGAATCCCAGGGACGGGGGAGCCTGATGGGCTGCCGTCTATGGGGTTGCACAGAGTCGGACGCGACTGAAGTGACTTAGCAGTAGTAGTGGCCTCATACCTGCCCCTGGCCAGTGTTTTGTTTTTTGGTTAATTTTGGCCACACTGCATGGCTTGTGGAATTTCAGTTCCCTGACCAAGGGTTGAACCTTGGACGGTGCCTTCGGCAGTGAAAGCACGAAGTCCTATCCACTGGACTGCCCGGTAATTCCTGGCCAGTGTTGATAGAAGGAGTTAGTGTGGAGAGGCAGTGACTCACTGTGCTTGGAATGACTGCTCAGGGGAAACTTTCTAGTGATTTCTATAGTTTAAATGGAGGGTAGGTTAATTTCCTTCCAAAGAGAAAGGTACAAAGTCTGTCAGGGTTAGTTCAAGCAAAGAGATTCACTTTTTGATTTTCAATCCCTTTGAACCCCCTAATACCTGGTTTTAAGTTGGCAAGGCAGCAGTTATAATTTTTCTGCCCTTTTAGGTTTTCTCCTCTTGCTGGTGGGGTATTAGTCTTAAGCTAAAATTTTTTTTTAGATTCTTGATTTGGTAATTTGTCCTTTTCTTCAATTGGAAAAATGTTTGCTCTTGCAGTTCACTTTAAAATATTAAAAAATCTACTTGTGTTCTAACATAATGTACAGTCTAATATTTATTATAATAGACATGTTTATTATTTCCTTACATACATTTCTAGGGTGCTAAAATCATTTACTTTTCTTCACCATTTCTTGAGAGTGGAATTCCTGCTTGATATTTATTAATCCTTTTCTTAATATATAAAATAAAGGCAAACTTTAACCAAATATCTGGAAATTATCATGAGCTGTATTAGAACTCAAGTTTTTTAGTAGTTTTTTAGAGCTTTTATGAAATCTAGTTTAAAAAATATGCTTAATTGTTTGCAGATATTAATGAAGTATGTAGAAGGACTTAATGAAAGCCTAATTAGTCTGCTTAGATTGCCATTAAACAATACCATAGACTAGGTAGCTTAAACGACAGAAATTGATCTTCTCACAGTTCTGGAGGATGGAAAGCTCGGGCTCAAAAGCCGGCAGCGTTTGGTCTTTGGCGAGCGCTTTCTCCCAGGCGTGCAGGTGGCTGCCGCCTTGTACGTCTTCACGTGGTCTTCCTTCTGAGTGTGAGAAGAGGACAGCAGGTCTTCCTGTTGGGTCAGGGTCTTGCCCGTTGACCTATTTAACCGTTATTGTTTCCTTAGAGGCCCCATTACCAAATACAGTCACAGTTAGGGTTAGGAATTGAACATATGAATTTTGGGGGACACAAACATTTGGACCATAGTTGGAACCCAGACTCAGCTAAGACTCTGGCTTCTTTTATACCCAGTGCTGCCCCTCAATAGCTAGGTGATTGCAGGCAAGTCACTTCACTATTGAAAGTTTCTTCACCTGAAATATATTGGATTGGTAGAGTACCTATCTTACCTCATGGGGTTGTAGTAGCTATGGAATGAAATGATATATTTAATAATTTGCAATAATACAATTATTTGCCATAATAAAAGGTTCTTTGTATGTAGACTACCTGACAATATTAAAGTGTTTGTTAAAATAAGAAAAATTAACAAATGTCACATTCTCCAGAACACTAAGACTTTTCTTATACAGAAGTATTGTTTAAGGTATCCTCACAGTTATTCTATAGTATATATGCTTGTCAGTTGGACTTTAGGACTAATAAAAAATATATAGACACGTTCTGATGTCTGATCAAAGAAAAGTTTAGGTGAAAGGATAACTGTTACTCTAGTGAATTACCTCTCCAGAAAACAAAGTTTGCTCACTTGCTAGAGCACAGAGAGACTTTTTATTCCTGTGACTATAGTCTCCATTGTATTTCAGGAATATGGTAAATCTTAATTATAACTTAAAAAATTGAAGTAAAGTGGGCCTTTGCTATTATGCTCACAAAACCTCTATTTACTTATCTGTAAAAGGACAATAGTGATATCTACTCCACAGGCATTTTGTAAGTACAAAGGAAAGTTATGTGAAAGCATCTTAAGCCCCTCAGTGGAAAGGTACTCTATAGAAAGCCAAGGTTTCATTGACTGTAATATAGAGTGTTTACCAACACATTTATAAGATGGTGACGTAAAATTTTCAGTCTTAGTTTGAAATGCTAGTCTAGTTATATGAAGAAATGCTAGTCTAGTTATATGAAGATTATTATCTAATTTCCATTTTGGTTTCAACAATGCTTGGGTATTTGTTAACTTTCTAAATGCTGCTTTCTTGAGATGTTAATCAGATGTTAATTTCTTTAAAGAATCTCCAGAATTTTAAATAATAACCAAATGCAAAAAGATTGAAATAAGTTGTTAGAATTTTTTATAACGTTTTTGTCACAAATGTGGTTCAGTGTAAAAAGGCGTTACAGTCTGAGATTAAGAAAAAAATTTTGACTTTAGGTTTGTTTTAAATGTGATAATTGATACATGAATTTAATATTAAGTAGTTTTTCCAGTTTATCTTCTAGTGAACCCAGTTTCCATTATTTAGATAGGATTTTATCAGCATCTCCCTCTATGTAAACATATGCACCAGTATACAGAAGAGGCATAATGATGTGGAAACCACTCAGTACTTGATTTTGCTAATTCTTATATATATATGTGTGTGTGTGTGTGTGTGTATATATATATATATATACACACTTTTTTTCCTGTTATGAGTGACTCCCTTGTGGAAAAAACTACTGTTATTACTTACAGATTCAGTTCAGTTCAGTTCAGTCGCTCAGTCATGTCCGATTCTTTGTGACCCCA
This sequence comes from Bison bison bison, assembly GCF_000754665.1. Classification (NCBI taxonomy): domain Eukaryota; kingdom Metazoa; phylum Chordata; class Mammalia; order Artiodactyla; family Bovidae; genus Bison; species Bison bison. The sequence goes on along the minus strand of NW_011494612.1, from coordinate 4,155,201 downwards.
TGAATCGCAGCATGCCAGGCCTCCCTGTCCATCACCAACTCCCGGAGTTCACTCAGACTCATGTCCATCGAGTCAGTGATGCCCTCCAGCCATCTCATCCTCTGTCGTCCCCTTCTCCTCCTGCCCCCAATCCCTCCCAGCATCAGAGTCTTTTCCAATGAGTCAACTCTTCCCGTGAGGTGGCCAAAGTACTGGAGTTTCAGCTTTAGCATCATTCCTTCCAAAGAAATCCCAGGGCTGATCTCCTTCAGAATGGACTGGTTGGATCTCCTTGCTGTTCAAGGGACTCTCAAGAGTCTTCTCCAACACCACAGTTCAAAAGCATCAATTCTTCGGCGCTCAGCTTTCTTCACAGTCCAACTCTCACATCCATACATGACCACAGGAAAAACCACAGCCTTGACTAGACAAACCTTTGTTGGCAAAGTAATGTC
>NW_011494612.1:4137615-4154667 GCF_000754665.1 Bison bison bison | reverse complement strand
AATAAAGTCTGACACTGTTTCCACTGTTTCCCCATCTATTTCCCATGAAGTGATGGGACCAGATGCCATGATCTTCATTTTCTGAATGTTGAGTTTTTTTTTTTTTTTAATTCATACTATGACTTTTATTAATATCTTTCTGGGTGCTAGATATTTTTGTATTCTTTTTTTTATTTTTAAACTTTACATAATTGTATTAGTTTTGCCAAATATCAAAGTGTTGAGTTTTAAGCCAACTTTTTCACTCTCCTCTTTCACCTTCATCAAGAGGCTTTTTAGTTCCTCTTCACTTTCTGCCATAAGGGTGGTGTCATCTGCATATCTGAGGTTATTGGTATTTCTGGCAATCTTAATTCCAGCTTGTGTTTCTTCCAGTCCAGCGGTTCTCATGATGTACTCTGTATAGAAGTTAAATAGGCAGAGTGACAGTATACAGCCTTGACATACTCCTTTTCCTATTTGGATCCAGTCTGTTGTTCCATGTCCAGTTCTAACTGTTGCTTCCTGACCTGCATACAGGTTTCTTAAGAGGCAGGTCAGGTGGTCTGGTATTCCCATCTCTTTCAGAATTTTCCACAGTTTATTGTGATCCACACAGTCAAAGGCTTTGGCATAGTCAATAAAGCAGAAATAGATGTTTTTCTGGAACTGTCTTGCCTTTTCGATGATCCAGCGGATGTTGGCAATTGGATCTCTGGTCCTCTGCCTTTTCTAAAACCAGCTTGAACATCTGGAAGTTCACTGTTCACATATTGCTGAAGCCTGGCTTGGAGAATTTTGAGCATGACTTTACTAGTGTGTGAGATGAGTGCAATTGTGCGGTAGTTTGAGCATTCTTTGGCATTGCCTTTCTTTGGGATTGGAATGAAAACTGACCTTTTCCAGTCCTGTGGCCACTGCTGAGTTTTCCAAATTTGCTGGCATATTGAGTGCAGCACTTTCACAGCATCATCTTTCAGGATTTGAAATAGCTCTACTGGAATTCCATCAGCTCCACTAGGTTTGTTCGTAGTGATGCTATCTGAGGCCCACTTGACTTCACATTCCAGGATGTCTGGCTCTAGGTCAGTGATCACACCATCGTGGTTATCTTGGTCATGAAGATCTTTTTTGTACAGTTCTTCTGTGTATTCTTGCCACCTCTTCTTAATATCTTCTGCTAGGTCCATACAATTTCTGTCCTTTATCGAGCCCATCTTTGCATGAAATGTTCCCTTGGTATCTCTGATTTTCTTCAAGAGATCTCTAGTCTTTCCCATTCTGTTGTTTTCCCCTGTTTCTTTGCATTGATCGCTGAAGAAGGCTTTCTTATCTCTTCTTGCTGTTCTTTGGAATTCTGCATTTAGATGCTTATATCTTTCCTTTTCTCCTTTGCTTTTCACTTCTCTTCTTTTCAAAGCTATTTGTATGGCCTCCCCAGACAGCCATTTTGCTTTTTTGCATTTCTTTTCCATGGGGATGGTCTTGATCCCTGTCTCCTGTACAATGTCACGAACCTCAGTCCATAGTTCATCAGGCACTCTATCGGATCTAGTCCCTTAAATCTATCTCTCACTTCCACTGTATAATCATAAGGGATTTGATTTAGGTCATACCTGAATGGTCTAGTGATATTCCCTACTTTCTTCAATTTCAGTCTGAATTTGGCAATAAGGAGTTCATGATCTGAGCCACAGTCAGCTCCTGGTCTTGTTTTTGTGTACTGTACAGGTTACTGTAGGGTTTTGTGAGTGTGGGTAAGAAGAGAAGTAAACCAAGATCCTTTATCTAGACAGCATGACTGACGGTATTATTTTTTCTGCAAGCAAAACTAGTGCTGTCCTAGATTTGGAATGGCCTCTGAAATTTCGTTTCACCATGGTTAAATTTCATTTAATCATGTTGTAGGAGTTACACACGTGTTTTGCTTAACTGAATTAACTTTTTATACAAAAATTTTCCTGGATCAAATAGTACCAACTGTTTATCTTGGTTTAAATTTGGGAATTTATTTTGAAAGCTTTTTAAATAATGGACTGTTAGCTGGAAGAATGTTTAGACATGGATTAAAAAGGATACAATCTTTATTTTATGATATAAAGATATTATACTTGTTATGCTCTTCTTGCCAAAGAATGATTCAAGTGGATACACTTTGTTAAAAGTTATTGGAAATATTTGATGACCTTTAAAATTTAATTAAATCATGTGTAAATTCAGATTTATATCAGTTGTTTTAGGCAGTTTTCTTTTGGAACTTATCACAGTGTCGTTTATTTTTTGAAATTATGTAGTTTTTCAAGGAAAAGTTGTCATTACATTTTCAAATCATTCTTATTAGGAAGACTCATTATAGATTTTTGATGTGCAAACTTTCCTCCTTTAAATTTATTTTAAAATTTAATGTTTTTGAAATAAAGACTAATTGTCATTTTTTTCTCTTTTAGCATCATATCCTCCAATTCAGCCTCATCCTCTAATAAAACATCAGCAGATTCCTCTTCATTCACCACCTCCCAAAGTTTCCCATCATCAGCTGATACTACAACAGCAGCAACAACAAATTCAGCCAATCACACTTCAAAGTCCAACTCAAGACCCACCGCCCTCCCAGCACTGTATACCACTCCAAAACCATGGCCTGCCTCCAGCTCCCAGTAGTGCCCAGTCACAGCATTGTTCACCAATTCAAAGTCATCCCCCTCCTCTAGCAATGTCTCCTAGCCAGTCACAGTCAGCACAGCAGTCTGTAGTGGTGTCTCCTCCTCCACCTCATTCACCAAGTCAGTCTCCTACTATAATTATTCATCCACAAGCACTTATTCAGCCACACCCTCTCGTGTCATCAGCTCTCCAGCCAGGGTCAAACTTGCAGCAGTCCACTGCTAATCAGGTGCAACCTACAACACAGCTGAATCTTTCATCCCACCTTCCACTTCCAGCTTCCCCTGTTGTACACATTGGTCCAGTTCAGCAGTCCACCTTGGTGTCCCCAGGTCAGCAGATTGTGTCTCCAACATCACACCAGCAGTATTCAACCCTGCAGTCCTCTCCAATCCCAATTGCAACCCCTCCACAGATGTCGACATCACCTCCAGCTCAGATTCCACCACTGCCCCTGCAGTCTATGCAGTCTTTACAAGTGCAGCCTGAAATTCTATCCCAGGGTCAGGTTTTGGTGCAGAATGCTTTGGTGTCTGAAGAGGAGCTTCCAGCTGCAGAGGCTTTGGTCCAGTTGCCATTTCAGACTCTTCCTCCTCCACAGACTGTTGCGGTAAACCTACAAGTACAACCACCAGCACCCGTTGATCCACCAGTGGTAAGCCCTTGGAAGCTCTTTGACTTTCTTGCTGAACTGAAAGTAAACAGTTTTCTCCCACGTTGTGTTTTATCATTTAGATATAAATGCCTATGAATTTAAAAAGCTTGAAATTTCCATCTGTCAGTGTCTGACATACATGCTGTATGGGCCAAAAAAAATGCCATTTGTTGTAGTATGGTTGCATGCTTGATAATTTGTGATGGTTATTAAAGTCCCTCGTTAATTTTATTACTATTTAAACAAATCCATCTGCTATCTTTACAGAGTTGATTTTTTTTCCCCAAGGGAATGCATTTGAACCAGTGTCATCTGCACAAAGTTTTTTCTCTTAAGGTGATTATCCTTCATAGATCCCTTTGTTGGCTTGTATGTTCTTAAACGTATGGTTTATCTAGCTAACCTTTTTGGTTGTATGCATTCTGCAGTTATAGGCCGTTACGGGGCTTTTGCATCAAGGTGGAGGTATGCTTGTATGATGTAATTTTTTGGTAAATTTATATTTTATAATTAAAATTTTGTAAAAAAAAAAAAAAAAAAGTTATTCTAGGAAAGAATCCAACTTTGCAAATATTAACCGTAGTCCATCTTTTAGAATTGTAACTTCTGACTTTTAAATTTCTACTAAAGGAAAACATATACTTGAAATATTTCTCATTTAAAAAGCTAAGAAGGATGAGTTGAATACTGAGAATAAAAAAATTCATTGAGAGGAGTAAAAGTTTTGAATAACTGAGACTGTGGTGAAATTTATCAAAATAAACCTCTAAAAATGGCACATATTGCCCAGAAAGCAATTATTCTGTAAAATTATTCTGTAAAAACATTTGTCTTTTAAACATTCTATAAAGGACTTTTATAAAATAATTTATAATAAAATTGAAATAAGGTCTCTAAATGTTAGAATGATCAAATTTATAACTGAGGAAAACAATATTCCCAAAGGAGATTTATATCAAACCTCACTGAAGAGATCTTATCACTTAAATACAAATAACCATTAGCTCAGAAAGGAGAAGAGTTTCAAAGTTTGTTCCTTAATGGAAAACATTTTGATTCTCGGGATACAAATTTATAGAGTCTTCATTCTTGTCATTCTGACCGATAAGCATGAAGAGGTTGAATTCCACTTTTATTCAGAACAGAACTTGGCAAAGGTAACAGTGGGCATCTAGAAATAAGTTTGCATTTCAGTATTTTCTTTTAATGGATTTTGAAGAGTTTACAATGGATAATGTAACATAAAAACACAGTCTTTCAGCTGTAAAGTACCTTCAAAGAAATCAAATTTGAATTTATGTTCTCAATTTCTAGTTCAGTGGATTGGCTTTTAACAAGTAAAAAATAAAGTTCCCCTCTATGCTTTTTATTTTTCTAATTATTTTTGTTAGGGCAAATCTTGGAGGACTATTGGGGGTAGAAATATCAAAAACAGAACACTTGCATTAGATTAAAGCTAAAAATCTAAGATCTTGTTATTTTCTGCCCTCTATTAATTTTGTGTTTTTTTCCCTTAAAATTTATGTTACCTAATTTTTGGAATTTTTTCCATGAGAAGAGTAGTTTTCTTTGCTATCACTGGTATGGTTATATTTGCTATATATGTTTCCATGTTACTTTTCTTTTACTTTTGAGTTACCATAGCCTGTTTATTACCTTGCTGTATTTTTCTTTTATTACCTTTATTAAGTCTATTTTTTTACCATCAGATTTCTTCATGTATTACTCATTCCTTCACAGTTTCCAGGTTGTTTCAAATGTTTAAAGGTAGATGTTTACTTGTAAAGAGAAATAATAGGTATTTACTTCTAAATAATAGATGTGAAACTTTCAAACATAAGTGTGAATTTTCAAAATAAAATCAGTATTTTTAAAAAGATTTTTCATTGATATTTGGGTATGATAAATAGGATATGATGAGTGTAGATAATTTAGAACTAATAAATGTTTTCCACAGTTTATTTAGGGAAGGGAGACAGATGAGGCTGATGTACTTTGAGGTAAGTTTGGCAGCCATTGTTAGTTATAGAATAGTTATGAACTAAAGAGAAATTGTAATGTACAGTTTCCAAATGATCTTGTGAGCAAAACCTTCACTTCTTTGCTTTATTCAGTCTTTTAGTTATTGTACTTACGTTTTTTATGTTGATGGTGCCAGGTGTCTGACAGGTCTGTTTTTGCCTACTTCTTTTATTCTTTATTTTGGCTTCACGTGGGAGATGTAGAATAAAGTATGTATAGTTAGGTTTACTTGTAAAGAATGAAAAGTATTTTACAGGATTGTTTGACGGATTATTTCAGAATATGCTATCTGTATTTGCCTCTTTTAATCCTTTAAAACTCTTTTCCTATTTTTTTTTAAATCAGAATTCTATGCATGATCTCCATGATCTTTGATTCCTTAAAAGCTATTGTAGCTGTTTGAAAACTTGTGACAGCATTAATATTAAAAAGTTTTCAGCACTTAAGGAAAAGATGCCCTGTGTAAGAAGAGTAATTATCTAATAAAGGAATGCTGCATAGATACAACTGAACTAGTGTAGTTGATAAAACTGTTACTTGTGTAATTACCTATGCATCAACATCCCCACCACTCTGCCAAATTAAGGTAATGACCACTGCAGCAGATGCCCCTCACTAGAAGTTTTTTTTTTTGTTTTTACTTTAACCCCCAGGACTTTTTTTTGGATGACTTTGCTTATATTGGACATTATCATCATTTAAGAAAATTTATCATGAACAGATAATAGCAGCTGTCATTCTTGCACTGTACAATAACCAACGACTGCTTTCACTACCGAGGATCCAAACACGAGGCAAGGACTCTCTCTTGGTGAAACAGGTTTTCAGATGCAGGGTTGAGAGCAAATAACTTTTTTAAAATGTTGCCTACTTAGTAGCTGTTTCAGATCACAACTCTGAATATTATATTTATATAAAATTAGCAGTAACAATAGGAATTAAAAAATTTTAAAACAAAAGGGAAGTTTTTTTTCTCTTAATAGAGTCGAAAAATTAGGAGGTTTTTTGTTTGTTTTGGTTTTTAAATTCTGTTGCTGTTGTTAGATATGCCTTTGTAGTCCTTTTTCTCACACATGGTTTATGCTGGTTTCAGAAATCTTGATCATTTTTAATTTTAAATCATCAAACTTTTTCAGTAGTTTGATTAAAAATATATTGGATACCAATATTGTTAATTTTTTTTGTGAATGTTACTGAAACTTTTATTTTGACATTAGAAATATTAATCACTTTGGGTAAGTTATCTTAACTCACTTTTATAAACGTAAATAATAAGCTTTGTACATAAAAGAAGGGGGGTAAATTGCTTTGTGGCTTTGTTTTTAGTAACCTGTCTTTCAAAAACAATGGTTCAATAAAAATGAGGACAAATTAAAATACCCATGTCAGTCTGTACAAAATTCAGCCTTAATTTTAATAAAAATCAATAGTAGGTTCCATATTTTTTAATTATGAAGTTCCTTCTCAGAGTGCTTTTGAGTCTGTTTTCCTCAAATATTATCTTTACCATTGGATAACAGGGCAGTTAGAAATGTAAAAACTTGCTGCTGTAAGTATGGAAAAATATTAAAGAACTACAAGTAATACGTCAAATGGTTTAGGATGGGGGCGGGGTGTGTGTGTGTGTGTGTGTGTGATTCCAGGGACAGATATTTTCTGTTTACTTGACAATTAGCTTATAAAAATTTATTAGATTCTTGAGTAGATTAGAAGATTGAAAATGTAATTACATATAATTTTGTAGGTTCTCAGGCATTACTTTTCAAAATTCACTCTTTAATTTACATAAATAGAGTAAAGAACTTGGGATATAGTCATTTAGGCAGTACATTTCTTTATATAATATGTGTCATTCTAGAGATTCACCTAACATGCTTTGAAAAATATTAATATCTGTTTTGATTTATGATAATTGAAAGTTAATAGAAACTTTAGTAAACTCCCCAAATAGTTATTTGAGTGTATAAATTCAAAACATTTAAAAAAAATTAACAAAATTTAAAGTAATTCCTGATTCAACTATCACCTTTTGGGAAAACCTTAGTGATTTATAACATAGGTACTGATCCACAACTTGCTTCCAGTGAAATATCATCAGGTATTATGAATCGTCAAGTATTATGAAAAACTTCATTTGAATGATTTTAAAGCTTCTCTTTCAGTCGGTCAAATAGTCATTTTGTCTTTTACATTTTAAAACACTTAGAATTTATTTTGTTAATTAGGAACACCTTATTAAATGCATCTTACAAACATTTTTAGGCAGTGTGGTTTGTCGTCGTAGGTATATCAAGTGGAAGATGTCTGTGAGGAAGAAATGCCAGAAGAGTCAGAAGACTGTGTCCGGATGGATAGAACGCCGCCGCCGCCCACGCTGTCTCCAGCAGCTATAACTGTGGGGAGAGGAGAAGATTTGACTTCTGAACATCCCTTGTTAGGTGAGGAGGTGCCTAAAATTGGGGGAAATTTCTGTTAGGCAAATGTTAGTAATGGGAAGAGTTCATTTTTTTTCCACCGGAGATGATTTTAAACTAATTTGTTATATAATAAATTGCAGCAAAACATAGATTAGAATTCAAGAGTTTTTTTTGATGAGAAACAATTAGAGCAGTTGATGAGGAACTGCCCAAATCAAAAACACATTTCAGTCTTTGAAGTTTTAGTAGTTTGTACAGATGTGTTTCATATGCTCATTCAGATTTATTTGTCAAGCTATTTCTAGCATAAAAATTAGAACAAAGCAAAATTCTATTAGAAAATTTCAATTACACTGTCCAAAAATCACAAAACATTTGAAGTCATGTCTGACATTCCTCATAATTGCTTGTGATTCAGATTGAGTAAATGCTTTTAAAAGTGTTGCTTCCTGGACAGTACTTAAATTAAGCCACACTAATTACTAGAGACATGGATTAAAAAATTCCTAACACCTTCAAATTCTTATTCACTACTTTAGAACTACTTATGAGTTCAAGTTAATCCTCTCTGTTCTCTGCACATTATCAAAGTGACTGTGAATCCTAGGTACTTCACTAAAACATTATGATGTATAGCCCAGTATCCAAGTCCTAAAAAAGATGTGTTCTGGGTTGGGTGGTGTTTTTTTTTTTTAATTTTGAATATTTTATTTAGATCAGGGCATGGCAAATGATAGCTCATGCTTCAGATCTTTCTGCTACATGTTTTGGTATGGCCCATGAGCCAAGGATAGTTCTAAAATTTTTAAATGTTTGGAAAAAAAATCAAAGGAAGAGTTAATTCATGTCATGTGAAGATTATATGAAATTCAAATTTCATAGTCCATAAATAAAGTTCTATGCAACATAACCACGTTCGTTTGTTCAGATATTATCTATGGCTACCTTTATACTACTACAGCAAAGAGGGGTCATTGCAGAGACCATATGTCTTTTATAAAAATGTTTACTGACCCCTCACCCAGATAATGCTAATCTTGATTTGGGCTTTGTTGTAAGTATGCTGTCCTATTGAATATCTCATTGCCTTCATGATCACGTTTAGTTGAGAGGAACCAATGTTATCAGGCATGGAAACAAACTATAATGGGGCGTTGACAGCCTCTCCTCCTTAAGTGTGCCACATCTCTAACCCTTGCTTCTTTCTAGGTTTTATTTCTTACTGCCAGTGTGAGTCTCCAGAAAGCAAGGAGCTAGAACACCAATTTTACTCCAACTTTTTCTCCTTCCTGAAAAATAGAAAACATTTAGTCAATAAAATTATGAAAAATATTTAAGACAAATTCAATATCATTGCCTTTGCTTATTCAAAATAATACCTCAAAAGATAGAGATCTAAGAAAACTTAGCTATAGTACTAAATCTTTGTAGTTTTTGTACACTGAAAATGGATTCATGTTGCTGCAGATATCTTGGGAGTTTTGATTTAAAGGCAGAAATATATATTTAATTGGATACTAACCCTGCATTGTGACTGTGATTTAATTGCCTAATAAGCATTACTAATGGTACTCAAGAAAATTTAAATACTTTTGAAGTATTGAACCTCGACAATATCTTTACATTATTTCCGTAGAAATATAATCTGAGATCCTGGCAGGCATATTCCTCTGGCTAAATTGTTTCAGTAAACTATAAATTTTTGAATAGTCCTTTAATTTTCTTCATGCTCAACTACTTTTCTGTAGTATGTGAGAGGGAAAAGCAAGTATAGGTTGCTCATCAAATCATATAATAAACTAACCTATAAAAATAGAGGGACTTGTTTCCACCAGGATTGAGTCTTCATAAGTCTGTAAGAATTCTTAAAGCACCCATTAAAGGACTTCCCTGGTGGCACAGTGGATAAGAATCCACCTGCCAATGTAGGAGACACGGGTTCCATCCTTAATCCAGGAAGATTCCACGTACGGTGGAGCAACTGAGCCTGTGCACCACAGCTGCCGAGGCTGGGCTCGAGAGACTGTGAGCCACAACTAATGAAGCCCTTGCACCTAGAGCCTGTGCTTCGCAATAAGAGAAGCCACCGCAATGAAAACTTGCACTTATCACAACTAGAGAAAGCCACGCAAAGCAGCAAAGACCCAGTGCAGCCAAAAATAAGTAAATAAAATGAAAAGCATCTATAAAAAAGGAGAACAAACTCATTGGTTTCCCTAGGAAATGAAACTACAAATAGGCAGAGTAACTTGTGGCAAAGTCTTTATCAGTTAACTTGGGGTTTCTCGATTCACAGTTGTCTTAAATCTAGAGAGGATAATAATTGTGTTTGTTTTACTGTGTTGTGTTTTTTATTTTAACAGCTGATTATGAACTGGCATGTAAAAGCTATTACATTCTTCATAAAGTCAGTAACTCATAAATTTTCAACAAAACTTAGGTCTATTTGTATGTATGATCCAAAAATCAGAACATATATACCAAGCAGTATTTTCTGAATAAACAACATTATACTTAATGCAGTACCTATAAATCTGTAAGGGGACATTAAATTTTTCTTATTTTTCAACTCCATAGATTTGTATTTCCCTTCCAACAGAAAAGTTGCTTTTCAGTTCCTGTTCAGAATTATCTTTTATCCCTTTTTCTCTAGGAGTATATGTGAAAATTAGGTATGTGGGATAGGATTTTTATGGAGTTTCTCAGTCCTGTAATACATGTGTATAATTGTGTATTTGTTCCTGGAAATAAGTAAATCAGTATTTCCTGCTGACTTTTAGTTTTTAATGAGGGATTGTGTGACTTTAAATAGGTTTTCTAGTACAATTTATTTTGGTGGATTATTTGGTGGAACAAGGTTAATTTATGGATATAATATTGCTGTGATAAATAAGCTATATAGTAATATTAATTACATCAAAGTTCTAGGTGTGAACCATTAGCTTTTCCTTATCTGACACTACCAGTTATCACTGCACTGTTTCATTAGTGGAAATCTTTATCTATTTATCTTTGGCTGTGCTGGTTCTTCATTGCTGCATATGGGCTTCCTCTAGAGTTGTGGCGAGTCGGGGCTACTTTTTGTTGTGTTTCAAGGACTTCTCATTGCAGTAGCTTCTCTTGTTGCAGAGCATTGACTAAGATGCTCAGGCTCAGTAGTGTGGTGCACAGGCTTAGTTGCCCTGCAGCATGTGGGGTCTTTCTGGGCCAGGGATCAAACCTGTGTCCCCAGCAGTGGCAGGTGGATTCTTAACCATTGGACCACCAAAGAAGTCTCTGAAATTTTTCTTCAATAGGGATTTTTCTTTCTTCTGTACCTAACTGGGCTATGTTTGACCATCTTTGATAGTGATATCAATTCTTTTCATACTGATGATGGAGAGGAGTTACCATAGGAGTTAAAAGCATTGTCTCTGTTAGTAACCCAGCTCCACTACTTACTAGCTGTATGTCTTTAGGCAAGTTAATCTTTGTCTCTTTTTTTTTTTCACCACATCTATAAAATGGAGATAGTAACAGTACTTACCCATAGGCTTGGAGAAGGAAATGGCAACCCACTCCAGTATTCTTGCCTAGAGAATCCCGGGGACAGAGGAGCCTGGTGGGCTGCTGTCCATGGAGTTGCACAGAGTTAGACACAACTGAAGTGACTTAGCATGCATGCATGCATTGGAGAAGGAAATGGCAGCCCACTCCAGTGTTCTTGCCTGGAGAATCCCAGGGACAGAGAAGCCCGGTGGCCTGCTGTCTGTGGGGTCGCGCAGAGTCGGACACGACTGAAGTGACTTAGCAGCAGCAGCAGCACCCGTAGGCTAGTTAGGATTAAATGTGTTACAATGTGTAAGACATTTATACATATAAGTGCTGGCACATAAGTGCTCAGTAAGTAGTGGTATTATCTTTACCATATGCCCCTTTTTTTGTTGTTGTTACTTCTCTCAGCTATCTTGTACTCACTGGTATTCCTGGCTATCACCTGGTTCCATCTCTCCACTTTGGTACAGCTTAGTAAAGGTTCAGTGCTAACAAATGGGTAGGTAAAGTCTCTGTCATAGGCTGTTATTGTGGTCCCCAGAGCTTGCCTGGGAAAAAATCAAAGTGAACTAGCCCAACATTTTGCAATTGCCTGGTACTACAGTGTTCCTACAAACTGACATGTACAATGTCATTGAAGATTTGTTAAAAATAGCAACAGCAAAGAACATTTGTGCATGGTTGTGGATTACTTGAAATAAAGGTAATGCCCTGTATAATTCATTATAATTTCTACTTATTCTATCGATTTCATGATCTTTTTTTCTTAAGCATATTCTCCCCTCCCTAGTACCATTTGGAATATATGAATAGAAACATAGGAAATTTAATAACTGTAGCTTAAAAATAAAAATAATTGTTCTTAAGTTGACATTCTAAAACATTTTCATGTCTTATGGGACAGTTTTTTTAACCAAAGTTGGAATGCTAACTTTGAACAAGTTGCTGCCTTGCACTGTAAATGGGGATAGTAGTAAATATCTCATAAGGTTATTGTGGAGATTCCCAGGTAGTGCTACTGGTAAGGAACCCACCTGCCAATGCAGGAGACACAAGAGGTACAGGTTGGATCCCTGGCTTGGGAAGATCCCCTGGAGGAGGAAATGGCAACCCACTCTGGTATTCTTAGCTGAAGAATCCCATGGACAGAGAAGCCTGGTGGGCTACAGTCCATAGGGTCTCAAAGAGTCAGATACTATTGAAGTGACTTTGCATGAATTGTGGAGAGATGAGGTAATAAATATAAGGGTCTCAGAATTTTGTTTTAAAACATAAGACATTAACTGTTACTGTTATTAATGTTCTCCAGTTTTCTTTCATATTTGCCTGGGCAGAATGGTACAGATTTAAAAAGTGACTTTTTTTTTTTTTTCCCCCCAGAGCAAGTAGAATTACCTGCAGTGGCATCAGTCAGTGCTTCAGTAATTAAATCTCCTTCAGATCCTTCACATGTTTCTGTTCCTCCACCTCCGCTCTTACTTCCAGCTGCTACCACAAGAAGTAATAGTACATCTATGCCCAGTAGTGTACCTAGTGTTGAAAACAAACCTCCACAGGCTATTGTTAAGCCACAGATCTTGACCCATGTTATTGAAGGTTTTGTGATTCAGGAGGGATTGGAGCCATTTCCTGTAAGTAGCAAGCAAATTTGCATTTTCAAAATTATTCACGTAGCATAATTTTAAAATGTATGATCTATTGGTCTCTAATGTATTTTCTCTAATAAAAAACTTACTTCAAAAGTTATTAATCTCCCTGGAGAGGGAAATGGCAGTCCACTCCAGTATTCTTGCCTGGGAAATCCCATGGACAGAGGAGCCTGGAGGACCACAGACCATGGGATCAAAAAAAAAAAAAAAAAAATTAGACAATTTCTTTCTGTCTATCCTTTATATATTTCCATATATATCTATAGTTCTAGAATTTTATGCTAGCTATTTAGATGTATAAGATGGAAGCAAACAGTTTCAGGGTATAAGGATATTAGTTTTATAATTTTTAGAGAAGGCAATTAAATGTTCACTCTGAAGGAAACTTTCACTTTTTCCCCTTTAAGGGGATCGAAATGACACCAGAACTGTATTATTTTCTTTTATAAAGGTGTTTCTTGTATAATGTGATACTTGAGAACTTTAACTTGGATACAGAAAATAGTAACTTCCCAGTGATCTTATACATCTGAAGTTATCCAGTTGATGGTTTTTAATTAGCAAATAGATTTTCTCATTATTTTTTAAATCTCAGGCTTCAATCAGATTTTAAAAATGCTTCAAAATGTACACATCAGAATTGAGATGCTGTATCCTATCACTAAAAGTAATTTGATTTGAGACTAGTTATACATTATAGCTATGTTAGCTACATTACATGCTGTGTCTAGAAATGAACATTTTTCCTTAGGAAATATACCAAGACAAGTGGCCAAAATCAAAGCCCCAAACAAAGACACGAGAAAACAAAATTATGTATTTTGAAGCCCATTGAAGCATCTGATTTTTCAAATTCACAGGTAGGGCATTATGATGGCACAGTGATAGTTGACTGTAGCCAGTTGCCCTTGTTTGCAGTTTACTGTGTGTAGGATCTAAGAACCTCTGATATAGTGAGTGGAGAAACAGTCTTTTCTCCCTGGTCTCAGAGATTGGATCCTGGCTCTGCCATATACTGAATGTGTAACCTTTGTCAGGCCACTCAATCTTTTTGAAATTCATTTGCTCATACAGCAAATGGAGGTGATACTTTGCTCTTAGGGTTATTGTGAAGACTAAATGTGTGTAACTGTTCTATGTAATATGTATTGTTTTTTCACTGAAAATTTGGAAAATGTACAGAGCAAATAGTAATACCACAAAATGTATTTTAATATATATTTTCATATGATCAGGACTATAATTGTATATACAGTTCAGATTTTTTTTTTTTTAATTAAAAAAATTTGTTTTGACCACACCTTTCTTCTTACCTCTTGTGAGATCTTAGTTCCCCAACCAGAGATTGAACTTGGGTCCTTGGCATTGAAAGTGCAGGATCCTAACCACTGGACCGCCAGGGAATTCCTTACAGACCAGCTTCTTTTGCTTAGTATAGCTTGAACATTTATTTTCTCATTTGATTAATAGTACCTTGGAAACATTTTGAAAGGTTACCTAGTATTTCACTTTCTGGACAGTCATAATTTATATAATCTTTCAATTACAGTTACCCTCCCCCCCGCCCCCCAATATCCACAGGTTTCACACTGGGGATCAACCCAATTGTAGATCAAGAATCTAGGGGGAAAAAAGAAATCTAGAAAATTCGAAATAGTAAAACTTGAATTAATCATGCACAGGCAGCTATTTACTTCATATTTACATTGTTTTCAGAATTATCAGTAATCTAGAAATGATTTAAAGGGCTTCCCTGGTGACTCAAATGGTAAAGAATTTGCCTGCAATGCAGGGGACTTGGGTTCAATCCCTGGGTTGGGAAGATCCCTTGGAGAAGGAAATGGCAACCCATTCCAGTATTCCTGCTAATTTAAACCATATGGCAGAATGTGCATAGGTTATATGCAAATAATGCTCCATTTTTACATAAGGGACTTGAGCATCTGTGTTTTTTGTACCCTGTGGAGTCCTGGCATCAATCCCCTGCAGACACCGAGGGACATCTATACCGTTGGACATTTAGGTTTCCATTTTTTTTTTTTTTTTTGCTGTTCAAAGGAATATCCTTATATGTAAATTATCCACATTTGAAATATTATTTCTTTGGCATAAATTCCCAGAAGTATAGGTGTTAGATCACATTACATATGTATTCATAAGACTCTTGATATATATTGGCAAATCATTTTCTGGAAGAGTATTTAAATTGATTCATATACCCTAAGTGTATACTCTTATCAGCACTCAATAGTGGTTTTTTCATCAATAATTTCCACTAATTTTATTTGAGACATAATTACATATACAAACTGAAATAAACACAATTTAAAAGGTTATGGGTTGAGAATTCCCTGGTGATCCAGTGGCTAGGACTTGGTGCTTTCACTGCAGGGGCTGGGTTTGATCCCTGCAAGTGAGGCCAAAAAAAAAGTTTATGGGTGATTATTCTCCAGGGTAACATGTAAAAGGTTCCAGTAAGCTGCTGTTCACTATGTATGGAAAATGTTGGAGACTTGACCAGCATTCTCAAATAGAATCAAAGATTCTGTTTTTTAAGATTAGCTGAGGGTTCACTAGTAGATCGGTATATACTTTTGGTGTAGATTATTTTTGCTGAAAGCATTTCTAAAGTAAGTAGTTTTCATGACTTAAATTGGTGTACTGAACATAAGCGACTCTATTTTTGTTGATTTTGATGTTAATATTTGAGGAATTTTCCATTTCTGTTTGTGATTAGGTTACTTAACTAGGAGTCAGGAGACTTGAGTTCTAGTCCTGTTTCTGCTATTACAAAGAAATCACCTGCACGCTTTGAATATTAGTTCCCTTATCTTTAAAATACAGTAATGATCTGTCCTGATGAAAGAATCCTATAAATAAAAAGTTTTGTGCATGAAAAATCAATCTTGAAGATTGTTGCAGAAAAAGGTAAAGGTACTTACAATCACAATTTGTTACTGATTTTTTTTTAAAGATTTTTTTAGCTTACCCACCTAAACATAGACCCTTGGTTCCATTTGACTGAGACTTTGGTCATACTGCTTATGAGTTGTAATATAAAGTGTTCAGGCAACCTGAACATAACCTTTTCTCAAGAAATAAATGAATGGATCTGATCAGTTGTACAAGTAAATTATCACAGATCCTTTTGATTTCAAGAGACTTTTAAACTAAATTATTTCTGAAGGTCTTTAAAAAGATCATTTCATTTTGTTCTGTCTTTTAAAGGTGAGTCGTTCATCTTTGCTGATTGAACAGCCTGTGAAAAGAAGGCCTGTTTTGGATAATCAGGTGATAAATTCTGTGTGTGTTCAGCCAGAGCTACAGAATAATGCAAAGCATGCAGATAATTCATCTGACACAGAGATGGAAGACATGATTGCTGAAGGTTTGTGGATTTTTCTTTAAGATACTCTTTAACTTTGGCATTTATTGCTTGAATCAGAACATGGGTTTTTATCATACACAGATTTTTCCCTTGGAAGTATTTACTTTTATTCTCATATAATGCATTATTTGACTAAAATAATGGGAACTCGAACCAGACTCTAAATGGCCATGTAATTAAAATAACAAGATTGGTGTTAATTTTTATAATACCATTTTGACCTTTGAAGGGATCTGAGTGGGAAAATTTCCGTTACATATGAAAGCAGTTCAAAATTTTAGGATCACAGCAATCCCACTGCTTGGCATACACACTGAGGAAACCAGAAGGGAAAGAGACACGTGTACCCCAATGTTCATCGCAGCACTGTTTATAATAGCCAGGACATGGAAGCAACCTAGATGTCCATCAGCAGATGAATGGATAAGAAAGCTGTGGTACATATACACAATGGAGTATTACTCAGCCATTAAAAAGAATACATTTGAATCAGTTCTAATGAGGTGGATGAAACTGGAGCCTATTATACAGAGTGAAGTAAGCCAGAAGGAAAAACATAAATACAGTATACTAACGCATATATATGGAATTTAGAAAGATGGTAATGATAACCCTGTATACGAGACAGCAAAAGAGACACTGATGTATGGAGCAGTCTTATGGACTCTGTGGGAGAGGGAGAGGGTGGGAAGTTTTGGGAGAATGGCATTGAAACACGTGAAATGTCATGTATGAAACGAGATG
>NW_011494612.1:4107775-4137451 GCF_000754665.1 Bison bison bison | reverse complement strand
TGAAATTTTTTTAATTTTAAAAATAAAAAAAAAAAATAAAAGACGCTTGCTCCTTGGAAGAAAAGCTATGACCAACCTAGACAGCATATTAAAAGCAGAGACATTACTTTGCCAACAAAGGTCCGTCTAGTCAAGGCTATGGTTTTTCCAGTAGTCATATATGGATGTGAGAGTTGGACCATAAAGAAAGCTGAGCACCAAAAAAAAAACAAAACAAAATTTTAGGATCAAAACAACCAATTTTCTTCTTTAAACAGACTTTAGTAAATGACTATTTTACTGAGCTTGTTTAAAAATTCAGAGCTTCCTGGTTGTTTGGTTTTAGATTTTATGTATTCTTATGTATTCTTTGATGTCAGGTGGATATTAACAGTTGTGTGAAGTCTTAATTCTTATGTATTCTTGATATCAGGTGGGTATTAACAGTTTTGTTAAGTCTTCAATCAAAAGATGATTAAATTTGTTCAAGGAGAAAAATACCACTAAATCTTCTCAGTGTCAAAGAATCTTTTTTTTTTTTAATAGGCCTTGTTCTACCAGTGAATATTTCATTAAAGTTAAAGTGGTATGCAAAATGACTTCAGGAAAACAAATACAAATGCAAAAATGATGTTTTTTATTGATTCTAATCATGGCTTTGCAGTAGGTGCTGTTCAATTAAATAGCGTGTAGTATGGTCGGGGCTCTACAATTGTGAATTAATTAACATCTGTGTCTAAGTAATTATCCTCAATATATTAGTGTATTTCATCTAAATTTATTCACTTTGTAAATGTTTACTGAATATATACTGTGTGCCTGTACTTCGCTAAATTAAGTAAAATAGCATGCTGGTAAGCAAAATAGACATTGACTTGGCTCACAGTAATCCAATTAAGAGGAAGGCATCTCTGTCATTATTGGTAACATATGGACTGTTGCAATGTATTTATCACTGTTGTACTTGTTATTTGAATAGCAAAGAACTGATAGAAGTATAAAATTTTTTATTGCTAACTTATGTTGAGTTCAGTCTGATTTTTTTATTTAAAAGAATGTTAAATGTGAAAAATTTCAAACATAAAATTAGAAATGTAAAATGAATCTCAGCTCACCCAGACTCAATATTATTACCCAGTTTTAAACATTATTTTGCGAAGTTAGCTTCATGCAACCCTTTGTTTTTTTCCTCCTACATTTCCCCTTCTCTTTTTCTCTATTGCTTTTTCTCTTTCCCTTTTTTCCCTTTCTTCCTCTGTTTAAAACCAAATCATAGTTCTTGTTGTATTTTACTAGTACATACTTCAGTGTGCATCTATAAAATGTACATTTTAATGCTGTGTCACCCAAAACAATATTAATAATAATTCTTTGTCATCTAGTACCTGGTTCATATTCAGATTTTCTCAATTGTATAATTACTTAAATTGTATAAATGTCCTTTTATAGTTATTTTGTTCAAATCAGGGTTCAGAAAGTGCCCGGTGGTGGTTTAGGAGTAAAGAGGTAATCACTCAGTTGTGTCCGACTCATTGCGACCCCACGGACTGTCTGTCCAGACTCCTTTGTCCATGGGATTCTCCAGGCAAGAATATTGAAGTGGGTTGCCATTCGCTTCTCCAGGGGATCTTCTACACCCAGGGACTGAAACTGGGTCTCCTGTGTTACAGGCAGGATTCTTTACCAACTGAGCCACCAGGGAAGCCTTTTGTTGTTAGGAATTTAATTTCATTTAATTCCTAAGTACTTGCTTTTATTATAGTTATGCATACTATTTATCTGAGAATTTTTCATTTGAGATGAAGAGTAGTAAAGACAGATGTACAGGGATTTTTTTTTCTTGCCTATGTAAGTATAAACAAAAGTTTTCTAGACTAATAAGCTATATAATGTGCCCTCTTGTGTGCGCATATTGGAGAAAAATGGAAAACTGCCTAGGAAACTTCACAGCATACTTTGTGATGCTCATGGTTTATAATATAATACGTATAAAACATATGGTGGACTGTGCTAGAACGTCAAGGAACTTTTGATCTAGTTCAGTTCAGTTCAGTCGCTCAGTCGTGTCCGACTCTTTGTGACTCCATGAATTGCAGCACACCAGGCCTCCCTGTCCATCACCATCTCCTGGAGTTCACTCAAACTCACCTCCATCGAGTCGGTGATACCATCCAGCCATCTCATCCTCTGTCATCCCCTTTTCCTTCTGCCCCCAATCCCTCCCAGCATCAGAGTCTTTCCCAATGAGTCAACTCTTCCCATGAGGTGGCCAAAGTACTGGAGTTTCAGCTTTAGCATTATTCCTTCCAAAGAACACCCAGGGCTGATCTCCTTCAGAATGGACTGGTTGGATCTCCTTGCAGTCCAAGGGACTCTCAAGAGTCTTCTCCAACACCACAGTTCAAAAGCATCAATTCTTTGGCGCTCAGCTTTCTTCACAGTCCAACTCTCACATCCATACATGACCAGTGGAAAAACATAGCCTTGACTAGATGGACCTTTGTTGGCAAAGTAATGTCTCTGCTTTTCAATATGCTGTCTAGGTTGGTCATAACTTTCCTTCCAAGGAGTAAGCATCTTTTAATTTCATGGCTGCAATCACCATCTGCAGTGATTTTGGAGCCCCCCAAAATAAAGTCTGACGCTGTTTCCACTGTTTCCCCATCTATTTCCCATGAAGTGATGGGGGTGGGGGGTTTCATCTAGTAGGAAGTAGCTATCTCTACAACAGAAAGATAACTGAGAAGCAGCATATGCTAGGTATTAGGTGAATTATATAGACAGTAAGAACATGGCACTTTAAAGCTGGGTGATATTATTGCCAGACTCGTGAGTTTTCTGTGAAGAGAGGGGGTTTGATTTGGGTCTTGGATGATAAAGCATAGATTGAAGATAACAGAAAGAACCTCTCAGGTTAG
Organism: Bison bison bison; assembly: GCF_000754665.1. Classification (NCBI taxonomy): domain Eukaryota; kingdom Metazoa; phylum Chordata; class Mammalia; order Artiodactyla; family Bovidae; genus Bison; species Bison bison. The sequence goes on along the minus strand of NW_011494612.1, from coordinate 4,134,554 downwards.
CATACCACGAATAAATGTACAGAAAATGTACAAGTGCTCAGTAACTTCAGGAGGGGGCAGTGAAGAGTAGGCAGTTGAGTTAGAGAACATAGTGGGCAGTAAGGCAAAGTCAGATTCTAGTGTACCTTGAGATTCAATTATGGAGTTATTTTGCTGTCAAGAGGATGGTTACTGAAAATTTTTAGGCAGGTGACATGAAAAAATGTTGAAACTGCTGCTCGTGTGTGGATGAATAGTAGAGGTTTGGCATGTAATTGATACTTGTAGTCATGGTGGGAAGAGGAAGGAAAGAATTGATGGAAGACAAGGCAAAGGGTAGTTTTAACGAACAGGATACCAGAGTAAGGAAAAGGAAGGTTTAAAGATGATTAATGTTTGCAATGAAGAATAAATAAGCCATAGAAATCTAATGCACAGTATAATGAATATTGACAGTATTGTACTATAATCATTAACCTAACTTAAGCTATAATCATCAACCTAACTTAAGCTAAAACTTAATTATTCCAGTGACTTAAAAGATAAAAATGTAATGTGATAGAAATGTTCAGAATTTCTACTGAGGCAGTCATTTGTATAAATGTATCAAATTAACACCTTGTACGCCTTAAGTTTACACAGTGCTATATGTTAACTGTGGCTAAAAAAAGATGAATCTATTTCATAGTGGAGATATGTTTACTGAAAATGTATCAATTTTTTAAATACTTCATAATTTCCCATGGTAATTTTATCAAGTATTTCTGTTACTGTATACTTCAGTGTTTATGGGAAGTAGTATAGGGTGAAATGGTGAGGTCATTTATTTAGCGGCTTTGGCTTTACGAGTGTGTGCAGTTTAATTCAGTATGAAAAACAATATAATGATTATTCTTTTTTTAAAGGATAAACTGTATCTCTATTTGGACTGGTTGTATAACCAGAATCTCCATCTAAAATGTGATTTATCAAAATGTCTTATATCTTCCCTGGTAAATCATCATGCTGATGATGATTTCTATCTCATTGCCTTCTTACTGCTGATCATCACATGATCTCAAGTCTTCAGGAAAATTGAAAAGTAATTCCTCTTTGCACAAAAAAAATTGGGGATCTCTATCAGTTAGGATATATGTTTGGCCACTCCATTAGACACCCAGAGTAATACCTGGTTAAATAAGAAAGAAGTTTCATTTTCCCTGACATAGTCTAAAGGTAAGCAGTGCAGGGCTCCATTTTGTTGGGCACGTAAGCTGTCAGTGTCTCATGGCCCTGCCATCCCTGGAGTGTTGCTCTCATTTCCAAGATAGCTCATCTTCATGATCATATTCTAATTGGTAAGATAGGGCCTCACCCGGAATTTGGTCAGAAATTGGCCACACATAGGGCAGCAGTTGTACTTTTTATTCCCAGTGGCTATATTCCTAGCTAAAAGTTAGGCTTTTGTTACTGGGGGAGAAAAGTGAAGAGCTGATATTAGGGAATTGCCAGCTGTATCTGTATAGAATCCCATCTTTATTATCTCAAGCAGTAGTTTTTAAAAACTTACTTAGCTCTGTAATTTTTTATTTACAAATGTGAAAACATTTGCCTTGGTAACATTACCAGATTTGTTGAAATTATGACCAAAATTAGAACTGGACTTCTTTGAATCTGTTAATGTTCCTCTCGTCTTTATGAGAAATAAAACTGATGTGAACTTTTTGTCAGGTTGTTAACCCTTAGACCATACCTGTCTAAAGGGATCTTGCCTTTCTCATCAGCAAAAACATTTCCTTCTCCTTCATAAGGTTGTCTGACCTATTATCAAGTGTTGCATATTTTTATGTTAATTAATTCAAGGTTTTGAAATAAAGCTTTCAGTAGAGTCAAAATTAAACAGCCCAAAGAATGGGCTCTTTGGGGCTGGATTGGTGGTCAAATGAGAGGTTCTATATCCAGTACAGGCTTTTCAAGGTCAGATTTGGTTATAGGCATGACAGACTAGAAATAAGACTCCTGGAAGTTATGACACTAGGTCCCAGCAACGTGTTGTGGGGCAGAGCTGTGTGAAAGCCATCTCTAGGTCACTGGAAGAAACAGTTTTTACTTTACTTGGTTTCAGACTCTTTGTTCCTCATTGCCACCAAATAGATGAGTTTGCTTATGAAGATAGTCCTGAGAATTTCTTTGAGATGATCTCTTGCTAGTTTATGACTTGATTGGTCATGACAGTGTCTTTGGATGTCCCTTGACACTTCGAATATTTCACAGTGTGTTTTTGCTGCCTTCACTTAATTTAGCACTTTGCCATTTGCTTCTCCAGTAACACTGGGATAAAATGATCCTTGAATGTATGAGTACATGTTGTTCATGTCTACATTTCAGAGTCCCTTTCTTCATCTTAACAAGTCTTGGTTAAGTGAATAACATAGAAAAGCACATAAAGAGCTCATAGCTAAAAGCTGTAGTTAGAGTTCCTTTTTTTGATATATTTTATATGACTCAGCATAGGAATTATGATGCATGAAAATAGTAAAATATGGTGATTTAAAGAATTAAACAGTTTTCATTGAAGTGTTTACTTGTTATAGGTCTTGGTACTGCTAATTCTTATGTGGAAGATAGGAAGTGGACCTGTCACTTTTTTATGCCTGCTACCTGTTAGGCATTCATGTAATCTTCACTGCATTTCTTTGGGGAAGGTATCATAAGCCCCATTTTACAGATGAGAAAACTGGGTCCTGAAGATTAAGTTGCTTGGTTATAGGTGACTGCTGCTGGATACTTGAGGATGTAGGTGGGAAGTTTCTTTAGGTCCTGTGGTATGACTTGAAGAAAGTTATGGATACAGAGGTAGAGGAAGGACATTCTCAATTAACAGAGAGCACCCTGACAAAAAAGAGCAGAGGTTAGAAATTATACAACTATTGATGATTTTGAAGATAAATGTAAATTATTTTAATATAACTAAAAGGGACTTTTATAATTAGATAAATACATCTTTATATATTCTGTTGTACACTGCAGATCTTAGAGAGTGTTAACAATTTTAAATGCCCTCTGAAAGCAGACATCAAAGTCTTCTTTTTGGAGTCCTCTTAGAATTGTGTTCTTTGCTATGTATATTATACATAGCACAATGTATCAAAATTCATATACTACATAATACTTTTTGGAAGGTAGTGACTTTATTTGCACATTTTAGGTAGGTTGGATTCTTTGCAAATGAACCTTTAAAAATGTATTATTTATTTATATAGAGAAAACTCCATAAGATTTTTATGCAGGAGCTAGAGGGAATTGGTGGAAGTGGTTGTTTTGGGGGGCTTTGCCTTGCCAAAGTGGCTGTGGATTGAAAAGTTAAAAGACCATTCCTTTTAAGTCTCCTGTAGGGTCTGAACACTAGCAGCATCCGACCCAAAGTAGAAGCTAAAAGAAAATTTGTCACAATTAAGTTTTTGGAATTTTTTCTTTTTTTCTTTTTTAGAGACATTAGAAGAAATGGACAGTGAGTTGCTCAAGTGTGAATTCTGTGGAAAGATGGGGTATGCTAATGAATTTCTTCGGTCAAAACGATTCTGCACTATGTCCTGTGCCAAAAGGTATTTCTGTTCTCAAGTTTCCTAAAGCACAAGCCAAAAACTGCTGTAACAAAACTAAAAAACTTGCAGAGTTTACCATTAGTCAAAACTAGGTACTGTGGAAGAATAATATCAAGTAGACATTATCTGGAGCTACTTTGCTATTCAGTTGTTAAATTGTACTTGGCGAAAACGGTATTCATAACACACATAGCATAATCTAATGACACATACAGCATAATCTAATACTGAAGTAGCAATCTCCAGGTGGTAAGAATATGGTTAGGAGAATCCCTCCTGTGAATACACTGCTCGTCCTTTGTTTTAACAATATTGAAATACCTGGATTTACTTGCTTATATTTTAAAATATTTCATTTCTTTTAACCATATCTTGTTTATTTTAGGGTTTTAAGTGGGACATCTGTAGCATAAATTCTCCACATTGTTATATTACTTGATAACAAAAATGCTTGTCTTTTCTAAGTGTATTTTCAGTAATATTATAGGTAAATAGTACTACTGTCAAAAGCCTTTTTAGTATCTTCATTGATGTAGTCACAAATTTGGTTTAAAGAAAGCCTCTCTAATTTGGTTAATAAATCCTAATACAGTTATTTCCCACTGAAGGTAAAGTGTGTGCACAGTTTAGTTTGAACTTTGTTCTGTATTCCAAAAGTTATTTTCTCAAAGAATTTAAAATCTTAAAGATACATCTAGGGAATTTCTTGCTCCCTAAATAAATACATTATTTAGTATGGTGCACCTAAAATATATTTAGTAAAACTTAAGTCAAATAAGCAGAAGTATTTTCTTCTGAAAATGGGTTAATGGTTTTTCATTTGTCAGTCTGTTATTCAGATATTCTTTCATGTTATTTTGACAGTCCTAATCAAATTGTGTAACTCCTATTTTGTTCGCATATACCACAAGAAAGAATAGTGGCTCTCAGATTCAGAGGATGAAAAACTGAGGGAGGAGGATTCCTTTCAGAATCTTTTAAACTTCTTAATTATTCAGAAATATTTCAGGACAGTTAACACACTACCATCACTCTTCTCCCAGAGATGACTGTTGAGTTGTCAGGTTAGTATACCTTTAGGTGAAGCTCTTTAGAGGCTTAGAGGTCCTAAGGTAGGAAAATACAGAGCAGAGAAGAGTAAGGAGGAGAGGATAAGTTAGGTCAGGTAAGAAATGCTGTTTACATGTATGCCTAGCTACCTTTTTTCGATATCTCAGTATTTAGGGACTAAATAGCAAATGTAAAGTTAGTCTCTCTTCTCTCTAGTCAGTTGGGAAAGAAGTTTGTTAGTTGATGTAAATGGAAATCAGAAACCTATAGAGCTGAGCCCCCGGATGAGCATACTGAACACGGGAGGAGCTTGTTTAATTGTTTTAGGGTAAAATGAAGTGACCATCAGGACACTCTTTTCTTTTTTATATTTTTAGGGGAAAAATAGCCTATTTACTCTCATAGTACTTCTTACTTTCTCCTCATTGATATTTTTATAAACATAAGTGAGGGAATTTTCTTTTAGTAAAACAGTTTTCAGTAGCAAAGTTAACTGGGATTTATTCTTGTCATTTCCCTGAAAAATCATCTTAGACCAAAAGAGTTTCAAAAAGAACTTTGAAAATAAGAAATTACAACAGCAATTTTATGTGTAAAAAAAAGAGGAACTATGTGCATTTTTTTAGCCTTTTTATAACATTTCAGAAATTTATTAGATGATCTGTTTTCACTCTTTCTAGGGAAGGAGTCAGCGGACTATACCCAGGCTGAGTCCTTTCTGTAGCCTATTTTTGTATGGCCCCTGAACTAAGGATAGTATTTAAATTTTTAGGTGGTTGAAAAAGAATCAGAAGAATATTTTGTGACACATGAAAACTATATAAAATTCAATTTGTCACTGTAGTGTATTGCTCAGTCATGTCCGACCGTTTGTGACTGCATGGACTGTAGCTCACCAGGCTCCTCTACCATGGGACTTCCAGGCAAGAATATTGGAGTGGGTAGCCATTCCTTTCTCCAGGCGATCTTCCCCACCCAGAGATTAAACCCAGTTCTCCTGCGTTGCAGACAGATTATTTACCATCTGAGCCACCAGGAAGGCCCCAAGTGTCACTGAGTAAAGTTTTATTGGAACACATCTATTCTCATTCATTACTGTCTGTGGCTGCTTTTATGTTACAATCACAGAGTTGAATAGTTGTGGCAGAACCTTTGTGTGGCCTAAAAAATCTAAAACATTTAATATCTGGCCCTTTACAGAGAAAGTTGCCCAGCCCGTTTAGGGCATTGGAACCCAATAAATGGCAAAAGATTTTTTTTTTTTTGGCCACACTGCATAATGTGCACAATCTTAGTTCCCCAACCAGAGATTGACCCTGCACCCTTTGCAGTGAAATGTGGATTTTTAACCATTGGGCCTCCAGGAGAGTCCCATCACAGGACTCCTTTAAACTGTCATCATGCCTTAGAAAGTGAAAGTGGTAGTTGCTTGGCCATGTCTGACTCACTGCAACCCTGTGGACTATAGCCTGCCAGGGTCCTCTGTCCGTGGGATTCTCCAGGCAAGAATACGGGAGTGAGTTGCCATTCTCTTCTCCAAGGGAAGCTTCCCAACCCAGGGACTGAACCCATGTCTCCTGGATTGCAGGCAGACTCTACCATCTGAGCCACCAGGGCCTTATAAACATCCATGTTAAAAATGTCATAAGAGTGCTCACTTTGACAGTACATATGCTAAAATTAGAATGCTATAGAGAAGATTAGCATGGTCCCTGCATAAGATATGCAAATTAATGCTCCACGTTTTAAAATATGTATATATTAAAATATACACTTAAAAATATTAGTCTATTTTGATAAAATAAAAATAATCTTCCAGCCAGTTTTTTTAAAAAAAAGAAAAATTTATTGTGCTAGGTCCTCATGGTTGCATGAGGGCTTTAGTTTGGAGAGCAGGGGCTACTCTGGTTGCGGCGTGTGAGGCTCTCATTGTGGTGGCTTCTCTTGTTGCGGAGCACAGGCTCATATGTATGTGGACTTCAGTAGTTGTGGTGCACACTTAGCTGCTCTGCGGCACGTGGAGTCTTTCCGGGCATGTGGACTCTTCCCAGGCCGAGGATCAACCTGTGTCCCCTGCATTGACAGGCAGATTCCCAACTAGTCCACCAGAGAGGTCCTTTTCCAGCCAGTTAAAGAATTAAATATATCTGAGTTGCCTGAATTCCTAAGAACCGTGAATTTCTTGTATAACTTTGATAACTCAACTTTACCTTTCTGTCTTTTAGTTATATTTGAAAAATATTTTACTAGCCATTTGAGATTTCCTCTTCTCTACTATATTAATCTCTTTTAAAAAAAACTCTTCAGGAATGGTTACCCAAGAAAATAACCATTTGAATGATCATCTAAATAGTTAATAATTTCTTCTTCTCCTGGAACCTTGAATTATTTTGCAACTGCAAAAATGAGTTATTGTTTGTATTTGCAGAAAGTTTCCCACTATCATGCTGTTGTTAGGAGATATCAGTACCTTGTTATAGGTGTCCAGTATTATATTGAGAGCTATATTATATATAACGAGACCATTTTTTTTTTTTTTTTTTTACTATTAACATAAGTAAATTTATTGAACACTGTGGTTTACTTTCTGAGGTTTTATAATCCATAATGAAACAAATGGCATTTACTGATTCACAACTGCACTTTAATTAAGGTCATAATTACTAAGTGGAGCATCCCATACATCATTTAATATTTTTTCTTACTTGAATTTCTTAGGTACAATGTTAGCTGTTCTAAGAAATTTGCACTTAGTCGTTGGAATCGTAAGCCTGATAATCAAAGTCTTGGGCATCGTGGCCGTCGTCCAAGTGGCCCTGATGGGGCAGCAAGAGAACATATCCTTAGGCAGGTCTGTAGAAACCTTGATTCAATGTACAATACCCTTTTCAGAAATACAAGGAAAATGCAATGCTGTATTTTACTTGTACTACATTTTCCAGCTTCCAATTACTTATCCATCTGCAGAAGAAGACTTGGCTTCTCACGAAGATGCTGTGCCATCTGCTATGACAACACGCCTGCGCAGGCAGAGTGAGCGGGAAAGAGAGCGTGAGCTTCGGGATGTAAGGATGAGGAAGATGCCTGAAAACAGTGGCCTGCTGCCAGTGGCACAAACAGAGCCGTCCATATGGACAGTTGATGACGTCTGGGCCTTCATCCACTCTTTGCCCGGTATGTGATTGACCACTTTGACCTTGATTTTTGCCTTGTGCACACACCCAGGAATGACATTAGATCCATCCACACCTGTTGCACAAAAGGGCTAGAGAAGTTCTGTATATATATACTCATTAAATGGCATTTGCTATTGAAATGTGATCTGTTTCCTCTTGCTTATTCCCTCAGCACAACTGGGTATTTTCTCATACCCCCCAAGTCGATAAAAACTGACTAGTCCTGCTTCTGCTGTGACACCTCAGCCGGTGAAGATATTAAAGGTGCTCTCTTCTCTTCAGTCTGATTTCTCTCGAGAGGTCAGTAGAGAGATTGAGTCAGACACTTCTTCCCTTCTGCTCTTCCAGTTTTCTAGTCTATCAATATTTCCTCCTTATTTCCTAATATAACCTTTTTTAAATGAAATAACACCAAATTTTTTTTTTACATTTTTGAAAGCTAATCAAGACCTTTTAGAGTGTGATAAAATTTTGGTTTCTTTAAAAAAACAAAAAAAACCAAAAATGTTGTTTCTTTTAAAGGAGGCTGCATTCTTTGATTCTTTGCAAAAAGTTTAAGACATCAAGAACACTTCTGAAATTAAGTAGACAACTGAAATTCAGTTATGATATTCTATTCCAATATTGAGGGTTACTTTCTTATTTATATTTCCTGCTCTCTCATTTGGTATTCTTTCCATCAGCTTAAGTCATTATGTTCTTTTATCTTTACTAAACAATAATCTTTTATATCCACTTTCTCTACTGGGCTGGGTACTGAAGACCACCTTTGCCAATGATTGACCCACACTGCCTCTGTATGTTGAGACAGTATGTATTTTTTTAATCAGCAAATCTTTTATCATTCACTTTAACTTAATGAATATGGAAAGTAAGATTTTTTAAAACCTTTGTTCCATTTTGGGTTTTTGGTGAATCATACCATTTCTCTTGAAATAAGCTTTCCAGAAAAATACATCCCCTTAAAACTTGTCCACAGACTTACTAAAACTAATCCACCTATAATTGGTAATCAATCTTTCTGTGAAGGTGACCACTGTCTCAGAAGCAGACATAGCTAAATTGTTGAGTGAAGAAAATATATTCAGAAGTATTCTTTTTTTTTTTTAATCTGTTAGCCATTTTACCTTACACAGATGGTTCCTGACTTGTGATGGATAGACTTAATGAACTTTCGATTTTATGATGGCACAAAAGTGATATACGTAAAGTAGAAAGTGTGCTTCAGATTTTGGATTTTGATCTTTTGCTGGTGATACAAAGCATGATACTCTCCACAAATTGGGCAGGACAGCTCCGTCAGCCGTGCTGTCATGAGGGTAAATAGCTGACACAGCCATGCTTGACTCATGCACTCATTCTGTTTTTTACTTTCAGTACAATATTCAACAAATTACATGAGATATTCAACACTTTATTATAAAATAGGCTTTATATGTTAGGTAATTTTGCCCTATTTACAGTAGGCTATTCTTAATGTTCTGAGGATGGTTAAAGTAGGCTAAGCTAGGCTATGAGGTTTGGAAGTTTAGGTGTATTAAATGCATTTTTGACTTGATGTTTTCAGCTTTCAATGGTTTTATCAGGATGTCAAGTTTGAGGGAGATAAATATACAGAACTCTGGAGTTTTATTGAATTATTTTTTAATGGCTTATTTTAGGAATGTGAAATAAGCTTTTTTTTCTACTAAACAAGATATGGTCACTTTTAAAGAAAGATGAAATTGTTTAAAGAAGGGATACATTTTTCATGGGAAGATTTTTAAGCATGCACCTAGGAAAACTTAGGTGTGATTCAAGTGCTGACCATGTGCGTTTAGAATCTGCTTTAAAAAGCTGATGTATTAGAGAATGGTGAGTCTTCACAGGGTATGGCTTTAATAGTTAATGAAATAAATTTTAAGTTTTATACCAGTCTAGGTATCTTTAGAATTAACATTGGAACTGTCATCTTTAGACAGTCTCAGTCTTCCAAATGGGATATATGAGCTGTTTGTTAGCCTGATTTCTCATTTGGAGGGGGAAATATTTCTTTTCCTTTGGGGAGGAGGAAAGTAGTTGGCCAAACAGATAACAAATAACAGCTGCTGCTGATTGTTCTATCACTTCATATACTTTTTTTAGGGCTAGTTTTCTAATTTTCCCCCAGCATCTGTTTGCCACAAGGCTACTCTTGGCTGCTTTATTAGGACGAAGGCTAACTTTTTTGTTTTGTTCTTCCTTCACTGAACGGAAAAAAATTATTTCTTATATCTTGAGATGCTTGCCTTACTAAGTTCAAGACAATTTTGTTGCCAGCCTTTTAGAGAAAATTACATATAAGGCAGACCCAGACTGTTTTATAATTTAGAATTTCTTGGTATTAAGAGTGTGCTGAATATAACTACTTTTTTTTACTGATTAAATGGGAGTATTTCTAAACTGTTTTGATAGGCTGAGTAACAAGCTTATTTGTGTGATGCGTTCATCTTCTTTCTCAAAGTTTTTCTCTGAATCATGCCTGTGGCTTAAGGTAAATCTCAGCCAGAAAAGGCCGTTACTGTCATTTCTCTATGTTCATCTGGCCTTTGTAAATCCTTTTGGGCCTCTTTCAGCTCATACAGGGCTGTATTTTCTTTTTCACCCTGCGCTCGTCTCATGGAATGAATAAACTTGTAAATTCTGTAATCTCTTGCATTTTTGTCTCTTTCCAGTTGAGGCTGGGTTTCCCTCTTTCATCAGGGCACCTGTATTTATTCCTAGAGTTTTCTCTTCTTGTTGTATGTCATCTTATGAACCATCTTGGTGGGACCATATGAGAGCTGGTATGCAGACAAGTCTCAGAGCTGTTCCCAGAGTAAAATACTATCTTCTTCTAAATGTTTGTACATTAAAAAGTTCTCTATAGGAAAGGTTCTTTGTACTCTCCATTTACTGCATTTATCTTCTTTAACTCTTCCTTGATACAGTGAACTGCGTTTTGCAAAGGTCACTTTAGTCTGTTGGTCTGAGAATCTGCAGTAGGTTTAGTTTCCATGTAGGTGTAAAAAGTAGGTATTGTTGAAAAACATGACTCTGTACTATAGTTTCATAATATTGATATTGGGGCTCGTTCGTTCTGTAGTGTTGAGTGCAGGTGATAGCCTTTCATCATCCTTACCGTGGTTCATTTTTGTGTGGGGTGTTTTTGTTTTAAGGTTAGCTGCAAATGTGAATGGGCACTTGTGAGGTTTCTTTGGGACCCATGTCTGTGCAGAGGTCCATCCCATCCTGGTCTGCTTCTGGTGATGTGAAGTCAGCTCAGCTGACTGCTGGCTGCAGTCGGGATATGTTCTGTAATGTCCCTGGAGCACCAGCTGTTCTACAGATGTAGATTCTAAATATGTCAGAAATTCATAGAATTTTAGCTCAGTATACCTTGGGCATCTAGATTTTTTAAAAAAAATCATCTTTCTCTAGTTTTAGGAAGCATATTTGCCTCTGCCTCCCCTTTTTAAAATCACTTTATTTTTTCATGTCTATACTAATGTATAAACACCCTTTTTTTGTGGTTGGCTTAAGAAAGTTGTGATCTAAAATTCTGAAGATCATTCCTGTTTTGACCATGCTGTTTCCCCACATTTTGTTCTTTATTATTTTGCTAACACATATTTTGTCTACCTACAAGAAGACATTTGAAGAGGGATCTGATAATACTGAGGAACAAGAACATACTTTGAATTTCTTCATGGAGAACTCCTTGTTTCTATTCCCAAATGTAGCTCTTATGGTCCTCATTACTTCTCACTGCTTCTCTTTTCTGAATCTAAGTAAGTCCTACCCTGTCTTTCTCTTTTCTTTCCTGTGTTCTTGTAAGTAAGACTGAAGAGAGAAGAACATTAGTTCTTTCATAAAAAGAAGGATGAAGTCACAACTAGATGCAAGATTAGTCAGTTTTGTCTGCTCAGTTTTGAGAGCTACCTCTGGGAAAAGAAAAGGGGCTTTTCTATGGTGAGTAATCTCATTTTAACTATTTAGTTTCTTTTATATGGTAAATAGCCAAAACCATAAAAATTCTGTGGAGGGTACTTTTGAAATAACAATTTTTAAAAATCTGAGAAATTATTAAAATAGAGGAATTGAAAAGCTGACTGCCACATAGGAGACAGGCAGGTTACTTAACAGTCAGCAGAGAAGTTGGGAAAGAGATAAGCAAGAGAGAAGCTGGCCACACAGCTGAATACAGGGGGAAAAAATTCTGCATTACTCTTAGAGATGGCTCGATTCTGTTTTTGTTCATTATTCATTCAGTCCTTCACTTAGCCAAAAATACATGTGTTTAGCACCTGCGATGTTTTGTGTTTGGTACTGGGGTTATAGGGATTACATTATTAACTTACATAAACGAGAGGAAAGTAGAAAGAATAATGACTGCAACAAAGTCATATCCAAAGGTGTAATGTAACCACTCTCATTGTGCATTATCTTTTTCTTTGTGTTTTCCCTTAGAATGCCGATTTGAAGAAAAGAGACTTTAAGCTCTTAGTTTTTTTATTCTTAAATTCACTTTCATAATTTTGTCTTTTATAAGGAAGGTTCCGCGTTTTTGTATTCTCTCCTCTCATGGGTCCTTAATTCATTACTTTGCCTGCAGGTTTCTTTACCCTTAGTGGGGAAGTTCATTAGCTGTGCAAAATGTGGTGGATAATAAAAACATTCGAGGGTCAAGTAGTGTTCACACTGTTACTTGTTCTAAAGCACCCAGTTTATGCTGAAAGGTAAAATATTGGTTATTCGTCAAGAGATTAGCCCAGCAAGCTCAAAATTTCGTTAAGAATTTGTTTTCTTACCAGAAGTGGAGATGAGTCCAATGATGTTAAGATTTGAAGTTGAAATTACAAGTTGAGTATTGTAATACATTTCAACAGTAGATTGATACTGTAATTTTGATGGATTGGTTCTATGCTGAGTGAATAATAAAAATGTTTCAGATGTGCCTGGCAGTCAAAGGTTGTAAATCAGAATAAAACTACCAATGAAAATGAAAGTGGTACTTGAGATAACGTTTCTAAATTAAGTGGCAAAACAGTACGCTTTATTCTTTTGTACCTGTATGTGAAGGATATCTGAGACAAAGAATGTTACAAGGTGTTATGAGTAGTTAACCCAGGCTTGTGTTTGTGCGTGCCTTCAGCTGACAGCTGGTCCTTTATGAAGGTGTGTTATGTCTGGACTGAATGAGCTGTGCATTTAACTTCTTACTAATTATTTCTGCAGTATTGTTTTTAAGACAGGAATTCCAAGTAAATTGCTTTACCTAGATTTTGAATTCTTAATTTTTTTTAGAATGCCAAGAAGTACTGCCTTCTTCCAGAGTGAGCCCACGACTGCCATCAGTAAATTTCATTTGTTTCTCAGCCTGTGTTAAGTCACCCAGGGTGACTTAACTGTGACTGTTAGCAGTGATGTCTGATTGTTGTGTATTAATTCTAACATCCTTCCTCTGATGAAATTCTAGGCTGCCAGGATATCGCAGATGAGTTCAGAGCACAGGAGATTGATGGACAGGCTCTTCTCTTGCTCAAAGAAGACCATCTCATGAGTGCAATGAATATCAAGCTAGGCCCAGCCCTAAAGATCTGTGCACGCATCAACTCTCTGAAGGAATCTTAACAGGATCATGAGGCTTTGAGATAACAGCAATTGTATTCTTAAACAAACTTGTAAGGGTAAAGGCTCAGGTTGGCCTAAAATATTATCACTTACTGTGGCAGATAGCCAAGCACATTGGGATCTCTGCATCAAAGGCTGACATTTGTACAGATACAATAATTCATTATACATTTTCATAATTAGCTAACATGGGTGAATTAATTTTACAGGTTACATACAACATTGAAAGACTTGTTACAGAGGGTCATGATATTTTTCAAAGTGTTTTACTAGATAATTTTTTAAAGGTGATGTTTATCATTAATATAAAAATCCTTTTTGAAAGTAATTTAATAATTTACATTTCTCCTCTTTTGATTTGGTTTTCTTATATACATTTTTCTACCCTATAAGTTTTCTATAGGTTGTCATGAGAGAGATAATTTAGGAGTAATTAAGGAATAATTTTGGAGTCCAGTGACTGGAATTGTATGCAATGAGATATCAGTGTATGTTTAAAAAAAACATGTCTGTTAAACAGTTGCTTTATCTATAAAAAGAATTGCATTCTAGCATGAATAATACTGATCTGGAAGTTAGATTTGGTTTCTCTTCCAAACTTGACCAAATATTTGGTGTGACTGAGGAAGTTCGTTTTCCTCTTAGTTTTTGTTCATTTAGAGCAGTGGTTCTAAATGGAGGTCAGTTTTGTTCCCCAGGGGACATCTGACAATGTCAAGGGACATTTTGGTTGTCATAGCCTAGGGGTTGTCGGGGGGAGGGTTGCTATTCGTATCTGGCATGTGGAGGACAGGGATGTCACTAAATATCCTACAGATGCACAGGACAGCCCTCTACAGCAGAGAGTTATTGATCCAAAATGTCCGTAGTGCCAGAGTTGAGAAACCGTAATGAAGGAGTGATTAATGTTGGGCTTTTTCACCCAGAGGGATATTTTTGGGGGAAAAAAAAGATGGGATGTAATAAGGAATACATTGTATAATGGAAATATTTCAGATAGCATTAATATTCTGCTGGAATATTGTTCCCAGCTTTATGCATTCTAGTAAAAGGGGGGGAATCCATTAAGTTGGCATATAAAATGAGGACTAGCATACCAATAATTTGCCTCTCAGAACTGATTCATAATAATCATCTTTCGTGTCTCTGCCCTGACGAAGGCATAACCTGATTGCGCCTTAAGAGCCAGGGCTCGGCCTTTGCTGGCAGGGCGCTGGTTGGTGGTGGCTGTGTGGCTGGTCTTCGGATTTTTCTAGTGTTGAACAAGGTGGATCTAGCTAGAATGCACATTCCTTTTTCCTTGACTAAATCCTTGTATGCTTCCTGCAAAGCACTCTTGGATAAATTGAGTCTAATTTTGTATGTACATGTTTTAGGGAAAAAATCTTTAAAGCAAAACTTTTCATTGAACAATTAGTGTTGCGTTAGTTATGGCACTAAAAGTTGTTGTGGGAGCCCTGTAAGCTATATATAGTCCTGGACATCAAAAACATTTGACTCTTTTATCATCTTCTCTTTACCATACAATGGAAATGTTTTAGTAATTGAAGGAACATACACAGATATTTGGCAGAAGTTCAGTTAAGTGAGGAAGAGTCCATGGGTTTCAGTCATTGTCACTGATCTTTTCAGAAAGATTGTGTTATGCTATTAGAAGACTAAAGATGTCATTAAAGACATCACAGATATTTATCTTTTGGCTTTGTGTACATTAGAGAATGTTGATTATTTTTATACAAAAATACAGCGGGTAATTTTTTTAACCTTTAGATGCCTCTTGTTTGAATGTATGCTTTGTGGGATTCTTTTGTGTAGTAATGTTTTTTTAAAAAAAAAAAAAGATGTTTACTGATAGTTATGTGTAGGATTAGAATATGTAATATAGTATAAGGCTCATGTTCCAGACCTACAATAGCTTGTAATGTATGTCACATATTTCTTTTATATCACATTTTTAATTACTGGATTAAAGTTTCAAGGAAAGGTAGGTACTCTACAGTCAGTTTTCATTTATTAGCAGTTAATCTTTATGACAAGAGTTGTCATATGGTTTGACTTTTCCCCTCAGCTTGCAATTTCAGGACACAAGTAAAGGCTAAGCGTTAGTAGGAGCCGGTCCACTGTATGAGGGCTGAAGGGCACAAAGGAAACTGTCTCTTGGAAGTACAACTTTGTCATAGACGATTCATGGACAGTTCACACAAAATTGATTCTTTGGGGATAGACTCCTCTAGCAGTAATGATCACCTCCCATGACTATATTATCGATATATAACCTGCATTACAGGTTCTCCTGTTCACTTGCTCTGCTGATCCCAGTCATCACGTGCCTACCCAGAGCCCCTGTGCCTCACACCGTGCTAGGTGTCCAAGAACACTTACGAGGGGGCTTCCATTGGAGAGCACCTTATAATCCTAAATCTTACGATAATAAAAACAGTCCAGATCTTCTGTTGTCCCCACTTAAAACATACTTAAAAAATACACTTGCTTTTTTTCCAATTTATTTTAGAAATGGCTCATTGGCTTTTAAGTAGTAGCTTTACCATTGACACAGCTGTTTCTTTCTGGATGATTTAATCATGTGGATTCTAAAATTTCAGTTATATATTTAATGGATATAGATGATAACACTGGATGCCCACCTCCCTCCTAAGCTCTAAGCACAGTTTTAGTATGAAATAGGTGGGGTGAGTGCTGTTATTCTCATTTTCCTTCATATTACTACCTGTTTCAGGATTTTGATTAAGAGGGAATGATAAGCAGAAAGGGGACATGGGAAGTTCTTCTTACTTTTGCTACCTAAGTTTGCATTTTCTGAAGGAAATCCCTACAAGTCTGAAATTTTACTTGCGTTAAGCCATGTGCGCTTAAGAAAGTAAACAGCTGGTTTGTAAAAATTGTTTCTTACACGCTGCGTGTTTTCCTCAAGCCTTATGTGGGCATGTGTCTTACACAGCGGTGCAGCCTTGATAAGATCAGTATGAGAGTGCTGTGCCACATCCTGTCGCTTTCTAAGGGGCTGGTTATTTCCCCATCATGGTACTTTTAATTTGCTGGGGCATTCTCTAAACAGACCCTTCTAAAGTTGCAGTTTAAGGGCTGTCCCCTCTGAACAGAGAATGTGGAGTAGGCGGAAAGCGATGTCAGTGATGGGGCTTGAGGACAGGAGAAGCAGACAGGAGACCTGCCACGTTTAGTTTATCCACCTTAACACTGAACACATCTCTGTACTTTTGAAGTTAATACTAATTTTACCTAGTTTTAAATAGATTTAAACAAAAAAAATTTTTTAGGTAGCCCACTTAAATTTCTTACATAGCTAATTTCCCCATATGCAGCATGATGTTATAGTCAGACGTGTATTCAGATACCAGTCTTGGATTGAAATCTGTCCTAGTGCCTCATGTCACCTGACTTGTTCAGCTAAATATTACGAAGACCCATTGTTTGCATTTGCAACGTTTTGGTACCACCATGGCATAAAGTGTGGTAGTGAGGCAGTGCATAGATTGTGTGTGGTTTCGGGCTGTGTTTACATGTGTGTAAAGAATTTTGGAAAGAAGAAACCAGTACAGATGCATGAAAGATGCTGTCCTCACAGCCGTATCACGTGGAAGAAATCCCCAGCTGCACACACTGTTAGAACATTTCAAAAATGTATTTTCAACTAGAGCAGCTTGGTTATATTTTGTGGTTTGAAGATCCTCCCCCTCACTGAATGGCAAGAACTCATGCTGCCTCTGAGCAACGGGCATTGAGGAACACTATTGCCTAATAGGATGAAAGGGCCTCGTTCCCCCTTGCCTCCTCAAGCCCAAAGGAGACTGATAACTTTCTTTGCCTGCGAAGCCCTACAGACAACTCTGTGGTAGGGTTCATTTCGGGGAGGAACTAACTGGGGCAGGAATTTCTAATACCTAGCACTCACTCATGTCTTGAGCAGCCTCTGCCAGTGGAAGCTGGCCACTCTGCACAGTGTGCTCTCAGAGGTTTCCTGCACACTACTGCTGGGCCCTGGGGAAGGTTTTCTAGGGGAGATGACAGGGAAGTGGGGAAGAGACAAACAGGAAGAAAAGCATTCCAGACCCAAGAGGATAATTCACTTAACTGAGTGAGGTGGTAGTGTATAGATTTGGCCATTCGTAGTTCAAATAAATTGTAATGGTTGGGTTCCATTTATTGCAGTAAACAGGATACGGGGTGCTTTTTTTCCCTTAATGTCAAGATTTACCTGCAATCAAAGTCATTCTTTTACTCTCCTGGTCAAATGACCCTGCCCTTAGGAGCACATTAATAGTTCCAGTGATACATAAATCGGTGATTTTTGACTTCTGAGAAAGGTTAACAGCTGGTATAGTTGGGAAAAGTATTTGTCAAGAACTCAAAGGTTTTATGAGTTATCAGAAGTATATAGAGGAGAGAATATCCATGGATAGTATTTTGTTAGGTTTGTGTCTTGGTCTAAGAATTGGATGACTAGAGCTGTAGGGTTCTGTTTTCTTAGTGTGGATTTCAGTAACTACAAGCCTACCTCTTTCTTTGATGCACAGCAGTGTGGTTCTTGAAAAAACTGTTTAATCTACTTTCATCAAAATTGGTATTTCCGAATCTATTTAGAGCATTTGATTTTTATCTAACAGTTGTGATTCAATTAAATAAGCACAAATGCAGTATTAGGGAAAGTAAATATGCAATCTTATTAAAACTTAATTTCAACCTATAAGCTGTACACTTTAAAAAGATTCTTTAGGAAGATAATTCCTTTTTTGTTAGAAGTTCAAAAAATGTATCATATAATTTTACTCATAGCACTAATATAAGCCATTTCTTCAGTAAAAAATGTTGAAAATTATATTATCTTCTTTGGAAAATTCCTAAATTTTTAAGAAGTTTTAGAAGTTTTTACATTATTATTTTTCAGAGCTTATTTAATCTATTTTAAAATACTACTATGATAGTTGTTTTTGAAAGTTGTAGAGCACTAGTACAAATCATCATCATCATATTCCCCAGCAGAACGTGTGGCTTTCTGAACTTGCATTTTAGTATACTTGCGTGAAAAGGGAGACCTGCCCTCCTCCTCAGATCTGAAGCCCAGCTTCTCTAATAAAAGCTCTCCCATTCTACTCTGACACACACCTCTTAAAGTGCCATGTTCATGGAAGCTTTGGGAAATGCTTTCTACAGTTTCATTTTTTTCCTTTGAACAGCTTGTGAACATTTAACTTGACTTATTAAAGGTGACTATTTCAGCCTCCGACATTAGGGAAGAAGTACATTAAAACATTTTTCTCTACTGAAAAGTATAGTTGCTGTCAGTGCTATTGGTGGCATCAGTATGAATTCATGAAAGAAAACCTGTGCCAGGGTTTTAAAATATTTTAAAAAGTAATGAATGAAATTTAATTTGGACAAAAGAAATCTATATAAATTTAAAACACTTATTATGCTAACATGGTACAGTTTTAAATATGAGTAATAAAAGGAAGTCCTCTTAGACCACCTATTTAAATTGACGCCAATAATCTTAAGGATTGATAGTAGTTGTCATTTATTGACTTAAAAGTTATAGTTTAGGGACTATTATCAGTGTTAAATCCTTGAATTTTGTGGAGCTTTAATGGATGGAGGTGAAAAAGTTGATTATAAGAGTGATGAGGAATGGTAGTGAAATGAACATCAACCTATTTTAGAAAAGGAACTTTAGTCTTGCCTCAAGCAAACCAGGTGTATTCATTGCTAAAATCTTTTCTAATATTTATGTTAAAACCATAATTTTAGATAGTACTAAATAATTACTTCATTAGCAAATAATAGGTGGACATAATCATTAAATGAACATGGTAAGTGAAGATAAAATACTGGCTGGGAGACTGGAGTTTTACTTCTAGTTCTTAAATTAGCTGTGTGATATCTTAGGCCATTACTAAGCTTATAACCTGTTCCCTCTTCTGAATATTCAGTACAGAGCCTGTACTACTCAAAAGGTTGATTTTGTTTAAATCATCTTTAAGCTGTATAAACTATGATTCCAGACCACATAGTGGGGTATTTTCAAAAGTTGCTCCTACTTATTTCTCTCTTAATTTTTTTTTAATGGTTTGTTTCACACTTAAGAGCTTTGACTAAAAAATATTTATTTATTATGATCCATTTCCTGGGACACCCACAGTCTTTGTTCTCCTTAGGATTAAGGTAGAAAATTCACATAGATGAGCTAATGAGATTTTTCTAAATGCTTGCTAAATCACTAAACACATCTAAATACTGCCATTCACTTATCCATTCACTTAGCAAACCATTGGAACATCTACTGTGTAGTGTGCAGCGTGTGGTTGGTATACCTGACTGAAGGAACCAGTAATAACAAAATCCTCTCGCCCTCGGTTTTGATTGTGGCATAAACATGTAATTATTATTATTTAATGCAGTGAATATAAACCTGGAGCTGATTTATGCATTGGGTAAAGGATTAAGCTAGATGATATCCAAGGGGTCTGACTGAATCATATCACAATTCCTATAACACATTTGGCATACTAATCCATGTACCTGATTAGGTTATAAAATTAAAGGTACTTAATACTAGGATTTACATTTTGAAACTATTTTAACAGCCCATATTTCTCAATTATTTTGACACTTGAGTCTATTCCAGAGGTGCTGATATGCAGGGTGTGTGACAGAACAATTACAAGGAAAGCTGGTGCTGGCTTACTATATACACTTTGTACTACGAAAGCTTTACACCCAGTACTGACTGCAGTAACTTCTGAAAACTGAAAAATCTCAAAGGAGCTTGCTGAACAGGTTTAGTTTTTGTGTTTCTTTTTAAAGCAAGAAATACTACATAAAATTCTACAATTATCACAAATATCTACTTTTTAGAAAGCACACATCTTTTACATAGTAAAAGGGTTTCCTTTAACATGCAGAACCTGTAAACAATCAACAGTTCTGTGCTTGGAGCTTGAATTTACAAGTATTTGGGGAGCAAACATAGAATGGGAGGATTGATTTAATTGGGTAGAAATTTCCTTGCCACCAGAGGATTCTGAGTTATGGTGTAATTTCCTGTTTGACACAACTTTATATGTGTGTCATATATATGCAAAATGAAAGATGCAAAATGAAAAAAGATTAAAAAAACTTTTCTGTATCATAGTTACAGCTTTTTAAAGCAGGAAAATGTCCAAATAAGTGTTAAGAATAGAATCTGTAATAAAGTGTTTGTAAATAGGAACACTAACATCCAAGTAACCAGATAGTCTGGGTTTTTTCCATGGTACTGGTTAAAACTTTTAAAGTATTTTAGTTTACCTAGTTTTTCAAATATTTTTGCTGTTAAAATATTACATAAATATTTTTTGTATGTGTATTCTAAATTTTAAAAAACCAGTTTGAGTGTGCAAAGATGGTAATAATTTAATACATTTAATTTCCAAGACATTTAACTAGATTCTCAATCACCTCTTTCAAAAGCATGTTTTTTTTCCATAGGAAAAAGAAGTCAAAGTAAGCTCTCAAAATTATCCTCAAAGTAAGGGGTGAGCTTGTGATGAAGGTTGGAGTTGTAGACAGCAGTGTGCAGAACGGAGGCTGACATGGGTGTTGGGCATTTCAAGCCTCTTTGTTGAATTAGTCCTTTTTGTCTTCTTGCTTGTTGAAAGCATGCTTTTTGCTGTTGATTTAACAAAGGCAGATTGTGATAAATTTTTTAAAAAAAACTTTATTTTTGATGCTTCAAGCACATGTTAACTGATTTTTTAAATTCCTCCTTTTGGTTCCTCCCATTGTCCTAAAATAGGATTTCCATATTTTAAAACCTCAAACACTGATCCATGCAGAATGAACAAAAAGCATCAACAAGGGGAAAGAAAACATTTTTTATCTTTATAAAAAACAAATGTTAAGATTATATATAGATGTATTCTTTATGTTGGATATTGTACTAGAGTCCTCCTCACAGGAAATAGTTCTAGAACTCTTAGCATTAGCATTCCTAGATTGGTGTCTGTAGCTACCAGTTTTAAAATGTATAACCTGAAAATGAAGTTAATTTTGCATTATAAGAGCACACCATGATCTATGTAAAAAGCTTGTCCATTTGGTGTATTTTTTTAAAAGAGAAAGCACTTTCATATTAACAGTAGCATGTGTATGAATTTTAGATTTTCATATTTGTTGTGTCTGTATTCAGTGAAGTAAAATTGAACATTCAGATGTTTGTTGATGGCAACATTAACTGTTAAATTAAAGCACCTTATACTCTGCTGCTTAAACTTGCTTGTAATTGCACCTTTGTTAACCTGCACATTTTCACATAGAATATTGTTGTAACATTGCTTCATGTGGGTCTGGATGGAAGGTTAGTGGGCCTACAGGATCATTTATTTATATTGTTTATATTACAATAATATATTGTAGACCAGTTGTAAGTTCATTTCTTTACAAATAAAAGCTTCTTCCATTTGGCTGGTCTGTTGAATAATTTTTTTTTTTTTTTTAGGTTGTGAAGAATGGGGCATCTTGTAAACCAACAGCTTAACAAGGGGCTAGAAACAGTACATTTTCCAGATTTAAAATTTGCAGAGAGTTTTAAGTCTTTACTAATTAATTAGTAAAATAGTTTTAAATATCTCAGTCCCATGTATGGTCAGTTAGAAAGCCATACATTAAGAAGGAAAGGAACACAGAAGCAGCATATTTAGACATTGACAAATTAGATGGTGTCTTTGTAATTTCCGATTACTCTGCCATTCCGATTGCTTCACTTCAGTAGTTCTCACGCAAGAACTTGCCCGAGGTAAGTATGGCAATTTCTGGAGACACTGATTGTGATGACTGGGGAAGGAGGTTCTACTGGCATCTGGTGGATGGAAGGCAGAGGTGCTCCGGAACATCCTATATAGTACATGGGGCAGCTCCCACAACAAAGGATTATCCGACATCAACAGTGCTACGGATAAATTCTACTTTCACACTGTGGTATATTGCCAATGTGACTACAGGTTGCCATGCAGATTCTATGACAGATCTAAGTTACAACTGAAAACAAATCTGGTATGTCATGGAAAAGACCCAGTCACCACTCTCAATTCTTTATGGTGAGCAACAAAAACTCTGCTCTTAGGAATATTTGCATTAAGAACAGATGTATTTTTAAAAATTAGCTAAATTTAAATTGAGCGAATCCTTATGTTAATATTTAAACTATTTAAAGAAAACAATCTTGCTCTGAGTTTAATAAAAATGTTTATTTAAATCTGAAAAGTTGGCAGAAGAATCTCAGATTTACATAACAGTTTGTATCCAGTAGTTTTCTGGGTAACACAAACATGAGTATGGCCAACAGGTATAAATATGTTTTTGGAAGTATTTTGTTAAAAAGAAAACTAATAAATATAGCCCCCAAAAGACACATTCTGAAAAGGTATGAAAGTTTGGGGTCGGGGGAGAGCTTCAGTTAACTATATGTCCCAAGGCCTCATTCTTTCCTGTTTGTAAAATTATTAGTCTTGTAGCTGTAAGTTTTAGTTTTAACATATCAACAAATTATTACTGATATAGGCTTTTCAATTTGCTCAAAATTATGAAGTATAAGTGGAATGAAGCAGCATTTCCAGTTGACAAATGGATCCACAGGTAATGCCATGTCTCTAAAATTAAGTTTGTGACAATTAAACCAAAACATTGTAGCAATGAGAAAACTATTGACAAAGTACAACCATGGAATGTTCATTTCAATGTAAGCTGGAATCTGTACTTCAAGTAAAAGGATAATTACTTGAAGTAGTACAAATGGTAACCAGGTACCAAGAAAACAGATAATCAACTTGGGCAAGAGTGTTTTTTTAGAGTTCACGGTATAAGAGTGTGATGAAAAGGGAAAATACAGGATAGTCTCATTCATGTAGGAAGTTATCCTAACAGCCTGTACCAAGGTAATGACTTCTGACCAAGAGATTATAAAACCCATAAGTAAAATTGTCACCATGGAAAATGACAGCCAGTAACTCTGAGCACCAATATAGAAAGGACATTGATGAGAATAAACATTCTGTGCCTTCAGGCTTTGGTAGATAGCTGGATCTCCCAAAACATAAGTAAGGACAGAAATCCAAATTAAAATAATTGTAAAGAAATAACATACTTTTTGACACTTAAATGGAAGCTTGGTCGCTTTAGAGAAATTCAGGTAGTAATCTATACAAGCTATCAGGAAAACTGGATAATGCAAAAAACCGTAAGTAAAAGAAATAATTTGAATAAATAGGCAGATGTGGTATTTAGTAAACCTAATGCCTAAAAGCACAAAATCCCTGAAATAAGATATAATGGAAACATTGACCAAAAGCAGAAGATCAGTAAATGCTAGTGAAATGCAAAAATATTCCAAAAAATTTTGATGGGTGTTTTTCCTTGTCATTCCTAATGTGAGGATATTTAACAGTATTTTCCCAAGTATAATCAAGAGTAACAGACAGTTACCATCTAGAAGCTGATGTGTTTGATGCAGTTGGTACTGAAAAGAGCAGTTCTCTGAATTAAGAGCACTCATTTTTTGAGTTAAATTTCAAAGGCCTGCTGCTACAATCAAACAGTGCTTCACTGGATTTTCCATCCCTGCAAAGAAAAGTGAAAAGAAAACCTTGATGCCATCTTGCTGTTCTCACTACTGTAAAACTACAAAGTAAGCACCTCAAAAATTACTTTAATCCAGTCATTTCCCTAAATAATTAACCTTATATTTCTCACACTTACAGAACACTTATACAGAATATGATCAAGAAGAATTCATGCATATACTGTGGTCATTCTTTTGAGATGCACATAGTCAGAACTCACATTTATAACCAAACTGCTTTATTTAAATTAGTTATTTTTTTAGGATAAATTTCTTGAATGCCCTTCTCTTCCTGATTTCAATTTAAATTGTTTAAATTCAAGATATTTTTTAAAAGCTAGATAAACACTTTATTTACCAGAGCCAAAATACAGGCTTCAAAGAACAGCCTGATCAGAATACGCAGAACAATCACTGATGGCTGTGGCTCAGCCCCACCCTGACTCTAGACATCACCTGGTTTTGTTTTTCTGCCCATGAAATTCAGACGATACTCATGAGGCCCCTTTAGTATACCTGTTTTCAAAGCTTTTTAGCTGCAGGATCATCATGTAAATACATCTCCAAAACTCAAAGATATAAAACAGATGGTTCAGGTGAAAATCATGAGAATATTGGTAAAGGAAAGATTTATCTTCTGGAATGTGACCTGTTAAGTGTGGCACCTAGAGAGATGAAAGAAGATAGGGAAGGAGCAGGGACCAAGTAGGGTTGCCTGAAAAACATTAAGAATTGCTTAATGGAACAGGAGTGGAGCTGCATAATTTTTTATCCTGCATTTCACTTAAGTAAACCTCCTGTTGAAATTTATCATGGTATTTTTTTTTAACATGTAACATTCACAAGGCATAACATTTAATGTGTAGAAAATATAGAGTGAAAACTAAGTCTTCCTATCCCAAGAAACATTTTTAATGGCTGCATAATAGCCCATCATAAGGAGGTATCACTTTTAGCCTGTCCCTAATTGTTGACATTCATGAGTAAGTTTTTTGTTACTGTTGGGGCTGGGTTTTTTTTTTTTTCCTTGCTGTTATACACAGTGGTGGAAGTCTTACAGAAACAACTTTGGGTCAACTGTGCGTTTTGTCTTTAGGATGTTTCTTGAATTTCCTTCTTTCTCTTCCATCCTTTCCTGATTTCTTCCTCTTTGAACTTCCTCTTTCATCATTGCTTTTTCCTGCTTGTAAAGCTGTTCAAACTCCATTCCTGTTCCTTTGCACGCACTTAGCAATTCTTCATGATTTTTAAAGATATTATACATGTACAGAAAAAGTAAAAAGGTACACATCAAGTTATTAATATGGTATTCCACTTACAGGTTTTTCTGAATTTCTCAAACTTTAAGGAAAAAAAAAAACAAGGGAGTATTAAGTCTAAGAAGTAAAAAAAAAAAATATTGCCTAGAAACAGGTAACACAATTTCAAGGAAGCTATGAGGATCCTGTCTGAGGGTAAAGAAAAGAAATTGGTAAGGGAGAGTGTTGGTCACCAGTTCTGTTGACAAAATCAACTGTAATTTGACAGTGTCTCTCTTAGTTGAGAAGAGAATTCAACTCTTCTCAACTAGGCCAACTTCTAAGCTTTTATATTTGTCTTTACATTACCCAGTCTTAGCAAGAATATTGCTAAGTTGGTTTAGCCAGAATCTCTCCCTCTCTATGTCTGATCAGGTTCCTCAGCCTCACCATCCTTCAGGTGATGTCTAACCACCTTGACCTGCCTTCGGCAAGAATTCTGATAAGTCAGTTTAACCAGAATCCCCCCTCACCACTGATGTTTTCCTTGGTAATAGTCCATTCACAGACCCCTACCTTCTTCCTTGGCTGTAAATTCCCACTTCTATTGCATTTGAGCTTGAGTCCAGTCTCCACATTACCCTCCACACCCGACTGCAAAATCCCAGTATTGTGGGGCCCATGCCTATTGCAATGGTCTTAAAGTCTGCCTCACTGTTATTTAACAAGGATCATGAATAATTTTGTCTTTAACATACTCTCATGGATATAAATCTACCTTGTCATTCAGTGCAGTTTAGTCACTCAGTCGTGTCCGACTCTTTGCGACCCCATGAATCGCAGCACACCAGGCCTCCCTGTCCATCACCAAGTCCCGGAGTTCACTCAGACTCATGTCCATCGAGTCAGTGATGCCATCCAGCCATCTCATCCTCTGTTGTCCCCTTCTCCTCTTGCCCCCAATCCCTCCCAGCATCAGAGTCTTTTCCAATGAGTCAACTCTTCGCATGAGGTGGCCAAAGTACTGGAGTTTCAGCTTTAGCATCATTCCCTCCAAAGAAATCCCAGGGCTGATCTCCTTTAGAATGGACTGGTTGGATCTCCTTGCAGTCCAAGGGACTCTCAAAGAGTCTTCTCCAACACCACAGGTCAAAAGCATCAATTCTTTGACGCTCAGCCTTCCTCACAGTCCAACTCTCACATCCATACATGACCACAGGAAAAACCATAGCCTTGACTAGATGGACCTTTGTTGGCAAAGTAATATCTCTGCTTTTGAATATGCTATCTACGTTGGTCATAACTTTCCTTCCAAGGAGTAAGCGTCTTTTAATTTCATGGCTGCAATCTCCATCTGCAATGATTTTGGAGCCCAAAAAAAATAAAGTCTGAAACTGTTTCCACTGTTTCCCCATCTGTTTCCCATGAAATAGAATGATGGGACCAGATGCCATGATCTTCATTTTCTGAATGTTGAACTTTAAGCCAACT
>NW_011494612.1:4106823-4107675 GCF_000754665.1 Bison bison bison | reverse complement strand
TTCTAAAACCAGCTTGAACATCAGGAAGTTCACGGTTCACATATTGCTGAAGCCTGGCTTGGAGAATTTTGAGCATGACTTTACCAGCGTGTGAGATGAGTGCAATTGTGCGGTAGTTTGAGCATTCTTTGGCATTGCCTTTCTTTGGGATTGGAATGAAAACTGACCTTTTCCAGTCCTGTGGCCACTGCTGAGTTTTCCAAATTTGCTGGCATATTGAGTGCAGCACTTTCACAGCATCATCTTTCAGGATTTGAAATAGCTCAACTGGAATTCCATCACCTCCACTAGCTTTGTTTGTAGTACAGTCAACAAAAACAGGACCGGGAGCTGACTGTGGCTCAGATCATGAACTCCTTATTACCAAATTCAGACTTAAATTGAAGAAAGTAGGGAATATCACTAGACCATTCGGGTATGACCTAAATCAAATCCCTTATGATTATACAGTAGAAGTGAGAAATAGATTTAAGGGCCTAGATCTGATAGAGTGCCTGATGAACTATGGAATGAGGTTCGTGACACTGTATAGGAGACAGGGATCAAGACCATCCCCATGGAAAAGAAATGCAAAAAAGCAAAATGGCTGTCTGGGGAGGCCTTACAAATAGCTGTGAAAAGAAGAGAAGCAAAAAGCGAAGGAGAAAAGGAAAGATACAAACATCTGAATGCAGAGTTCCAAAGAATAGCAAGAAGAGATAAGAAAGCCTGCCTCAGCGATCAATGCAAAGAAATAGAGGAAAACAACAGAATAGGAAAGACTAGTGATCTCTTCAAGAAAATTAGAGATACCAAGGGAACATTTCATGCAAAGATGGGCTCGATGAAGGACAGAAATGGTATGGACCTAAC
>NW_011494612.1:4087025-4106723 GCF_000754665.1 Bison bison bison | reverse complement strand
AGATATTAAGAAGAGGTGGCAAGAATACACAGAAGAACTGTACAAAAAAGATCTTCACGACCCAGATAATCACAATGGTGTGATCACTGACCTAGAGCCAGACATCCTGGAATGTGAAGTCCAGTGGGCCTTAGAAAGCATCACCTTGTCATTAAGGCACACAAATAATGTACCTATTTACACACACATCTATATATGTAAAGATAACTATAAAAATCATCCAATACCTATTTCCATAACTATATGTTATAAAATGAAAGTGTGAAGTTGCTCAGTCGTGTCTGACTCTTCGCGAACCCATAGACTGCAGCCTACCAGGCTCCTCCGCCCATGAGATTTTCCAGGCAAGAGTGCTGGAGTGGGTTGCCATTTCCTTCTCCAATGCATGAAAGTGAAAAGTGAAAGGGAAGTCGCTCAGTCGTGTCCAACCCTCAGTGACCCCATGGACTGCAGCCTACCAGGCTCCTCCGTCCATGGGATTTTCCAGGCAAAAGTACTGGAGTGGGGTGCCACTGCCTTCTCTAATATGTTATGAAAGAACAAATCAAACAAGTTCTGGGTGTATGCTCAATTTTTTTAAACTATACTCAAAATACACTATAAACTTTACCCTCTCAAAAAAGTTCCATTCCAGATTTGATACACCAGGGCACAGAATCATGGCTACCACCCTGACGAATGCTACTGGCTTTGGGTAAGGAAACCTGGGTGGAATGATAAGACCATATGAACTCCTCCTTGTGCCAAGGAAAGAATTGGCTTAATTTTAAATAGCAGATGTTGGGAATGGGGCAGGGGAAGGGAAATGGTATGGGTTCATAAAGACCTACTTTTAAAAGGTATGTTTAGGATTAAAAGAAAGAATCATCAGTATAAAATGACTGTATCCTTTATAACTCCTACCCAAAACTCAGAAAGTATGGCTAAGGAATCGTGTTTAAGTAGGAAACATCCAAGGACTGCTTGCCAAGTTTCCACTTCACCACTGAGTCTCTGAGGGGAGCTGCTTGAGAAAGACAGGTCCCCACAGCAGGGAAGTAACCCTGAGTGTCTCCCAGGGGCGAAGGAGGGTCAGAGAAGAGGAAGGAGCAGGGCAGCCCCAGCCAAGGAGTCACAAATCAGGAATCTCTTCAAAAGAAGATTGGAAGAGAGGAGACAAGTTTAAAATGGCGTATGTAAGAGAATCACAGAGCTGTAAGAAACTTCAGAGGCAAGAAAAACAAGACCCAGGGAAGACAAGCAATTAAGGCAATTTTTATTACTTTTTAGCAGTCAAAGGGAAGTATGTTGGAAAATGACGTGGAAACCAAAACTTTCTTAGGTGAAAATGTTACACCCCACGTCCTCCAGAAACCACTGAAAGTATTTTAAATTGCAGTATTTTGTTGGACAAAAGTCCTTTGATAGGTTACCTGTCCCCAGTATTCCCTTGACTACTAGGATTCAGATTTATTAAGATACGATCCTTTCCTGCATGATGTTTTAGACTACTTATGAATCAAGTCATGCTCTTATACAACTTAGGAAGTTAATGTGCAAGTCCTTTTCAAGGCATCTTTGGGCTTGCTGTGTGATCTGGCCAGTTTAGAAGTATTAGCAGCCTAGGCCTGAGAGAAACAAAACATTATTTCTTTTCACTGACCCAATCTCTGCTTTCCCATGTATTAATACAACCCAACGAATTCTTAATGACACACTATACTTACTCTGCTTCCTCCAATAGGCCCTTCTTGGCTGATGATCTTCCTATTTTACTTCAGTTTCACTGCCTTTAATTATCTTATTTTTTGTTCCTGGCACACCAAAACGCCATGCAAATAAGCTGTGGTGAAAGAAAACAAAAATAACCATGATTAATAGCCATCTAAATAATTGCAGCTCAGTGCAACTGCCTCCAGATCTCTGCTTAGAAAAACTATTTGTGAGATTAGAGCAAGTAACTAATTGTTTATAATCTTTTTTCCAGCAAAAGGAAGAAAAGAGATACTTAGATTATGTGTGTGGGTGTGCACATGTGTTCAGTTTTTTTTTAATGTTTTTAAAAATTATTTTAATTGGAGGCTAATTACTTTACAATATTGTAGTAGTTTTTGCCATAGATTAATGTGAATCAGCCATGGGTGGACATGTGTCCCCCATCCGGAACACCCCCCTACCTCCCTCCGCATCCCATCCCTTAGGGTTGTCCCAGTGCACTGGCTTTGAGTGCCCTGTTTCATGCATCGAACCTGGACTGGTGATCTATTTCACATATGGTAATATACATCTTTCAATGCTATTCTCTCAAATCATCCCACCCTCACCTTCTCCCAGAGTCCAAAAGTCTGTTCTTTATATCTGTGTCTCTTTTGCTGTCTTGCATATAGGGTCATCGTTACTATCTTTCTAAATTCCATATGTATGCATTAATGTACCATATTGGTGTTTTTCTTTCTGCATGTCCAACTCTTTGAGACACCATGGACTGTAGCCCGCCAGGCTCCTCTGTCCATGGGATTCTCCAAGCAAGAATACTGGAGTGGGTTACCATTTCCTCCTCCAGGGGATCTTCCTGGCCTAGGAATTGAACCTGAGTCTCTTGGGTCTCCTGCATTGGCAGGCGGGTTCTGTATCACTGCTGGAGACCCTGATACTTGGATGAAGTCATCAAAGACCCTGAGATACAAGTGTGGATAACAGGAATCCTGCTCACACGGCAGTCTTCACCCACAGGTTCAGAGCCTAACTAGCAGTTCTCAATTGTTTTGTTTCAGGACCTTTTGACACTTGTTTCATGTTAACATAACATTTTTTTTAAGTGAAAAATTCTTTTCCCAAACAGAAAAACTGAGTGAGCACAGTTGCACTCTTTCACATTTCACAAATTACTTCAGTATCTGGCTCAACAGCAGGCAGCTGAATTCTCATCTATAAAAATCAGCTGCAATATCACACATGTAGCTTTTGTAGAGTCTGCTGTACGTTAATGAAAGTTTGAGAGTAAAACAAAAAAGGTATATAACTTCATAGCATTATTACAATCAAATAGCTGTGTTACACAATCACAGAAAAATTTAACAAAACCGTCTGCATTAACAGGATGGGAAGATGAGCACAGCTAACATTCTGGTCTATTGTTATACAGAAAATTAGATTAGGCTGTAGCTGGATTTGCTGAACCTCCTGAGCGAAGAAAGCCTGTGGGAGAAATAATGTATTAGCCTTGTCCAGGGTTTTCACATACTTTTTTCCTAAGCCTTACTAGCATCATGAAAAGTAGGCATTTTTTCCTATGAGGAAACGCTCGGGGGTTAACCAGCACATTTCCCTGGGATGCATGACTGTTAACTGTTAAAGCTTGAAGTTTAACCTTGTCTGACTTCAAACTCTTCAGGAAGCCACAATTATGGCTCAGCTCACAACTGGAAATGTAGAAGGGGATCTAACTTATGTGAACGAGCTTTCCAAGTAAGAGTGACTATGTAGATTACTGGTACCCATAGGAGCAGAGCAGAGTCCCTCAGGGTACTCTTCCTCAGGTTACACAGGGAATCGATGGCATGTATTCCAGACAGTATAGCTCAACACAGTGGGACCTGTCAACCCGGGTTCTTGAGTGACTGTGTGCGGCAGAGCAGCAAAGCCCCCGGGGATTCAGAACGGATGGACAGTGTAAACAAGGAGACAGTTATATCAAGCTGGAAGGATTCATGATTATATGTTATGGCCTATCCTGACACTTAAAATGCCTTGTAATTCTCTGGACCCTTAACATTTCCTTAAGGAGTAGCATGTATTATTTATATTATCAGAATTTATAAATCTATAGTAGAAAAAATAATTTTGAAAAGCAGCAATGCAAATATAAGAAAATCAGGAAAATAAAAATTCAGTTTTAATTTCCACTAAACTAATTGCTTTTGCACTGTGTTGTTCTGACATTCTTATACTGGCCTATATTGGAAGAGAAGGTCTTGACTCAGTGACCCAAATTTTCACCTTAAGAAAAAGAAAAGTAAGGGAGTTCCCTGGAGTGCAGATTAGGACTCTGCACTCTTTCTGCTGAGGGTCTAGGTTCAATCCCTGGTCAGGGAACTAAGATCTCACATGGTTCACAGTGCGGCCAAAAAAAAAGAGTAAAGTAAATCCCAAAGTAACCAAGGGAAGGCTATAATAAAGAGCAGAAAACAACAGAAATTTTAAAACACAACAGAAAAAACAGTCAAAAGCTGGTTCTTTGAAACAAACAAACAAAAAAAACAATAAAACTGTAAACCTCCAACCAAACTGAGAAAGACACTTAGGAAAATTAGGAAAGAGAGGGCCTCAGTACAGATCCTACAAATATTATAAAGATAATAGGGGACTATTGAGAATAATTTTATTCCAATAAATGAGACAACTGTGATGAAACACACAAATTTCTGGAAAGACATAACCTACCAAAACTCATTCAAAAAGATCCCTTAAAAAAATAGGGCTCATAGGGCTTCCCGGTGGCTCAGTGGTAGAGAAGTCGCCTGACAATGCAGGAGACACGAGTTCAATCCCTGATCTGGGAAGATCTCATGGGCTGAGCAGCAAGCTCCAGAGCACAGGAGCCGTAGCGACTGAAGCCCCGTGACAGGAGCCGTAGCGACTGAAGCCCCGTGAGCAGTGCGTTCAGCCGCAACTACTGAGCCCACGTGTTCTGGAGCCTGATGTTGGCAACAAGAGAAGCGGCCCTGATGAGAAGCCCTTGCACTGCAACTAGCGAGCAGCCCCCTGTGCTGCAACTAGAGAAAAGCCTGTGCAGTGATGAAGACCCAACCTAGTAAAAATAAATATATCAACAGTTTTTTAAATTCCTATTAAAGAAATTGATTTTGTACTTAAAAACCTTCCCACAAAGAAAATTTTAGGCTCAGATGTTTGCACAGATGAATTCTGCCAAACATTTAAGGAAGAAATACCAAAGAGAACAGAAGAGAGAAACACCTTCCAACTTACTTTACAAGACCAAAGCAAAGACATTTCAAGAAAACTGAGTTACAAAGTACCATCCCGCAAGAATATGAGGCAAAAATCCTTAACAAAACATATGCTATGAAATTAAATTCATTAATATACAAAAATAATAATATAACCTAATACACCATAGCTAATGCAATCTTGGTTTAACACTAGAAAATCAATGTAATTCATCATGTTAACAGAATAAAGGAGAAAAACTATATGATCATCTGAATAGATGTAGAAAAGGCACTTAACAAAACCCAACATGATAAAAAAACACTCTCACAAAAACAAAGAGAAGGGAACTTCCCAACCAGATAAAAAGCATCAATGAAAAAGCCAAATGCTGAAAGAGTGGTGCTTTTCCCCTACAATCAGGAGCCATGCAAGGATGTCCACCCTCCAACCCTCTTCAACATTTCATTATAAGTCTTAGCTAACACAGGAAGTCATTAAGAAGAAATAAAAGGCATGTATATGGGAAAGACGTAAAACTGTCTTTAATCATGAGTGATATGATCATGTACTTAGAAAGTCTGCAGTAAGAGCTACTAAAATAAGTGAATTTAGCAAGGTTGCAGATTAATTTTTTAAATCAATTTCTATATACCAGTGGTATAGGAAAATGAAATCACATTTTCCATAGCATTAAAAATATGAAAAACGTAGGGCTAAGTTTAACAAGCCACATGCAAGCACAGTATTCTGAATATCTTAAACACTCAGAAATAGCACTTGTGTGTGCTTTTGTATCATTTGTGGACAAAAACTTATAGACAGGTACAAAACTAAATCCTCTTTTGCAACTTAGAACTCACTGTTCAGCATCAATTTTGATACAGATAAGAAGGAACATGATACCTAAAACAGATTCAAGTAATGTGGGTTCTGATACACACAAAGGTTGCTTCCAGAGTTGATAATTTAAAAGCATAAACTATGAGAGAAATGATTATATTGATTCAGTACTCTAATTTTAGTGTTGACATGAAACAAGGATGGCTTGTTTTTTTAAGACTTTTCATTTTGAGGACATAATGTCTGTACTTCAAAAGGTACTGGCATAGCCCAGTGATCTGTCCTAGGATGTGATAGCTTAGGAGTGAATATGATTTCAACTTTATGAATGTTTAGAGGGTGTGCAAAATTAAGAACCAATCAGATCTGTCTCCTCTGACCCTAAACATGGTCCTAAGATAAATTACTTGAGAAAACTGGATCCCAAAGGTTCAGTTCAGTCGCTCAGTTGTGTCCGACTCTTTGCGACCCCATGAATCGCAGCACGCCAGGCCTCCCTGTCCATCACCAACTCCTGGAGTTCACTCAAACTCACGTCCATCAAGTCGGTGATGCTATCCAGCTATCTCATCCTCTGTCATCCCCTTCTCCTCCTGCCCCCAATCCCTCCCAGCATCAGGGTCTTTTCCAATGAGTCAACTCTTCGCATGAGGTAGCCAAAGTACTGGAGTTTCAGCCTCAGCATCAGTCCTTCCAATGAACACCCAGGACTGGTCTCCTTTAGGATGGACTGGTTGGATCTCCTTGCAGTCCAAGGGACTCTCAAGAGTCTTCTCCAGCACCACAGTTCAAAAGCATCAATTCTTCGGCACTCAGCTTTCTTCACAGTCCAATTCTCACATCCATACATGACCACTGGAAAAACCATAGCCTTGACTAGACGGACCTTTGTTGGCAAAGTAATATCTCTGCTTTTGAATATGCTATCTAGGTTGGTCATAACTTTCCTTCCAAGGAGTAAGCGTCTTTTAATTTCATGGCTGCAGTCACCATCTGCAGTGATTTTGGATCCCAAAGGTTACAGGTGGGGAATTTTTGAAGTGTGTCCATATCCCACTGGAGATCAAAGAAGGTGACCTCAAAGAATTCTGGACTGACAACTGTGGACTGAGCAGAAGTTCTTTTTAAAGGCTATCTTGAAGATTATGACTCAAACACTGGAGGAACTATGGTGACTGGCAGTGGAAGGAATCAGAACATGTTAAATTCCTCAAAAATGTATTGACATATAATTTTGTCTGTGTCACACATAATTTTAAAAGCCCTTTACACTTATAAATAAAGACATTGCAGAAAGAAATTAAAGAAGATCTAAATCAATGAAGGCATTTATGATGGATTGTAAGACTCAGCAAGTTTTTTTGTAGAAATTGGCAAGCTGATTCTACAATTTATATGGAAATATAAAGGACCCAACAGAGCCAAAATAATTTTTAAGAACAAAGTTGGTGAACTTACATTACCTGATTTTAAGAACTGTTATAAAGGTACAGAAATAAAAAGGGAGTATTAGCATAAGGGGGAGAAGAAAATGGCACCCCACTCCAGTATCCTTGCCTAGAGAATCCAGTGGACAGAGGAGCCTGGTGGGCTGCTGTCCACAGGGTCACACACAGTCAGACAGGACTGAAGTGACTTAGCATGTATGCATGCATGCATTGGAGAAGGAAATGGCAACCCATTCCAGTATTCTTGCCTGGAGAATCCCAGAGACAGAGGAGCCTGGTGGGCTGCTGTCCACAGGGTCACACACAGTCAGACACGACTGAAGTGACTTAGTAGCAGCAGCATTAGCATAAGGATGGGATTCCCAGTGGTAAAGAATCCGCCTACCAATGCAGGAAACACAACAGACACAGGTTCGATCTCTGGGTTGGAAAGATTCCTTGGAGTAGGAAATGGCAACACACTCCAGTATTCTTCCCTGGAAAATTCAATGGACAGAGAAGCCTGAAGGGCTACATTCCATGGGGTCACATAGAGTCGGCAACAACTGAGCAACATTTCTGTAAGGATAGTTCTATAAATCAATGGACCAGAAGAGAATCCAGTAGACTCACACATTTATGGTCGGTTGATTCTCAATAAAAGGACAAGTTAATTAAGAAGGGGAAGGATGGTATTTTCTAAAAATGGTGCTGGAAAATGGATATCCATATGGATATATCCATATCCACAAAAATAAACTCCAAATGGATTATAAGGCTAACTGTAGAAGTGAAGCTGAAATTTGTAGAAGAATACAGAAGATCTTTGTGATCCCAGTAGGTGTATTAGTTTCCAAGGGCTGCCATAAAAAATTACCACTGGGTAGTCACAACAACAGAAATTAATTTTCTCACAGTTCTGGGGGCCAGAAACCTGAAATCAAGGTCTCAGCACGGCTGTGCTTCCTTACAGCTCTAGAGGAGCATCCTTCCCTGCCTCTTGCAGTCTCTGGAGACTCATGGCACTCCTCGGCTTGTACCCGCGGGACACCTGTCTCTGCCTCCATCTTCACACGGACTGCTCCCCTGTGTTGTCTCTGTGTGTCCTCCCCTCTTCTTGTAAGAACCCTGGTCACTGCATTCAGGGCCCTACCTTATTCTGGTATGAGCTTATCTTCATTACATCTGCAAAACCTATTTCCAAATGAAGTTGCATTTCAGATAGATAAGAATTTGGGGGAGCGTGACCCAAAGCTAGTGGAGGTGATGGAATTCCAGCTGAGCTATTTCAAATCCTAAAAGATGATGCTGTTAAGTGCTGCATTCAATATGCCAGCAAATTTGGAAAACTCAGCAGTAGCTGCAAGACTGAAAAAGGTCAGCTTTCACTCCAATTCCAAAGAAGGGCAATGCCAAAGAATGTTCAAAGTACCATACAATTGCGCTCATTTCACATGCTAGCAAGGTAATGCTCAAAATCCTTCAAGCTAGGCTTCAACAGTATGTGAACCAAGAACTTCCAGATGTTCAAGGTGGATTTAGAAAAGGTAGAGAAATCAGAGATCAAATTGTCAACATCTGCTGGATCATAGAAGCAAGAGAATTCCAGAAAAATATCTACTTCTGCTTCACTGACTACAGTAAAGTCTTTGACTGTGTAGATCACAACAAACTGTGGAAAATGCCTAGAGATGGGAATATCAGACCACCTCACCTGTCTCCTGTGAAACCTGTACGCAGATCAAGAAGCAACAGTTAGAACTGGACATGGAACAATGGACTGGTTCCAAACCGGGGAAGGAGTATGTCAAGGATACATTGTCACCCTGCTTATTTAACTTACATGCAGAGTACATCATGTGAAACGCTGGGCTGGATGAATGACAAGCTAGAATCAAGACTGCGGAAAGAAATACCAACACTCAGATACGATGATATCACTCTAATGGCAGAAAGCGAAGAGGAACTAAAGAGCCTCTTGATGAGGGTTAAGGAGAGTGAAAATGCTGGCTTAAAATTCAACATTCAAAAAACTAAGATCATCGCATCTGGTCCCAACACTTCATGTCATATAGATGGGGGAAACAGCGACAGATTTTATCTTCTTGGACTCCAAAATTACTGTGGACAGTGACTACAGCCATGAAATTAAAAGACTCTTGCTCCTTAGAAGAAAAGCTATGACAAACCTAGACAGTGTATTAAATAGCAGAGACATCACTTTGCTGACAAATGTCCTGAATAGTCAAAGCTATGGCTTTTCCAGTAGTCATGTATGGATGTGAGCACTGGACCAAGGCTGAGCACCGAAGAATTGATGCTTTTGAACTGTGGTGTTGGAGAAGACTCTTCTTGGACAGCAAGGACATCAAACCAGTCAATACTAAAGGAAATCAACCCTGAATATTCATTGGAAGGACTGATGCTACAGCTCCAATACTTTGGCCACCTGATGTGAAGAGCTGACTCACTGGAAAAGACTCTGATACTGGGAAAGACTGAAGGCAGGAGGAGAAGGGGACGACAGAAGATGAGATGGTTGGATGGCATCATTGACTCAATGGACTCTGGTTTGAGCCAACTCTAGGAGACAGTGAAGGACAGGGAAGCCTAGTACACTGCAGTCCATAGGGCCACAAAGAGCTGGACATGACTTGGTGACTCAGAAACAAATGGACATCCACAACAGTAGTCAAGGCTTTCTCAGCATGTGCACATGTGTTCATGCACACACGCAGGCTGATAAATTGGACTCAGTTAAAAAGCAAATATTTACTTCTCTTTAAAAGCATAGTTAAGAAAAACAAAAGCTACAGACTTTACAGTGAGATGATATTCAGAGTTATCTTATCAATGACTTAGATCCAGAATAAAAACAGACTCTTATAACTCTAAGATAATTAGCCTTTCAAAAAATGGGCCGAAGATCTGAACAGACGTGTTCAGGAAACAAAGACCACATGAGATACTGTTGCGTACCCACTAGAGGAGCTAAAATTTAAAGACTGACAATATGTGTGTTGACAAGAATGTAGAACAATCTGAAAGTGTTTAAACAGTTTGCAGATTTCTCAACATCGTTAACATTTGATTACCATTTTATCCAATAATCCTCCTCCTAGGTATTCACCCAAGAAAAATGAAGATGTATGTCCACAAAGAGAGACTTGGACACAAACGTGTGTGGCAGCTTGATTCATCATGGCTCCAAAACCCACACCACACATCCACCAACAGGCGAATGGATAAACAAACTGTGTGTTAAGTTGCTTCAGTGATGGCTGACTCTTTGCAACCCTACGGACCACAGCCCATCAGGCTCCTCCTCTGTCCACAGGATTCTTCAGGCAAGACCCAGGGATCAAACCCAAGTCTTTTTTTTGTCTCCTGCATTGGCAGGTGGATTCTTCACCACTAGCACCACCTAAACAGTAGTATACCCATGAGGTGAAGTGAAGTTGCTCAGTCCTTGCGACCCCATGGACTGTAGGCTACCAGGCTTCTCCATCCATGGGATTTTCCAGGCAACGGTACTGGAGTGGGTTGCCATCTCCTTCTCCAGGGGATCTTCCTGACCCAGGAATCAAACCTGGGTCTCCTGCATTGCAGGCAGATGCTTTACCCTCTGAGCCACCAAGAATGGCTAGTATACCCATAGAATATACTTTTTATGGATAGAAAGTAGAATAGCAGTAGAACAGGACTAAAGGAATAAAGTACTGATACATGCTACACAGGGATAAATTGAAAAAACATGCTGAAAGAAAACATCCTAACACAAAATAGTACAGACTGTATAATTCCAATTATATGGAATTATAGAAGAGCAGAACTAATCTATAGGGTCAGACAGACCATCAGTAGAAACCTAGGGCCAGGCTGGGGCAGAGGCACCAGGGAACTTTTTTGTAGAGATGAAGATGTAATTTATTTGGATTGAGATGGTGGTTCAACAAGTTAATATACATCTTTCAAAATTCAAACCGAACATGGAAATGGGTATGTTTTATTTATTTTTAACGCTTTCATCTCACAATATTAAATTTAAAAGTAAAAATCTAGAATTAATTTAAATATTCAGCAACAGGAAATTGGCTATATAAACTATGACACAACCTCCATTGAAGCTGTTTCTTTCCTTTCCAAGAAAACAGGAACAGGAACATAAGTATCACATTGGAGCTTGCTATGGGCTTCCTAGGTGGCTCAATTGAACAGAATCTGCCCGCCAAGCAGGAGACTCAGGTTCGATCTCTGGGTTGGGAAGATCCCTTGGAGAAGAAAATGGTAACTCACTCTAGTATTCTTGCCTGGGAAATCCCATGGACAGAGGAGCCTGGTGGGCTACACTCCACGGGGTTGCAAAGAGTCAGACATGACTTAGCAACTAAACAACAGCAGCAAGGAGCTTATTATAAATACAGAATCTCAGGCTCCAACTTGGAGCTGTTGAATCAATCAGCATTTTTAATAAAATCTTCAGATGAGTCATATACTGATAATAGACTGAAGAATGCCAGCAACAGAGAAAGCACAGTGGCAATCTAATTTATACTTCAGGGCCCCCAAAAGACTAAGGAATTGTTGGCCCAGGTAGCTTTGAAAAGGGATGCAAAGATGAGGCTAAAAACAAGAGGATTACCTGCAAATTAAATAAACAGATCTGAGATTCCTTCCCCAATTCAATGCAACAGGTAACAGTCTCTCCCAAACTGTGGAATAAGAATGGAGGTGTTCTCTGGCATGGGGAACACAGAGTCTCTAGACTATGGCAAGAGTTGACCATGAAGGGCTACCAGGCTGAAAACAGACTCTGAGTAAAACTATGCACATTAAAAGTTGAGACCTCCCCAGCCTTCTTTTCCCCACTTAGATTGCAAGAATACCATTTTCACAAAACATAAAGATCCAAACATCCTTCTCTAGGGATCAATCCAGGAAGAAATAGGAAAGACACTGACACTTAAGTAAACTTACCAGATTATGATCTACTCATAAGTATGACCACACATCCACAGATTCTCAGACATTCGAAGAAAATCTCTACAATGAAAAGTCAAACCCACAAGCAGATAAACAGATAACTTGTAGAAAAGAGACACAGTACTAGAAGAGAACATTATTTAAAAACATTGTTTTCAGGGAGAAGGTGCTGCATTCACGAAACAAAAAGAGGAAGCTATGTCCAACCACCACCACAGAAAAGAAATCACTCCTGGAATATAAAAATCTGATGGCAGAAATGATAAGCTGAACTGTAGAGTTAGAAAATAAAGTTCAGGAAATTTCCCAGAAAATGTAGAACAAAAAGATAAAGGATAAGAAAACAGAAAACCAATCCAGCAGGTGGGAAATCGGAACAAGAGAAGTCACAGAAAGAGAATAAACTGGAAAGAAGGGAATCAAGGAAGAAAAGGGTGTACCATTTTCTAGAACTAAAAGTTTTTCAAGACTGAAAACCTTCCACCTTGATGGAAGAAAATAGACCTATGCTGATATACATCAGAAATTTCGAAACAGTGATAACAGAAGAGAAGAAATAACCAGTTTCCCAAGAGAAAACAAATTTTATACAAAGAATTAAGGGATAGAATGGATCCCTTGAAAACAGGTAAATTAAGGAAAAAAATACAGGATTTATGCTGCCTTATATGAGGCGTACCACTAGGTAACCAAGTAGAGGATGAGGGGAAGCAGCTCTTTATGGAGTGTTCCAACTTATACATGAAAAATAAGTTGTAGACCTGAAACTCCACCCATGAATTAACAGCTGCTGGCATTGAGCACCTATGGCTGTGACTGTCACAGCAGGAGAGGAACCAGCCCCGAATGTTCTGTGCCTTCTACAGGCTGAACCTGAGTCTGCCAAATCTCTGGATCCAGCTGCCAATTTGCAAGAAATGCAAGGGACACAAAACTGGAAACAATCCAGACTTCGATCAATGAGTGAATGGATAAACAACAGTGGAGAGTGGAGACCCATGCAGTGGATCACTACTGAGCAATAAAAAGGAGGAGCTATCAATACATGCAACAATACAGACGAGTCTCAAAGTAACTATGCTGAGTGGGAGAGGCCAGGCAAAAACCAGAATGCATGTTGCATGATTCCATTTGCATAAAATCTCAGAAAACACAAACTCACCTAGAATGACAGAAAGCAGGTATTATTTGCGGAGGAGATATGAGTGGGAGAAGGAGGAAATTACAGAGGGCCACAGGGAACTCTGGGGTAATAAATGTGTTTACTCTCCTGATGCTGGTGGTGTTTCATGGGTATCATGGGTATATGGTATCAAACTGTACACATTAGATATGTGCAGTTATAGTATGTAAGTTATACTTCAATAAAGCTGTTTTTAAACAAGGTAATGAACACAGAGGGACTATTGAGCTGCACAATGAGTGTGCAATCAGCGAAAGTCACAGTGGTAAACCCTAAAGGTCAAGTGGTCCAGTTCTTCAATAGAAGGAATGGAGACGTGATCTATACATTAAAACAGAGACGTGAAAGACCTCTCAAATACTTTTCAAAGAAAGTGTAGGACTAAAGTCTCCAGGGACAAACACCTGGGTGATAAAACTACTTTTTAGAAATGCAAGAAAGCCTTCTCAAATGTAAAAAAGAATGAAAGAATGGCATTTGCAGCAACATGGATGGACAGAGGTTATCATACTAAGTCAAGTAAAGAGAAAAATATCATATGATATCACATATGTGACATCTAAAATATGACATACATGAATTATCCATGAAATGGAAACAGACTCACAGATAAACAGAACAGACTTCTGTTTGCCAAGGGGGTGGGGAGATGGTGAAGGGATGCTGTGGGAGTTTGGAATTAGCAAATGGAAACTAGTATATAAAGGATGGATAGACAAGGCCTAGGATCAGGCTCTTCAACAACCAGAAGCCAGAAATACCTTTAATGGATTGCTAAATTTAACCAAATAATAACAACACTTTCTGACATAAAAACTATAGGAAAAATTAAAAGAAAATAAATTGGGAAAAAAATATAAAATATAATCTCTTACAAATCAACCAGAGAAAAGATCAGAAGTCCAACAGTGAAATAGTAAAAAGAGCGAAGGACTGGAAGAGACAATTCACAAAAATGGAAAATGAGCTATTAAATATATGAAAGGTATCAACATCACTCATACAGAAAACCAGAAATTTAAACTATCTGTCTGTTTCTTAAAAAGATAGGCACCCTCCCAAATTTGTCAATAGTGTATATCTGTGAGATTTGTAGCAGTATAACTGGAAAAACTCCTTTGGGAAGCAATTTGAAAATATCTATCAAAGCTGCAAACGTATGTGTATGTCCTTTGAGCCAACAATTCCACTCCTAAGGATATATCCTACAGATTCACTTTCATGCATGAAAAAATGTCTATAAGATTATTCATGGAAGCACTGTTTATTTTAACAAAGGAATGGAAATAATCTAAATATCCATCAACAAGGAAACAGTTGAATAAATTCATCCAATGCAATACTACACAGTTATTTTTTAAAAAGAAACTCTCCAGATACTGACATGGACATGTCTCTGAGACACATTAAGGAAAAAGTCAAGATACAGAACAGTGCATAGAACACACCACCATTTGTGTAAAAGCGGTAAGAAAAAAAAACAAAACACATAGTTCCACATATGCATAAAGAAATCCTGGAAAGACACTTAAGAAGTCAAAAAACAATGATAAATGGGCAGGAACTTGTCAGATGGGGTCATGATGGGATGGAGACTTTAATACACTTTACCTACTATTAAAATTCTCCTAACCAAGGATCATACGAGACTACTATAAACAACTATGTGCTGATAAAATGGACAACTTGGAAGATATGGACAAATTCTTAGAAAAGTATAACCTTCCAAAACTGAACCAGGAAGAAACAGAAAATATGGACCGATCAATCACAAGCACAGAAATTGAAACTGTAATAAAAAATCTTCCAACAAACAAAAGCCCAGGGCCAAATGGCTTCACAGGAAAATTCCACCAAAAGTATAGAGAAGAGCTAACACCTGTCCTGCTCAACTCTTCCATAAAATTGCAGAGGAAGGAAAACTCTCAAACCCATCTACGAGGCCACCATCACCCTGATACCAAAAAAATGGACAAAGATGCCACAAAAAAACAAAATTATAGGCCAACATCACTGATGAACATAGATGCAAAAATCCTCAACAAAATTATAGCCAACAGAACTCAACAATACATTAAAAAGATGATACATCATGATCAAGTGGTTTTTATTCCAGGGATGAGGATTCTCCAATATATGCAAATCAGTCAATGTGATACAAATTGAAAAATAAGAACCATACGATCATCTCAAAAGATGCAAAGAAAGCCTTTGACAAAATTCAACACCTATTTATGATAAAAAAAAAAAAACTCTCCAAAAATAGACATAGAAGCAACATACCTCACATAATAAAGGCCATATATGAGAAACCCAAAGCAAACATTATCCTCAGTGGTGAAAAATCAAAAGCATTTCCTCTAAAATCA
Source organism: Bison bison bison (assembly GCF_000754665.1). Taxonomy (NCBI): domain Eukaryota; kingdom Metazoa; phylum Chordata; class Mammalia; order Artiodactyla; family Bovidae; genus Bison; species Bison bison. The sequence continues at coordinate 4,090,989 of NW_011494612.1, read as the reverse complement.
GGAACAATACAAGGGTACCCACTCTCGCCACTATTATTCAACATAATTTTGGAAGTCCTAGCCACAGCAATCAGAAAAATAAATTAAAGGAATCCAGAATGGAAAAGAAGAAGTAAAATGCTCACTGTTCGCAGATGACTTGATTCTCTGTATAGAAAACCCTAAAGAAGCCACCAGAAAATCACTACAGTATGAATGAATACAGTATATACAGTATTGTAAACAACAATGAATACAGTAAAGTCACAAGATATTAAATTAATATACAAATCCATTGCGTTCTTACACACTAACAATGAAAAATCAAAAAGAAAAATTAAGGAAACAATCCCATTCACCATGGCAACAAGAGGAATAAAATATTTAGGAATAAATTTACCTAAAGAGACAAAAGGCCTACATGCAGAAAGCTATAAGATGCAGATAAAAGAAATCCGACAGGGGCGGTCCTAAGATGGCGGAGGAGGAATAGGACGGGGAGACCACTTTCTCCCCCACAAATTCATCAAAAGGACATTTAAACGCTGAATAAATCCCACAAAAAAAAACTTCTGAATGCCGGCAGAGGACATCAGGCACCCAGAAAAGCAGCCCAGTGTCTTCAAAAGGAGGTAGGAAAAACTATAAAAGACAAAAAAAGAGACAAAAGAGGTAGGGATGGAGCTCCGTCCCGGGAAGGGAGTCTTAAAAAGAGAGAAGTTTCCAAACACCAGGAAACACTCTCACTGCCGAGTCTGTGGAGAGCCTTGGAACCACAGAGGGCAACATAACAGGGAGGAAAAATAAATAAATAATTAAAACCCACAGATTACGAGCCCAAGGGTAACTCCCCCAGCGGAGAAGCAGCGCAGATGCCTGCGCTGGCCACTAGCAGGCGGGGGCTGGGCAGGGAGGCGCGGGCTGCACTGCTTAGAGTAAGGACCAGGACTGAATGCCCCAAGAGCAATCTGAGGGAACTAACATGGGCTAGCAAACCAGACTGTGGGATAGCTACCACGCGAAAAGCCCTAACCTAAGACACCGCAGGCCCACTCACAGAACAAAGGACTGAGCAGAGCTAGCCAGCTGCAGACCGGCCCATCACCCACCTCTGGTGACAGGCAGCCAGAGCCGGAAGCGGGCAATCACAGCCCCAGAGAGACATTATCTATCAATCTGCAAGCAGGCTTCTTTGCTAACTAAGACTTCTTGGGGTTCTGGATGGTCAACATCCACCTGAGAAGGTGCGCTGGTTGTACACCCAGAAAACTGAGCGGCAGGGACGGAGGAGGCAGTAAGTCGCAGCAACCGGGCTCGCCAAACACCTCATCACCTGAGCTGCTCGGACCTGGGAAGGGCACAAAACGCAGGCCCAATGGAGTCCGGGCCTCTGAGGACTACCTGAGTACCTGAACCTGAGCGGCTTAGACCTGGGAGGTGCATGCAGCCCACGGCCAGCCTCAGACGGTTCCCGGCAGAGCAACCTAGAGCCTGAGCAGTGTGGGCAGGGAGGGCACACGTGCCGTGAGCCGGGGCAGGCCCAGTGTGGCTGAGACACTGCAAGCACAGGCCAATGTTAATCTGTTTGCAGCGCCCCTCCCTCCCAACAGCATGACTGAACAAGTGAGCCTAAAAAAGTGTTCACCACCGCCCCCTTGTGTCAGGGCAGAAATCAGACACTGAAGAGACCAGCAAACAGAAGCTAAAACCAAGGGAACCGCCTTGGAAGTGACAGGTGCAATAGATTAAAACCCTGTCATTAGTACTGACTACATAGGAAGGGGCCTATAGATCTTGAGAAATATAAGCTGGACCAAGGAACTATCCAAAAATGAACTGACCCCACACTGCCCACAACAACACCAGAGAAAGTCCTAGATATATTTTTACTATTTTTACTATCATTCTTTTTTTTTTAATTTTTAAAAATTTTAAGTCCTCTATTACTCCTTTAATTTTCATTTTTATAACCTATTACTTTGCAAAAAAAAAAAAAAGAGAGACCCTATTTTTTAAAGTAAACTTCATATATATATATATATTTATAATTTTTGTGACTGTTTTTTTTTTTTTTTTCTTTAATATAGTATTTTTGAAAATTCAACCTCTACTCTAGATTTTTAATTTTTGCTTTTTGGTATTTGTTACCAATTTTGTACCTTTAAGAACCTAGTAATCTTCAGTACCCATTTTTACTTGGGAGCGAGATTACTGGCTTGACTGCTCTCCCCCCCTTTGGACTCTTTTTCTCCACCAGGTCGCCTCTATCTCCTCCCTCCCTCTTCTCTTCTCTACCCAACTCTGTGAATCTCTGTGTGTTCCAGACATTGGAGAACACTTAGGGAACTGATTACTGGCTGGATCTGTCTCTCCCCTTTGGATTCCCTTCTTTTATCCTCCTGGCCATCTCTGTCTCCTTCCTCCCTCTTCTCTTCTCTGTGTAACTCCCTGAACATCTCTTAGCAGTCCAGACTGTGGAGCGCACATAAGGAAGTGATTACTGGCTAGCTTGCTCTCTGCTCTTTTGATTCCACCTCATCTCATTCGGGTTACCTCTAACTCCCTCCTCCCTCTTCTCTTCTCCATGTAACTCTGTGAACCTCTCTGGGTGTCCCTCACTGTGGAGAAACTTTTCATATTTAACCTAGATGTTTTATCAACAGTGTTGAATAGATGGAGAAGTCTAGAAACTACTGTAAAAATAAGAATGAAAACCAGAAGCAGGTGGCTGAAGTCCAAATCCTGAGAACACCAGAGAACTCCTGACTCCAGGGAATATTAATTGACAGGAGCTCATCAAACGCCTCCATACCTACACTGAAACCAAGCACCACCCAAGGGCCAACAAGTTCCAGAGCAAGACATACCAAGCAAATTATCCAGCAACACAGGAACACATCCCTGAGCTTCAATATACAGGCTTTCCAAAGTTACTCCAAACCCATTGACATCTCATAGCTCATTACTGGACACTTCATTGCACTCCAGAGAGAAGAAACCCAGCTCCACCCACTAGAACACTGACACAAGCTTCCCTAACCAGGAAACCTTGACAAGCCACCCGTACAACCCCACCCACAGCGAGGCAACTCCACAATAAAGAGAACTCCACAAACTGCCAGAACACAGAAAGGCCACCCCAAACACAGCAATATAAACAAGATGAAGAGACAGAGGAATACCCAGCAGGAAAAGGAACAGGATAAATGCCCACCAAACCAAACAAACGAGGAAGAGGTAGGGAATCTACCTGATAAAGAATTCCGAATAATGATAGTGAAATTGATCCAAAATCTTGAAATAAAAATGGAATCACAGATAAATAGCCTGGAGACAAGGACTGAGAAGATGCAAGAAAGGTTTAACAAGGACCTAGAAGAAATGAAAAAGAGTCAATATATAATGAATAATGCACTCTGGAGGCAACAAATAGTAGAATAATGGAGACAGAAGATAGGATTAGTGAAGTAGAAGATAGAATGGTAGAAATAAATGAATCAGAGAGGATAAAAGAAAAACGAATTAAAAGAAATGAAGACAATCTCAGAGACCTCCAGGACAATATTAAATGCCCCAACATTCGAATCACAGGAGTCCCAGAAGAAGAAGACAAAAAGAAAGACCATGAGAAAATACTTGAGGAGATAATAGTTGAAAACTTCCCTAAAATGGGGAAGGAAATAATCACCCAAGTCCAAGAAACCCAGAGAGTCCCAAACAAGATAAACCCAAGGCGAAACACCCCAAGATACATATTAATCAAATTAACAAAGGTCAAACACAAAGAACAAATATTAAAAGCAGCAAGGGAAAAACAACAAATAACACACAAGGGGATTCCCATAAGGATAACAGTTGATCTTTCAACAGAAACTCTTCAGGCCAGGAAAGAATGGCAGGACATACTTAAAGTGAGGAAAGAAAATAACCTACAGCCCAGATTACTGTACCCAGCAAGGATCTCATTCAAACATGAAGGCGAAAT
>NW_011494612.1:4085558-4086877 GCF_000754665.1 Bison bison bison | reverse complement strand
ACAAAAGACAAAGACTGGCTGAATAGATACAAAAACAAGATCCCTATATATGTTGTCTACAAGAGACCCACTTCAAAACAGGGGACACATACAGACTGAAAATGAAGGGCTGGAAAAAGATATTCCATGCAAACAGAGACCAAAAGAAAGCAGGAGTAGCAATACTCATATCAGATAAAATAGACTTTACAACAAATGCTGTGAAAAGAGACAAAGGACACTACACATAATGATCAAAGGATCAATCCAGGAAGAAAATAAAACAGTTATAAATAAATACATATGCATCCAACATAGGAGCACCACAATATGTAAGACAAATGCTAACAAGTATGAAAGGGGAAATTAACAATAACACAATAATAGTGGGAGACTTTAATACCCCACTCGCACCTATGGTTAGATCAGCTAAACAGAAAATTAACAAGGAAACACAAACTTTAAATGATACAATAGACCAGCTAGACCTAATTGATATCTATAGGACATTTCACCCCAAAACAATGAATTTCACCTTTTTCTCAAGCACACATGGAACCTTCTCCAGGATAGATCACATCCTGGGCCATAAATCTAGCCTTGGTAAATTCAAAAAAATTTAAATCATTCCAAGCATCGTTTCCGACCATAATGCAGTAAGATTAGATCTCAATTACAGGAGAAAAACTATTAAAAATTGCAACATATGGAGGCTAAACAACACGCTGCTGAATAACCAACAAATCACAGAAGAAATAAAAAAAGAAATCAAAATATGCATAGAAACAAATGAAAATGAAAACACAACAACCCAAAACCTGTGCGATACTGTAAAAGCAGTGCTAAGGGAAAAGTTCATAGCAATACAGGCATACCTCAAGAAACAAGAAAAAAGTCAAATAAATAACCTAACTCTACACCTAAAGCAACTAGAAAAGAAGAAATGAAGAACCCCAGGGTTAGTAGAAGGAAAGAAATCTTAAAAATTAGGGCAGTAATAAATGCAAAAGAAACCAAAGAGACCATAGCAAAAGTCAACAAAACCAAACACTGGTTCTTTGAAAGGATAAATAAAATTGACAAACCATTAGCCAGACTCATTAAAAAACAAAGGAAGAAAAATCAAATCAATAAACTTAGAAATGAAAATGGACAGATCACAACAGACAACACAGAAATACAAAGGATCATAAGAGACTATGATCAGCAACTATATGCCAATAAAATGGACAACTTGGAAGAAATGGACAAATTCTTAGAAAAGTACAACTTTCCAAAATGGAACCAGGAAGAAATAGAAAATCTTAACAGACCCATCACACGCACGGAAATTGAAACTG
>NW_011494612.1:4083690-4085458 GCF_000754665.1 Bison bison bison | reverse complement strand
AGCGATGCAAGGATTCTTCAATATCCGCAAATCAATCAATGTAATACACCACATTAACAAATTGAAAAATAAAAACCATATGATTATCTCAATAGATGCAGAGAAAGCCTTTGACAAAATTCAACATCCATTTATGATAAAAACTCTCCAGAAAGCAGGAATAGAAGGAACATACCTCAACATAATAAAAACTATATATGACAGACCCACAGCAAACATTATCCTCAATGGTGAAAAATTGAAAGCATTTCCCCTAAAGTCAGGAACAAGACAAGGGTGCCCACTTTCACCACTACTATTCAACATAGTTTTGGAAGTTTTGGCCACAGCAATCAGAGCAGAAAAAGAATAAAAGGAATCCAAATTGGAAAAGAAGAAGTAAAACTCTCACTGTTTGCAGATGACATGATCCTCTACATAGAAAACCCTAAAGACTCCACCAGAAAATTACTAGAGCTAATCAATGAATATAGTAAAGTTGCAGGATATAAAAACAACACACAGAAGTCCCTTGCATTCCTATACACTACTAATGAGAAAATAGAGAAATTACGGAAACAATTCCATTCACCATTGCAACGAAAAGAATAAAATACTTAGGAATAGATCTACCTAAAGAAACTAAAGACCTACATATAGAAAACTATAAAACACTGGTGAAAGAAATCAAAGAGGACACTAATAGATGGAGAAATATACCACGTTCATAGATTGGAAGAATCAATATAGTGAAAATGAGTATACTATCCAAAGCAATCTATAGAGTCAATGCAATCCCTATCAAGCTACCAATGGTATTTTTCACAAAGCTAGAACAAATAATTTCACAATTTGTATGGAAATACAAAAAACCTCAAATAGCCAAAGCAATCTTGAGAAAGAAGAATGGAACTGGAAGAATCAACCTGCATGACTTTAGGCTCTACTACAAAGCCACAGTCATCAAGACAGTACAGTACTGGCACAAAGACAGAAATATAGATCAGTGGAACAAAACAGAAAGCCCAGAGATAAATCCACGCACCTATGAAAACCTTATCTTTGATAAAGGAGGCAAGAATACACAATGGGTTAAAGACAATCTCTTTAACAAGTGGTGCTGGGAAAACTGGTCAACCACTTGTAAAAGAATGAAACTAGAACACTTTCTAACACCATACACAAAAATAAACTCAAAATGGATTAAAGATTTAAATGTAACACCAAAAACTATAAAACTCCTAGAGGAGAACATAGACAAAATACTCTCTGACATACATCACAGCAGGATCCTCTATGATCCACCTCCCAGAATATTGGAAATAAAAGCAAAAATAAACAAATGGGACCTAATTAAAATTAAAAGCTTCTGCACAACAAAGAAAATTATAAGCAAGGTGAAAAGACAGCCTTCAGAATGGGAGAAAATAATAGCAAATGAAGCAACTGTCAAAGAATTAATCTCAAAAATATACAAGCAACTCCTGCAGCTCAATTCCAGAAAAATAAACGACCCAATCAAAAAATGGGCCAAAGAACTAAACAGACATTTCTCCAAAGAAAACATACAGATGGCTAACAAACACATGAAAAAATTCTCAACATCACTCATTATCAGTTCAGTACAGTTCAGTTCAGTCGCTCAGTCATGTCCGACTCTGCGACCCCATGAATCGCAGCATGCCAGGCCTCCCTATCCATTGCCAACTCCCGGAGTTCACTCAACTCACGTCCATTGAGTCAGTGATGCCATCTAGCCATCTCATCCTCTGTCGTCCCCTTCTCCCAC
>NW_011494612.1:4080721-4082677 GCF_000754665.1 Bison bison bison | reverse complement strand
ATGGCTGCTATCCAAAAGTCTACAAGCAATAAATGCTGGAGAGGATGTGGAGAAAAGGGAACCCTCTTACACTGTTGGTGGGAATGCAAACTAGTACAGCCACTATGGAGAACAGTGTGGAGATTCCTTAAAATACTGGAAATAGAACTGCCTTATGACCCAGCAATCCCACTGCTGGGCATACACACTGAGGAAACCAGAATTGAAAGAGACACGTGTACCCCAATGTTCATCGCAGCACTGTTTATAATACCCAGGACATGGAAGCAACCTAGATGTCCACTGGCAGACGAATGGATAAGAAAGCTGTGGTACATACACACAATGGAGTATTACTCAGCCATTAAAAAGAATACATTTGAATCAGTTCTAATGAGGTGGATGAAACTGGAGCCTTTTAAGCCAGAAAGAAAAACACCAATACAGTATACTAATGCATACATATGGAATTAGGAAGATGGTAACAATAACCCTGTATGCGAGACAGCAAAAGAGACACGGATGTATAGAACAGTCTTTTGGACTCTGTGGGAGAGAGAGAGGGTGGGATGATTTGGGGGAATGGCATGGAAACATGTATAATATCATATATGAAACAAATTGCCAGTCCAGGTTCGATACAGGATCCTTGGGGCTGCTGCACTGGGATGACCTGGAGGGATGGTATGGGGAGGGAGGTGGGAGGGGGGTTCAGGATGGGGAACACGTGTACACCCGTGGTGGATTCATGTTGATGTGTGGAAGAACCAATAAAATATTGTAAAGTAAAAAAAATAAAACAAAACAAACAAAAAAAAGAAATCAGACAATGCAAACAGATGAAGAGATATACTATATTCCTGGACTGGAAGAATCAATATAGTGAAAATGACTTAAACCAAAGCAATCTACAAATTCAATGCAATCCCTATTAAACTACCTACAGTATTTTTTCACAAAACTAGAACAAATAATTTCATAATTTGTATGGAAACACAAAAGACCCCAAAAAGCCAAAGTAATCTTGAGAAACAAGAATGGAACTGGAGGAATCAACCTTCTTGACTTCAGATTAAACTATAAAGCCACAGTCATGAAGACAGTATGGTACTGGCAGAAAAACAGAAATATAAACCAACGGAACAAGATAGAAAGCCCGAAGATAAATCCACGCACCCATGGACACCTTGTCTTTGACAAAGGAGGCAAAAATTTACAACAGAGAAAAGACAGTCTCTTCAACAAGTGGTGCTAGGAAAAATTGACAGCTACATGTAAAAGAATGAAGTTAGAACACTTCTTAATACCATACACAAAAATAAACTAAAAATGGATTAAAGACCCAAATGTAAGACCCAAAACTCTCAGAGGGAAACACAGGCAGAACACTCTCTGATGTAAATCACAGCAAGATCCTCTATGATCCACCTCCCAGAGTAATGGAAATAAAAACAAAAACAAATAGGACCTTCTTAAAAGCTTTAAGTGAAGGAAAACAATGAAGGAAAATATTAGAAAGGTGAAATGACAACCCTCAGAATGGGAGAAAATAAAAGCAAATGAAACAACTGACAAAGAATTCATCTCCAAAATATACAAGCAGCTCATGCAGCTCAATACCAGAAAAATAAACAACCCAATCAAAAAGTGGACAGAAGACCTGAACAGACCTCTCTCCAAAGAAGACATGCAGATGGCTAAACACATGAAAATATGCTCAACATCACTCATTACTAGAGAAATGCAAATCAAAACTACAATGAGGTATCATCTCATACTGATCAAAATCAGATCAGATCAGTCGCTCAGTTGTGTCCAACTCTTTGCGACCCCATGAATCGCAGCACACCAGGCCTCCCTGTCCCTCACCAACTCCCGGAGTTCACTCAGACTCATGTCCATCGAGTCAGTGATGCCATCCAGCCATTTCATCCTCTGTCGTCCCCTTGTCCTCCTGCCCCCAATCCCTCCCAGCAT
>NW_011494612.1:4079983-4080598 GCF_000754665.1 Bison bison bison | reverse complement strand
TTGATATTTCTCCCGGCAATCTTGATTCCAGTTTGTGTTTCTTCCAGTCCAGCGTTTCTCATGATGTACTCTGCATATAAGTTAAATAAGCAGGGTGACAATATACAGCCTTGACGTACTCCTTTTCCTATTTGGAACCAGTCTGTTGTTCCATGTCCAGTTCTAACTGATGCTTCCTGACCTGCATACAAATTTCTCAAGAGGCAGATCAGGTGGTCTGGTATTCCCACCGCTTTCAGAATTTTCCACAGTTGATTGTGATCCACACAGTCAAAGGCTTTGGCATAGTCAATAAAGCAGAAATAGATGTTTTTCTGGAACTCTCTTGCTTTTTCGATGATCCAGCAGATGTTGACAATTTGATCTCTGGTTCCTCTGCCTTTTCTAAAACCAGCTTGAACACAGGAAGTTCACGTATTGCTGAAGCCTGGCTTGGAGAATTTTGAGCATTACTTTACTAGCGTGTGAGATGAGTGCAATTGTGGGGTAGTTTGAGCATTCTTTGGCATTGCCTTTCTTTGGGATTGGAATGAAAACTGACCTTTTCCAGTCCTGTGGCCACTGCTGAGTTTTCCAAATTTGCTGGCATATTGAGTGCAGCACTTTCACAGCTGT
>NW_011494612.1:4074522-4079072 GCF_000754665.1 Bison bison bison | reverse complement strand
AGGCCCTTAAATCTATTTCTCACTTCCACTGTATAATCATAAGGGATTTGATTTAGGTCATACCTGAATGGTCTAGTGATTTTCTCTGCTTTCTTCAATTTCAGTCTGAATTTGGCAATAAGGAGTTCATGGTCTGAGCCACAGTCAGCTCCTGGTCTTGTTTTTGCTGACTGTATAGAGCTTCCCCATCTTTGGCTGCAAAGAATATAATCAATCTGATTTCAGTGTTGACCATCTGGTGATATCCATGCAAAGAGTCTTCTCTTAAGTTGTTGGAAGAGGGTGTTTGTTATGACCAGTGCATTTTCTTGGCCATCATCAAAAAGTCTACAAACAGTAAATGCTGGAGAGGTGTGGAGAAAAGGGAACCTTCTTACACTGTGGTGGGAATGCAAACTGATAAAGCCACTATGGAAAACAGTATAGAGATTCCTTTAAAAGTTAGGAATAAAACTACCATGTGACCCAGCAATCCCACTACTGGGCACATACCCTGAGGAAATCATAACTGAAAAAGATACATGTACTGCAATGTTCACTGCAGCACTATTTACAATAGCTAAGACATGGAAGCAACCTAGATGTCCAATGACAGATGAGTGGATAAAGAAGCTGCAGTACATACACACAATGGAATATTCAGTTCAGTTCAGTCATTCAGTCATGTCCGACTATTTGTCACCCCATGAACCGCAGCACGCCAGGCCTCCCTGTCCATCACCAACTCCCAGAGTCCACCCAAACCCATGTCCATCGAGTCGGTGATGCCATCCAATCATCTCATCCTCTGGGAGATAGTGAAGGACAGGTAAGCCTGGTGCACTGCAGTTCACGGGGTCGCAAAGAATTGGACACAACTTAGTGAATGAACAACAAGAATAACAAAATTTATGGTTGTATAATCAACTTGATCCCTTTCACGAATCACTGCCTTGTCATGGTGAATAGGGCTGGTATAGCTCAATGAAGCTATGAGCCATGCCTTTAGGTGATGGTGAGGATAGGGAGGCCTGGCATGCTGCAGTCCATGGGGTCACAAAGTGTTGGACATGACTGAGCAACTGAACAACAACAATAATCAATTTGATATACTGGTTTTGATTATTAGTTGTTTTTTGCATATTAAATTTCAGGATTTGTTTTCATTTTTAACTTTATGTAATTGAATATTTAAATATCTACATGGTTCAAAGTAAAAACTATATAAAAACACATACTCAGAAAAGTCCCATTCCCACTGTTATTTCCTCCACCCTCCACCCACTCTTTATCACTTGTTTCTGGTTTATAGTTACTAAGTACTTTCTACAAAAGTGATTTGTGGAGGTGTTTCCTCTGGAATAATTACTATAAGTGAGACTGCCAGGTGAAAGGGTAAATGTTTACTTATACACTTTTGTCAGATATTGCCATATTCTCCTCCACAGGGACTGCTAACCATTCTTGAATGATGGTTTAATATTAAATTCTCTGTTGTTGGAACTTCCCTGGTGGTCCAGTGGTTAAGACTCTGCCTTCCAAGGCAGTGGGTATGGGTTCACTCCCTGGTCAGGGAGCTAAGATGCCTCATGGACAAAAAAAAAAAAACACACAAAACAGGAGCAATATTGTAATAAATTCAATAAAGAGTTCAAAAATGGTCCATATCAAAAAAGAAAACTGAAAAAAGAATTTGTCAACTCAACTGCTGTTTCTCAGAGGTATGACAGAAATGGTTACTGGTTCTCAAAGTCTGTGCTCTCTTCTTTTCTGAAGCACACAGCTGACCTATATTTCCCAGTCATCCATGCAGTTAGGAATGGCCAAGTGACTGATTTCTCGCCAATGGGATGTGGGCAGATGTGATGTCCGCCGTTTCAGGGCAAAACTCATCCTTCTTTCTCTAAGCAACCAGAGCAACTCTGAAGGACACATGGTGAAGGCAGCAGAGCTACCATCAGCTGGGCATAGAGGGCTGCAAATGCTCACACAGGACTGTCACATGAGAGAAACCAGCTCGTACTCAATTTGAGCCACTGTATTTTTTACCTAATTTTACAGCATTTTAGCCTATTCTACTTAATACAAAATACTTCCAATTGCTTCTTTTTCATATCCTTCCCATCTAGCTGCATATGTCCCTGCTTCTATTTCAAAATTTTTATCCACTGTAAGCCTTCACTGTATCTTTGGCTGCTCTCAACCTCATGTAAGTATCCTTAGCCAGAGCCCTGCTTATAAGATGTGGTACTTTACACATATTATAGTTATCGATGGTTCAACTACCTCGTGATTCACCCTGACCAGGGGCTCTTTCTGCCAGGAACAGACAAAAAACCAACCATTCTCCAATGTGAACTTCCTGCTTACAAAATTAGCCTTCATTTGACATTGTTCAGTTTATAAGTACCTAATTTATCCAGGTTATTTTGACTTCTGTTTCCAGTATTTCTGGCACACAAATATTACACAAGATTAAAGTTTATTTAATAAAGAATTGGTTGGGAAAAAAAAAAAAAAGAATTGGTTGGTCCCAGACTCACCTCTGAAGGGTTAACTGGTAAGTGCTACTCCATACCAGCAGCACATCATTAATGTCTCTGACCTTCCCACCATCTGACTGTGGTAACATATAAGCTAAACTATGCTTCCCTGGGTTGCTGCTGCTGCTGTTATTCATAATTAAATCAACAGCATGAGAAAGTCAAGATGTATGTGCCCTGTTTCCTCCAGATCCTTACAATGTTCTGGAAAAAATTAGGTTACATTGATGAGATTCAGTTTTCCATAAGGCTATCATTAGTTTTTACCCAATGCTCTAGGTTTGCTTGTAAATTAACATTCTAATGATGTATATTTTCCTATATCCTTCCCTCATAATGTGACTATGTCTTACTTATTGCAAACTCCACACATGTATATTCATCTCTTTATCATTTTGGTGGGAACAAATAGATTAACACAAGTGCAATGTTCACAATTAAGAAGAAAGGAGTTCCATACCTTATACTGCTTTTGACACCAAATTAAAATATTTTTTAATTTGTTTTTTAATTGAAGGATAATTGCTTTACAAAAATTTTTCTGTTTTCTGTCAAACATCAACATGAATCAGCCATAGGTACACATATGTCCCCTCCCTCTTGAACCTCCCTCCCATCTTCCTCCCCATCCCACCCTTGTAGGTTGATACAGAGCCCCTATTTGAGTTCCCTGCCACTAAATTTTAAGAATGATATCAATAAACAGGAATATACCTAAAGAAGTTAACACATATGGGAAAAGTGCTCATAAGAGCAATAATTAGAGGGTTATAAGATTGGGAGTTGTTCAAAAGTAGGACATGTTATTTGGGAGCTAGTGTTTGCATCACCACCAGAAATGTCCTAATATATATGGGACTAATGCTCAGTAAACATGTTTATAAAGAGGCTTAGTCCTCAAAGGACATTTGAACTAGAGACTGCTTCCTAGTTCTCAACGATTATCCTCAACTTTAGCCCTGCTCTTAAGCAAAGGAAGTGGTTTAGGCATACAATGATCTGGAAAGTACCAATCAGAAACCTGCACTCAATGAGACCACGCACCAGCAGTCCTGAGCTCTTGGGATGACTCACAGATGATGGCATTGCTCAAGTTCAGTTGTCTATAGTTTCTAAAACTGTGGCTTTGTTGGTTATTGCTGAGAAAGTAAACTAGGCCACCTAAGGAAGATCACTTTTGCAACAATCTGGGATAGGCTACCCAATCAACCTGGGGTCTAGTTGTCCTGTGCGTCATCGACAACAGCATTCCAGACCTACGCCAGCTTACTCTACTACCATAAACACCTACTGGTTTTTTCCCATTCTCTCAGGACATCTCACATTGATTAATTTTATTATTTTTATTGAAGTAGAGTTGATTTACAATATTACATTAGTTTCAGGTGCACAGCAGAGAGTCAGTATTTTTACAGACTGCTACTGCTGCTGCTAAGTCGCTTCAGTTGTGTCCGACTCTGTGTGACCCCACTAGGCTCCCCCGTCCCTGGGATCCTCCAGGCAAGAACACTGGAGTGGGCTGCCATTTCCTTCTCCAATGCAGGAAAGTGAAAAGTGAAAGTGAAGTCGCTCAGTCGTGTCCAACTCTTCGCGACCCCATGGACTGCAGACTATTCTCCATTAAAAGTTATTATGAGATAATGGCTATAATTTCCAGTGCTATAAAATATATTCTTGCTGTTTATGTATTTTATATATGGTAGTTTGTATCTCTTTTAACGCCATACTCCTACATTGCTCCTCCTTCCTTCCCCCTCCCAACTGGTAACCACTAGTTTGCTTTTATAATCTGTGAATATGTTTCTCTTTTGCTATATACATTTGTCTTACATTTTGGATTCTACATATACATTATCAGATCAGATCAGATCAGTCGCTCAGTCGTGTCCAACTCTTTGCGACCCCATGAATTGCAGCACACCAGGCCTCCCTGTCCATCACCAACTCCCGGAGTTCACTCAGACTCATGTCCATCGAGTCAGTGATGCCATCCAGCCATCTCATCCTCTGTCATCCCCTTCTCCTCTT
>NW_011494612.1:4066604-4074199 GCF_000754665.1 Bison bison bison | reverse complement strand
AGTGGTGGGACCGGATGCCATGATCTTCGTTTTCTGAATGTTGAGCTTTAAGCCAACTTTTTCACTCTCCTCTTTCACCTTCATCAAGAGGCTTTTGAGTTCCTCTTCACTTTCTGCCATAAGGGTAGTGTCATCTGCATATCTGAGTTTATTGATATTTCTCCCGGCAATCTTGATTCCAGTTTGTGTTTCTTCCAGTCCAGCGTTTCTCATGATGTACTCTGCATATAAGTTAAATAAACAGGGTGACAATATACAGCCTTGACGTACTCCTTTTCCTATTTGGAACCAGTCTGTTGTTCCTTGTCCAGTTCTAACTGTTGCTTCCTGACCTGCATACAAATTTCTCAAGAGGCAGATCAGGTGGTCTGGTATTCCCATCTCTTGAAGAATTTTCCACAGTTTATTGTGATCCACACAGTCAAAGGCTTATCATACAGTATTTGTCTTTCTCTGAATTATCTCACTAAGCATTAACATCCTCTAGGTGCATTCACATTGCTGCAAATGGCAGGATTTCATTTTTATGGCTGAGTACTATTCCACTGTATACATATACCATATCTTCTTTATCCATTCATCTGTTGATGGACACCTCAATTGCTTCTGTATTTTGGTTACTGTAAACAGCGCTTGCTATGAACACTGGGGTGCAGTGTTGTCTTTTTGAATTCATGTTTTTTTTTTTTTCAAATATACACCCAGGAATGGGATTGCTGGATCATTCAGCAACTTTACTTCTAGTTTTTTGAGGAACTTCCATAGTGTTTACATACGGGTTGTACCAACTTACATTTCTACCGAAAGTGTACAAGGGTTACCTTTTCTCCATACCCTTGCAAACATTTGTTATTTGTGTTCCTTTTCAGCCATTCAGACAAGTGTGTGGTGATATCTCACCGTGGTTTTGATTTGCATTTCTGGAATAATTAGTGATGTTGAGCTCTGTATGTCTTCTATGGAAAAATGTTTGTTCAAGTATTCTGCCCATTTTTGATTAGGCTTGTTTGTTTTTGGATATTGCATTGTATGAGCTGTTTATTTTGGATATTAACCCCTTGTCAGCCCTTTGTCATTGTTCAGTCTCTAAGTCGTGTCTCTTTGTGACCCCATGGACTTCAGCAAGCCTGGCTTCCCTGTCCTTCACTATCTCCCAGAGTTTGCTCAAATTCATGTCCACTGAGTTGGTGGTGCTATCTAACCATCTTATCCTCTGCCATCCTCTTTTCCTTTTGCCTTCAATCTTTCCCAGCATCAGGATCTTTTCCAATGAGTTGGCTCTTAACATCAGCTGGCCACTTTAAGTACCGGAACTTCAGCAACAGTCCCTCCAATGAATATTCAGGACTGATTTCCTTTAGGATTGACTAGTTTGATCTCCTTGCTGTTCAAGGGACTCTCAAAAGTCTTCTGCAGCACCACAGTTGTCAGCCATATCATTTGCAAATATTTTATCTCATTCAGTAAGTTGTCTATTTGTTTTGTGGATGGTTTCTTTATGCAAAAGCTTTTAGGTTTGATTAGGTCCCATTTGTTTCTTTCTGCTTTTATTCCTTTGCCTTAAAAGACAGATCCAAAAAAAAAAAAAATTTACAATTTAGGTCAAAGAATGTTCTCCCAGTGTTCTCTTCTAGGATCTTTATGGTTTCAGGTCTTACATTTAAGTCTTTAACCCATTTTAAGTTTACTTTTGTAAATGGTGAGATGAAATATTTCAATCCCATTCTTTAACATGTAGCTGTCCAGTTTTCCCAGCACCATTTATTGAAGAGACTGTCTATTCTCCATTGTATATACTTGACTACTTTGTCATAGATCAATTGACCATAGGTGTGTGAATTTATTTCTGGGTTTTCTATCCTGTTCCGTTAATCTATAATCTGTTTTTGTGCCGATACAATCCTGTTTTGATCACTGTAACTTTGTAGTGTAGCTTGAATGAAGTCTGGGAAGGTGACAGCTCCATCTAAAATTATTTGATATTCCTTTTAAGTCACTGATTTCTCCAGTGCTTAGACCAAGAACCATAGACTTCTAAGTCCCCCAGAATTTTCAGGTCAATGAAAAACTGGGACATAGGCAATGAATATACAGATTTTTTTTTTTGACAATTGTTTTTAATTAATATTACTGGACACTTAAATGGAAGTATTTTGTCATGCCTGTAAGTCAGGTCTCCCAAGCTCAACAAGTAGGAAGCAAGACCTTTTAAGGTCAAAATCTCATTGTGCACAGTTCTGTTATCTTCACATTGATTTTTTTAAGCATGAGACTAATGGCAGAAGTTTCAGAGATTAAGAGAAGTTTTGGAGAGCAGGTAGGTCCCTTAAGTCAGTTCTATCTAAATACATATGGTGCCTTTCAGTTTATAAAACACTTTATGGAGATTATTGGATTCAAACTGTCTAAATCATGCTCTTGAACCTACATCCCATGCATCATGCCAAGATGTTAAAGTGTTAGAAATAGTAACAGTGGTCTTTTCCCTAATTAGACATGATGAACAAGGGCCAAAAGATGAAAGAGAGACATATTCACATGAACAGAATAAAGAAAAACAAATCATATAATCATCTTAAGAAATGCAGAAAAAAGCCTTTGACAAAATTCAACATCCATTCACAATAAAACCTCTCAGCAAAGTAGGAATTGACGGAAATTTCCTCAACCTGGTAAAGGCTATCTATTTAAAAATCTATAGCTATCATCACACTTAATTGTGAAAAACTGACCACCTTTTCCTTAAAAGAACAAGGCAAGGGGGGGGGGGAAGGCATAGAGATTAGAAAGGATAAAATAAAACTCTTTGCAGATGACGTTTATCTTCTCCTGCAAGAACTCCAAAATTACAACTCACTGCTGACCAATCATCGATAGGACAATGTTCCATCCCACCAAAAAAAGATACCCCAGGTTCAAGGGCAAAGGAGAAGCCCCAGCAAGATGGTAGGAAGGGCAAAATCATGTTTAGAATCAAACCCCATAATCGCCAAAGATGTTCAGAGGGCTCAAACAAAACCTTGTGTGCAACAAGACCCAGAGACCCCACAGGGACTGAGCCAGACCCTCTGTTCAGCAGTGGCCTGCTGCAGGGGCAGAAGCTCTGGGTGCAGCTACCTAGGTCACACAGCCTATGGCATAAGCCCTCTCTCTTGGAGGAGGTCGCCACTAACCCCACCATAGAGCTGCTGAGTGGAAGACCCACAAATTGCAGAATTATACCAAAGAAATTCTCGCACTGTTAAGAAAGTTCTAGGACCCACAACAGCTTTCCCAACCTGGGGATCTGGCAAAGGGACTGAGAACTCCCAGAGAATTTGACTTTGGAGGCCAGTGGGATTTGGCCTTACACGGGCCTTACAGAACTTACACAGGACTGGGGAAACAGACTCTTGGAGGGCACAAACAAAACCTTGTGCACACCAATCCAGGAGAAAGGAGCAGGGACCCCACAAGAGACTGACCCAGTCTTGCCTGTGAGTGTCCAAGAGTCTCTGGCAGAGGCATGGCTCAGCTGTGGCCTGCTGCAGGGTCAGGGGCACTGAGCAGGGCAGTTCCTGCACAGGATCTTTCCAAGGAGGCCACCATCATCTTCATTACCTCCACCATAGTTTGGTCTCAGGTCAAACAACAGGGAGGGAATACAGCCCCACCCATCAACAGAAACTTGGATTAAAGATTTACAGAGCATGGCTGCACCCATCAGAACAAGACTCAGTTTCCCTGAGTCAGTTTCTCCTATCAGGAGGCTTCCATAAGCCTCTTATCCTTCTCCATTAGAGGGCAGACAGATTGAAAACCACAATCACAGAAAACTAATCAAACTGATCCCATGGATCACAGCCTTGTTGAACTCAATGAAACTATTAGTCATGCTGAGTAGGGTCACGCAAGGTAGATGGGTCATGGTGGAGAGTTCTGACAAAACACAGTCCACTGGAGAAGGAAATGGCAAACCACTTCAGTATTCTTGCCTTGAGAACCCCATGAACAGTATGAAAAGCCAAAAAGATAGGACACTGAAAGATGAACTCCCCAGGTCGGTAGGTGCCCAATATGCTACTAGAGAAGAGTGGAGAAATAACTCTAGAAACAATGAAGAGACGAAGCCAAAGTGAAAACAACGCCCAGTTTTGGATGTGACTGGTGATGGAAGTGAAAGTGAAGTAAAGTGAAAACAACGCCCAGTTTTGGATGTGACTGGTGATGGAGGTGAAAGTGAAGTGAAGTGAAGTCGCTTAGTCGTGTCTGACTGTTTGTGACCCCATGGACTGTAGCCTACCAGGATCCTCTGTCCATGGGATTTTCCAGGCAACAGTACTGGAGTGGATTGCCATTTCCTTCTCCAGGGGATGTTCCCGACCCAGGGATCGAACCCAGGTCTCCTGCATTGTAGGCAGACGCTTTACCGTCTGAGCCACCAGCGAAGTCAAGTCCGATGGAAGTGAAGTCCGATGCTATAAAGAGCAATATTGCATAGGAACCTGGAACGTTAGGTCCATGAATCAAAGTAAATTAGAAGAGGTCAAACAGGAGATCGCATGACTGAACCTCGACATTTTAGGAATCAGTGAACTAAAAGGGACTGATGGGCAAATTTAATTCAGACGACCATTATATCTAATACTGTGAGAAGAATCCCTTAGAAGAAATGAGTAACCCTCATTGTTTACAAAAGAGTCCAAATACAGTTCAGTTGCTCAGTTGTGTCTGATTCTTTGCGACCCCATGAACTCCAGCACACCAGGCCTCCCTGTCCCTCACCAACACCCAGATTCCACCCAAACCCATGTCCATCAAGTAGGTGATGCCATCCAACCATTTCATCCTCTGTCGTCCCCTTCTCCTCCTGCCCTCAATCTTTCCCAGCATCAGGGTCTTTTCTAATGAGTCAGCTCTTCTCAAGAGGTGGCTAAAGTACTGGAGTTTCAGCTTCAGCATCAGTCCCTCCAATGAACACCCAGGACTGATCTCCTTTAGAATGGACTGGTTGGACCTCCTTGCAGTTCAAGGGACTCTTAAGAGTCTTCTCCAACACCACAGTTCAAAAGCATCAATTCTTTGGCGCTCAGTGTTCTTTCGGAGAAGGCAATGGCACCCCACTCCAGTACTCTTGCCTGGAAAATCTATGCACGGAGGAGCCTGGTAGGCTCCAGTCCATGGGGTCGCTAAGAGTCAGACGCGACTGAGTGACTTCACTTTCATTTTCACTTTCATGCACTGGAGAAGGAAATGGCAACCCACTCCAGTGTTCTTGCCTGGAGAATCCCAGGGACAGGGGAGCCTGGTGGGCTGCTGTCTCTGGGGTTGCACAGAGTCGGACATGACTGAAGTGACTTAGCAGCAGCAGCAGCCTTCTTTATAGTCCAACTCTCACATCCATACATGACCACTGGAAAAACCATAGCCTTGACTAGACAGACCTTTGTTGGCAAAGTAATGTCTCTGCTTTTTTTTTTTTTAAATTTATTTAATTGGAGGCTAATTACAATACTGTGTTGGTTTTGCGATACATTGACATGAATCTGCCATGGTGTACATGTGTTCTCCATCCTGAACCCCCTCCTACCTCCCTCTGCTTTGTAATATGCTATCTAGGTTGGTTATAACTTTCCTTCCAAGGAGTAAGCGTCTTTTAATTTCATGGCTGCGATCACCATCTGCCCAGAAAAATAAAGTCAGCCACTGTGTCCACTGTTTCCCCATCTATTTGCCATAAAGTGATGGGACCGGATGCCATGATCTTAGTTTTCTGAATGTTGAGCTTTAAGCCAACTTTTTCACTCTCCACTTTCACTTTCATCAAGAGGCTCTTTAGTTCTTCTTCACTTTCTGCCGTAAGGGTGGTGTTATCTGCATATCTGAGGTTATTGATAATGCAGTACTTGGGTGCAATCATAAAAACGACAGAATGATCTTTGTTTATTTCCAAGGCAAGCCATTCAATATCACAGTAATCCAAGTCTATGCCCCAAGCAGTACTGCTGAAGAAGCTGAACAGTCCAAAGAAGACCTACAAGACCTTCTAGAACTAACACCCAAAATAGATGTCCTTTTCATCACAGGGGGCTGGAATGCAAAGGAAGGAAGTCAAGAGATAACTGGAGTAACAGGCGATGTGGCCTTGGAGTACAAAATGAAGCAAGGCAAAGGCTAACAGAGATTTGCCCAGAGAACGCACTGGTCACAGCAAACACCCTCTTCCAACAACACAAGAGAACACTCTACACATGGACATCACCAGATGGTCAATACCAAAATCAGACTGATTATATTATTTGCAGCCAAAGATGGAGAAGCTCTATACAGTAAGCAAAACCAAGTCCAGAAGCTGACTGTGGCTCAGATCACAAACTCATTGCCAAATTCAGACTTCAATTGAAGAAAGTAGGGAAAAGTACAAAACTATTCAGGTATGACCTAAAACAAATCCCTTACAATTATATAGTAGAAGTGACAAATAGATTCAAGAGATGAGATCTGATAGAGTGCCTGAAGAACTATGGACAGAGGTTCATGACATTGTACAGGAGGCAGTGATCAAGACCACCCCCAAGAAAAAGAAACGCAAAAAGGCAAAATGGTAGTCTGAGGAGGCCTTACAAGTAGCTGAGAAAAGAAAAGAAGCTAAAGGCAAAGTAGAAAAGGAAAGATATACCCATTTGAATGAAGAGTTCCAAAGAACAGCAAGGAGATAAGAAAGCCTTCCTCAGTGATAAATGCAAAGAAAGAGGAAAACAATAGAATGGGAAAGACTACAGATCTCTTTAAGAAAATTAGAGATACCAAGGGAATATTTCATGCAAAGATGGGCACAATAAAGAACAGAAATGGTTTGGACCTAACAAAAGCAGAAGGTATTAAGAAGAGGTGGCAAGACTACACAGAAGAACTATACAAAAAAGATCTTCATGATTCAGATAACCATGTTGGTGTGACCACTCACTGAGAACCAGACTTCCTGGAATGTGAAGTCAGGTGGGCCTTAGGAAGCATCACTATGAACAAAGCTAGTGGAGGTGATGGAATTCCAGTTGAGCTATTTCAAATCCTAAAAGATGATACTGTTAAAGTGCTGCACTCAATATGCCAGAAAATTTGGATAACACAGCATTGGCCACAGTACTGGAAAAGGTCAGTTTTCATTCCAATCCCAAAGAAGGGCAATGTCAAAGAATGTTCATACTACTGCCCGACTGCACTCATTTCACATGTTAGCAAAGTAATGCTCAAAATTCTTCAAGCCAGGCTTCAACAGTATGTGAACTGTGAACTTCCAGATGTACAAGCTAGATTTAGAATAGGCAGAGGAACCAGAGATCATATTGCCAACATCCATTGGATCATAGAAAAACCAACAGAATTCCAGAAAAACATCTACTTCTACTTTATTGATTATGCCAAAGCCTTTGACCGTGTCAGTTCAGTTCAGTTGCTCAGTCATGTCCGACTCTTTGCGACCCCATTAATCGCAGCATGCCAGGCCTCCCTGTCCATCACCAACTCCCGGAGTTCACTCAAACTCACGTCCATCAAGTCAGTGATGCCATCCAGCCATCTCATCCTCTGTCGTCCCCTTCTCCTCCTGCCCCCAA
>NW_011494612.1:4053250-4066504 GCF_000754665.1 Bison bison bison | reverse complement strand
CAAGTCAGTGATGCCATCCAGCCATCTCATCCTCTGTCGTCCCCTTCTCCTCCTGCCCCCAATCCCTCCCAGCATCAGAGTCTTTTCCAATGAGTCAACTCTTTGCATGAGGTGGCCAAAGTACTGGAGTTTCAACTTTAGCATCATCCCTTCCAAAGAACACCCAGGACTGATCTCCTTTAGAATGGACTGGCTGGATCTCCTTGCAGTCCAAGGGACTCTCAAGAGTCTTCTCCAACACCACAATTCAAAAGCATCCATTCTTTGGCACTCAGCTTTCTTCACAGTCCAACTCTCAGATCCATACATGACCACTGGAAAAACCATAGCCTTGACTAGATGGACCTTTGTTGGCAAAGCAATGTCTCTGCTTTTGACTGTGTAGATCATGACAAACTGTAGAAAATATCAGACCACCTTACCTGCCTCCTGAGAAATCTGTATGCAGATCAAGAAGCAACAGTTAGAACCAGACATGGAACAACAGACTGGTTCTAAATTGGGAAAGGAGTATGCTAACGCTGTATATTGTCACCCTGCTTACTTAACTTATATGCAGAGTATATCATGAGAAATGCTGGACTGGATGAAGCACAGGCTGGAATCAACACTGCTGGGAGATATATCAATAATTTCGGATATGCAGATGACACCACCCTTATAGCAGAAGGTGAAGAGGAACTAAAGAACCTCTTCATGAAAGTGAAAGAAAAGAGTGAAAAAGCTGACTTAAAACTCAACATTCAAAAAACAAAGATCATGGTATCTGGTCCCATCACTTCATGGCAAATAGATGGAGAAACAATGGAAACAGTGACAGACTTTATTTTCTTGGGCTCAAAATCACTGCAGATGGCGACTGCAGCCATGATATTAAAAGACACTTGCTCCTTGGAAGAAAAGCTATGACGAACCTAGACAGCATACTAAAAGCAGAGACATTACTTTGCCGACAAAGGTCCCTCTAAAGCTATGGTTTTCCAATAATCATGTATGGATGTGAAAGTTGGATTATAAAGAAAGCTGAGCACGAAGAATTGATGTTTTTGAACTGTGGTATTGGAGAAGACTCTTGAGAGTTCCTTGGATAGCAAGGAGATCAAAACAGTCAATCCTTAAGGAAATCAGTCCTGAATATTCATTGGAAGGACTGATGCTGAAGCTGAAACTCCAGTACTTTGTCCACCTCATGCAAAGAGTTGACTCATTGGAAAAGACTCTGATGCTGGGAGGGATTGGGAGCAGGAGGAGAAGGGGACGACAGAGGATGAGATGGTTGGATAGCATCACTGACTCAATGGATATGAGTTTGAGCAAGCTATGGGAATTGGTGATGGACAGGGAATCCTGGTGTGCTGCACTCCATGAGGTCACAGAATTGGACATGACTGAGCGACTGAACAGAAGAGAACTAAAATGGACAAGAATGGGTGAATTTAATTCAGATGACCAATATATCTACCACTGTGGGCAAGAATCACTTGGAAGAAATGGAGTAGCCCTCATGGTCAACCAAAAAGCCCGAAATGCAGTACTTGGGTGCAATCTCATAAATGAAAGAATGATCTCTGTTTCTTTCCAAGGCATGCCATTCAATATTGCCATAATTCAAGTCTATGCCTCAACCACTAATGCCAAAGAAGCTGAAGTTGACAGTTCTATAGAGACCTACAAGACCTTCCAGAACTAACACCAAAAAATGATGACCTTTTATAATAGGGGACTGGGATGCAAAAGTAGGAAGTCAAGAGATACCTGGAATGATAGACAAGTTTGGCCTTGGAGTAAAAAGTGAAGCAGGGCAAAACCTAACAGAGTTTTGCCAAGAAAATGCACTGGTCATAGCAAACACCCTCCTCCAACACAAGAGATGACTCTACACATAATAGCATCAGATGGTCAATACTGAAATCAGATTGATTATATTCTTTGCAGCCAAAGATGGGGAAGCTGTATACAGTCAGCAAAAAAAGGACGAGGAGCTGACTGTGGCTCAGATCATAAACTCCTTACTGCAAAATTCAGACTTAAATTGAAGAAAGTAGGGAAAACCACTGGGGCTTATGAGGTGGCCCAGGTGGTAAAGAACCTGCTTGCCAAAGCAGGAGATAATGAGACCTGGGTCGGGAAGATTCCCTGGAGGAGGGCATGGCAACCCACTCTAGTACTCTTGGCTGTAGAATCCCATGGACAGAGGAGCCTGGTGGGCTACAGTCCATAGGGTTGCAAAGAGTTGGACATGACTAAAGTGACTTACCACACATGCACAGCTCAGGGAGCACTACTAGGCCATTCAGGCATACCTAAATCAAATTCCTTATGATTACACAGTGGAAGTGACATATTCAAGGGATTATATCTGATAGACAGAGTGCCTGAAGAACTATGGATGGAGGTTCCTAACACTGTACAGGAGGTGGTGATCAAAATCATCCCTAAGAAAAAAGAAATGCAAAAAGGCAAAGTGTTTGAGGAGGCCTTACAAATAGCTGAGAAAAGAAGAGAAGTGAAAGGCAAAGGAGAAAAGCAAAGATATACTCTTCTGAATGCAGAGTTACAAAGAATAGATAAGAGAGATAAGAAAGATAAGAGATAAGATAAGAAGAAAGATAAGAGAGATAAGTTCCAAAGGAGAAATAAGAAAGCCTTCTTTAGTGAACAATGCAAAGAAATAGAAGAAAACAATAGCCGGGGAGAGATTAGCAATCTTTTCAGGAAAATTAGAGATACTAAGGGAACACTTCATGCAAAGATGGGCACAATAAAGGACAGAAATGGTATGGAACTAGCCAAAGCAGAAGATATTAAGAAGAGGTAGCAAGAATACACAGAAGAATTGTACAAATAGTTGTTAATGACCTGGATGCCATGATAGTATGATCACAAACCTAGAGCCAGACATCCTGGAGTGTGAAGTCAAGAGGGCCTTAGAATCACTACAAACAAATCTAGTGGAGATGATGGAATTACAGCTGAGCTACTGCAAAGCCTAAAAGATGATGCTGTTAAAGTGCTATACTCAATATGCCAGCAAATTTAGAAAACTCAGCAGTGGCCACATGACTGGAAAAGGTCAGTTTCATTCCAATGCCAAAGAATGTTCAAGCTACCATACAACTGCACTCATTTCACATGCTAGCAAGGTAATGTTTAAAATCCTTCAAGCCAGGCTTCAATAATACATGAACTGAGACTTTCCAGATGTACAAGCTGCATTTAGAAAAGGCAGAGGAACCTCAGATCAAATTGCCAACATCCGCTGGATCATAGAAAAAGCAACAGAATTCCAGAAAAACATCTACTTCTGCTTCATTGACTATGCTAAAGCCTTTGACTGTGTGGATCACAACAAACTGTAGAAAATTCTTCAAGAGATGGGAATACCAGACCACCTTACCTGCCTCCTAAGAAACCTGTATGTTGTCAAGGAGCAACAGTTAGAACCAGACATGGAACAACAGACTGGTTCTAAGTTGGAAAGGAGTATGCCAAGGCTGTATATTGTCACCCTGCTTATTTAACTTATATGCAGAGTACTTAATGAGAAATGCTGGACTGGATGAAGCACAGGCTGGAATCAAGACTGCTGGGAGATATATCAATAACTTCGGATATACAGATGACACCACCCTTATGACAGATAGTGAAGAGGAACTAAAGACCCTCTTGATGAAGGTGAAAGAGAAGAGTGAAAAAACTGCCCTAAAAGTCAACATTCAAAAAACAAAGATCATGGTATCTCATCCCATCACTTCATGGCAAATAGATGGGGAAAACATGAAAACAGTGACAGACTTTATTTTCTTGGGCTCCAAAATCACTGTGGACGGTGACTGCAGCCATGAAATTAAAAGATGCTTATTCCCTGGTGGGGGTTAAACAAAACAAAACAAAACACGCTTGCTTCTTGAAAGAAAAGCTATGACCAACATAGACAGCATATTAAAAAGAAGAGACATCACTTTGCCTACCAAGGTCTGTATAGTCAAAGCTATGGTTTTTCCGGTAGTCATGTATGGATCTGAGAGGTAGACCATAAAGAAGGTTGAGCAATGCTTTCAAACTGTGATGCTGGTGAAGACTCTTGAGAGTCCCTTGGACAGCAAGGAAATTAGTCCTGAATATTCATTGGAAGGACTAAGGCTGAAGCTGAAGCTCCAGTACTTTGGCCACCTGATGCAAAAAGCCAACTCATTGGAAAAGACTCTGATGCTGGGAAAGATTAAAGATAGGAGGAGAATGGGGTGACAGAGGATGAGATGATTGGATGGCATCATCAACTCAATGGACATGATTTGAGCAAATTCCGGGAGATAGTGAAGGACAGGGAAGGCTAGCGTGCTGCAGTCCATGGGGTCACAAATAGTTGGACACGGCTGAGTGACTGAACAACAACAATATATATAGAAAATCCTAAGGCATATACCCAAAACTTACTGGAATTGCTAAGTTAAGTAAGATGGCAGATCAATTTTTAAAACTATGTATGTGTGTGTATACATCCTACTATTTATTTCTTTATTTGGCTCCATCAGGTCTTAGTTGTGACACTCAGAATCTTTCATTGCAGTGCGCAGACTCTCCAGCTGTGGCATGTGGGCGCTCCAGTTGTGGCACACAGGCTCTAGAGAATTCAGTCTTTAATAGTTGTGGCACACAGGCTCTAGAGAATTCAGTCTTTAATAGTTACGGCACACTGGCGAAGTTACTCCACAGTATGTGGGATCTTAGTTCCATGACCAGGGACTGAACCGGCATCCCCTGCATGGCAAGGGGGATTCTTAACCACTGGACCACCAGGGAATTCCACACAATAGATTTTAGATGACTCTAAAATGTAAAAAAAAAAAGTAGGGATAAATCTTTTAAAATATGTACAAATCATCAATACTAAAAGCTATAGAACACTGCTGAGAGAAACTAAAGATGTAAATAAATGGCAAGATATACCATGTCTATGGAAGATTAATACTCTTAAGATCTCAATGCTTCCTAAATTGGTAGATTCAGTGTTGTCCTGATCATAATCCAACCAGGTTTTTTTGTAGAAATTGACAAGTTGATTCTAAAATGTATATGAAAATGCAAAAGATTCACTTTGTTATACAGCAGAAACTAACACAACATTGTAAAGCAACTATACTCCAATAAAAATTAATTAAAAAAAAGAAAACGCAAAGGGCCAGAATAGTTGAAAATGTTTGAAAAAGAACAAAGTTGAAAGGCTTACACCACCTTGATTTCAAGACTGATAAACTACAGAGCTGAAGATGGTGCAGTACTAGCTTAAGAACAAACGTAACAGAGAGTTCCAACAGTGCACTTGATTTACAAGGAAGTACCACGGCAATTTAACGGAGGAAAGCCTTTTCAATACATGGCTCTGTATCAAACGTATCAAATGCACAATTGTATGGAAAAGGAGGCGCTCAATCACACCACACTCAATAATTAATTTGGGACTGATCATCGGCTTAAACATAAAAGCTAAGACTCTAAAGCCTCTAGAAGGAAAACAAAGAAGAAAATCTTTGCAACCTTGGGGGTAAGTAGAGAATTATTAAGCAAACACAAAAGCAACAACCATAAAAGAAAAAATTAAGAAGAAAACTCATTAAAGTTAAAATCTTTATATAAGAAAATGAAAAAGCAAGAGACACACTGGGGGAAAATATTCACTACACAAATATCTAACAAAGGATGTGTGCTCAGACTACCAGGCAGTCTACCTACCTACCTATCAATAGTGCCTAAAAATCAATAATAAAAAAGACAAACTACTCAAAACAAAAATGTGGCAAAACACTTGAAAAGACAGTTCAAAAGGAAAATGAACAAATGGTCAACAGCATGTGAAAAGATGCTCAAACATCATTAGTCATCAGGAAAAAGATAATTAAAAGCATGTAGCCATACAATTTCACATCCATCAAGATGGCTAAAATAAGACAAATATTAAATATCAGAAAAGACACAAAAGTATTAAATGGTACAACCCCTTGGAAAAGTCTGACATTTAAATACACATCTATCCTATGATCCAGTACTTCTAGATATTTACCCAGGAGAAACTAAAATACATGTCCACAAAGAGACTGGTATGAAAATACCAAATGCTAGTGAGTTATGTGGAGCAACAGGAACTCTCACTGCTCGTGGAAATATGGTACAGCCACTTAAGACAGTTTAGCTTAGCAGTTTCTTACAAAATTAAACATATTCTTTTCTTACAAAATTAAACAGCAATTGCCCTCTATGGTATTTACACAAAGGAGTGTAAAACTTTTGTCCACACAAAAGCCTACACACAAGTCATTACAGCAGCTCTATTCATAACTGCCAAAAGTTGGAAGAAACCAAGATATCCTTCAAAAGGTAGATAAACTTATTACTCAGCATTTAAAAAAAAAAAGAAAGAAAGAAAGCTATCAAGCCATAAAAAGACATGGAGGAACCTTAAAAATGCATTTACTAGGTGAAAGAAGCCAATCTGAAAAAGTTATATGCTGTATGGTTCCAACTATATGACATTCTGGAAAAGGCAAAACTATGGAGATGGTAAAAAGATAAGTAGTTGCCAAGGGTTAGAGGGGAGGATGGAGAAGGCACTGGCAACCCACTCCAGTACTCTTTCCTGGAAAATCCCATGGACAGAGGAGCCCGGTAGGCTGCAGTCCATGGGGTCGCTAGGAGTCAGACACGACTGAGCGACTTCACTTTCACTTTTCACTTTCGTGCATTGGAGAAGGAAATGGCAACCCACTCCAGTGTTCTTGCCTGGAGAATCCCAGGGACGGGGAAGCCTGGTGGGCTGCCGTCTATGGGATCACACAGAGTCGGACATGACTGATGTGACTTAGCAGCAGAGGGGAGGAAGGGATGAACAGGTGGAGCACAAAGTATTTCCAATATTACTCTGTATGATACTATAATGGTGAATACATGTCATTATGCTGCTGCTGCTAAGTCGCTTCAGTCGTGTCCGACTCTGTGCGACCCCATAGACGGCAGCCCACCAGGCTTCCCCGTCCCTGGGATTCTCCAGGCAAGAACACTGGAGTGGGTTGCCATTTCCTTCTCCAATGCATGAAAGTGAAAAGTGAAAGTGAAGTCGCTCAGTCGTGTCCGACTCCTAGCGACCCCATGGACTGCAGCCTACCAGGCTCCTCTGTCCATGGGATTTTCCAGGCAAGAGTACTGGAGTGGGGTGCCACTGCCTTCTCTGACATGTCATTATACACCTGTCCAAACCCATAGAATATACAATACCAAGAGAGAACTGTGATACAAACTATGGACTTTGGGTGATTATGATGTGTCAATCCAACTTCATTTTGTAACAAATGTACCACTGACTGGAGATGTTGATAATAAGGCAATGCATACAAAGAGACAGGAAATATATGGGATATCTCTCTGGGAAATTGTACATTTGCTCAATTTTGTTGTGAATTTAAAATTGTTCTAGAAGATAAAGTCTATTAAAAAAAAAAAAAGGCTTGCACATAGTTAGGAAATATTTCCTAGATATGTAATTAAAAGTGCAAGCCATAAAACAAAAGAAATTGCTGTCTTAGACTTTATCAAAATTGAAAACTTTTCTCTTTAAAAGGTATCATTAAGAAAGTAAAAAGTCATAGATTTACAGAAAATATCTGCATGTCATATACATATGATAAAACCCTTGCCTCTAGAATTTTTTAAAAATTTTGCATATTTTTATTCAAAGATATTTGAATATTTTAAAGAATATAAAAAAGTTTTGAAACTCTGTATTATGATGACAACCCAAATAAAAAATGGGCAAAAGATTTAACTAGGTATTTCACCAAAGCAGATACACAAATGATAAATAATAATGGTAAAGAATCTTCCTGCAATGCAAGAGACCTGGGTTGAAGATCCCTGGAGAAGGGAATAGCTACTCACTCCAGTATTCTTGCCTGGGAAATCCCAAGGACAGAGAAGCCAAGTGGGCTACACTCCATGGGGTTGCAAAGAGTTGGACACAACTAAGCAACTAACACTTTCACTTTCTTTTTTATAAAAAAAAAAAAGCGCATGGAAAGGTGCTAATCATCATTAGTCACTGTTGTTGTTCAGACCCTAAGTCATGTCCGACTCCACGACCCCATGGACTGCAGCACGCCAGGCTTCCCTGTTCTTTACTATCTCCCAGAGGTTGGTCCAATTCATGTCCATTGAGTCGGTGATGCCATCCAACCATCTCATTCTCATCATCGTCCCCTTCTCCTGCCCTCAATCTTTCCCAGCATCAGGGTCTTTTCCAATGAGTCAGCTCTTCTCATCACATGACCAAAGTACTGGAGCTTCCGAAGAAGTCCTTCTAATGAATATTCAGGGTTGATCTCCTTTAAGATTAACTGATTTGATCTCCCTGCTATCTAAGGGACTCTCAAGAGTCTTCTCCAGCACCACAATTTGAAAGCATCAATTCTTTAACACTCAGCCTTCTTTATGGGCCAACTCTTACATCCAAACATGACTACTGGAAAAACCATAGCTTTGACTATATGGACCTTTGTCAGCAAAGTGATGTCTCTTCTTTTTTTAATATGCTGTCTAGATTTTTCATTAGTCATTAGGGAAATGTAAATTCAAACTTTAATAAGGGAATTCCCTGGCGGTCCAGTGGTTAGGATTCTGGGCTTCCACTGCAGGGGGCATGGGTTTAATCTCTGGTTGAGGAACTAATCCTGCAAGCAAGCTGAGTGGTGTAGCCAAAAAAACATAAACATAAACTGTAATAAGATACTCTCATATATCCATGAGAATGGCTATGGTAAAAAAAAAAAAAAACTAACAATATCTAGTGCTGGCAAGAACAGGGAGAAATCAAAACCATCATACATTGTTGGTGTGACTCTAACGTTGTATAGCCACTTTTGGAAAACAGTTTACTTTAAAAGTTAAACATAAACTTACCATAGAATCTAGTAATTACACTCCTAAGAATCTATCCAGGAGAAATAAAAATGTAGACCGCCATACATCTTACATGAATGTTCATAGAAACATTATTTATAATAGCCAAAAACCAGAAACAATTTAAATGTTCATAAACTAGTGAAGAAATAAAATGTGGTACATCCATAAAACTGAATACTATTCAATGATACAAAGGAAGAAGCTACTGATAAGTGAAAGTCGCTCAGTCATGTCTGACTCTTTGGAACCCCACAGACTATACAGTCCATGGAATTCTCCAGCCAGAATACTGGAGTGGGTAGCCTTTCCCTTTTTGAGAGGATCTTCCTAACCTAGAAATCGAACTCAGATCTCCTGCGTTGCAGGTAGATTCTTTACCAACTGAGCCACAAGGGAAGCCCAAGAATACTGGAGTAGGTAGCCTATCCCTTCTCCAGCAATCCCACCCAGGAATTGAACCAGGGTCTCCTGCATTGCGGGCAGATTCTTTACTGACTGAGCTAAAATTGATGAACTTCAAAAATATTCTGCTAAGTGAAAGAAACAAGACACCAAAAACCTACATATACTAGGATTCTATTTATAGGAAACATCCAGAAAAGGCAAGAGACAGAAAGCAGATCAATGGCTGCCTGGGTTTAGGAGTAGGGACTAAGTTAGTATGAGGGAACTTTGGGAGTGACGCTGTACACGTCTGTAACAATAAAGAACTTAACAATGGCTGGATTTTACGGTATGCAAACTGCACCTCAATAAAACTGTGTTTTTTAAAAAGGACTTGTAAAAGAAAGTTCACAGCAGTTTTCTTCATTTAAACCCCAAACTGAAAACAACCTAAATGGTCTTCCAAGAAGAATAGATAAATATATGGTGGTATAATCAAGCAGTGGAATACAAGCTATGATAACAGCTATTGTAAAGAACAAACTACTGAGACATACAATATGCAGGAAGCTAACAACCATTATGTTGACAAAAGAAGCCACTTTTGTTTTGCTATTGTATACTGTATTTCATTCATAAAAGTCTGTTTGCTGTAGACAAACTCTGAGTCAAGCACACTTAGGTCCAGACCGTATGGTATGTGTGTGTCTATCTGGAAATCATAATGTGTCAAGTAGTTAATACAAATGAGTGGCTAATGATTTAATATTCAGCTTAAAAATGTTTTAATTATGTCAAATGATAGACACATATATTTAACATGTATATGTTATTTAACATAATCAAACTCATTCTTTGCATATTTATTCACTGACCTACTCCAAACATATTTATAAAGGGCCAAAAACATATTCCTGGCATCCAAGTTCAAATTGTGCCTCAATCACAAAAACGATGTTGATATTTCACTTTTTCTTCATGACAGGATCTGAGTGTACCTTTCAGCACACAGTTTAACATGAATTTCCTGGTGCGCTCCTGGGAGGGAAAGTGTCAGCTGACCCAACAGTCCCAGATTCATGAAGCAAAAACAAGTTTGGTACCAGTCAGGTCCAGCAGGTCCAGGACCAGTAAGTGAGGCTGTCATGTCAGGCCTCCACTAACTAACTTCACGCCCTGCTGCTCCACTGGAAGGCAAGAGAAAACATGCAGACACACACCCTGAGGATACAACTCAGAACTCTGGCCAGGAGGAAGAAACCATCATAGGTAGTCACCCATCTTTCAGGTAACTCCCCTCTCTCTCCCCAGACCTCCAGGAGTCCCACTTAGAACCTGCTCTGAGAGGGGCCCTGATGCGCGTGATGATAAACAAGCCATGCTTGCTGCTCCCCAGAGAATGTGTCTACAGACCACACTGTCCAGTGCCTGGAAGGGTATCTGTCAGGGTCCTTCCTATACTCCTGCTGTCTTTTAAACACTGTTTAGAAGGTCTGTGCCTTTTGATCCAGGATCTCCACTCCAGGAATTCATCACAAGGAAATAACCAGAGCTGAAGGAAGTAAGCATAGCCTGAGCAGCTCACTTTGGTATACTTAAAATAGCCTACAGAACACTCCCACCCCAAACGGATCGGAACAATTCAAATGCCTCACAAGAGTTCAGTTCAGTCACTCAGTCATGTCCAACTCTTTGCGACCCCATGGACTGCAGGACATCAGGCTTCCCTGTCCTTTACCATCTCCCGGAGTTTGTTCAAACTCATATTCAGCCTTCTGCCGCAGCAGCCATTGTGGAACAACAGCCATGGCTCTGCGCTACCCCATGGCCGTGGGCCTCAACAAGGGTCACAAGGTGACCAAGAACGTGGGCAAGCCGAGGCACAGCCGCCGCCGCGGGCGTCTCACCAAACACACCAAGTTCGTGCGGGACATGATCCGGGAGGTGTGTGGCTTCGCCCCTTACGAGCGACGAGCCATGGAGCTGCTCAAGGTCTCCAAGGACAAGCGGGCCCTCAAGTTCATCAAGAAAAGGGTGGGGACACATATCCACGCAAAGAGGGAAAGAGAGGAGCTGAGCAACGTCTTGGCCGCCATGAGGAAAGCGGCAGCCAAGAAGGACTGAGCCCTTCTCCTCTGTTCACAATCACAATAAATCGTGCCCCCCCCCAAAAAAAACAAACTCATATTCATAAAGTCTGTGATGCCATCCAATCATCTCGTCATCCCCTTTTCCTTCTGTTCCTCACAATAGAGTAGTAGTCATAATCCATTTGACTTAGTGTTAGTCGCTCAGTCGTACCCCACTCTTTGCAACCCCATGGACTGCAGCCCACCAGGCTCCTCTGTCCATGAGGTTTTCCAGGCAAGGATACTGGAGTGGGGTGCCATTTCCTTCTCCAGGGGATCTTCCCAACCCAGGGACTGAACCCGGGTCTTCTGCACTGCAGGCAGATTCTTTACCAACTGAGCTACTCAAATGAATTATGACAGTCCTAAGATGGACTACTATCTGCAGCCATGAAAGATAAGCTCTTCAGAAAGATTAAAGAACCAGAAAATGCTGACAATACAATGTTAGATGACAGAAGCGAGATAAAAGCCGTATATATCAAGGTTTCTCACGTGGGGAGACACTGTGGTGAAATTCCCCATGCCACTAAGACACTCAGCTGATCCCTGAGAATCAGTGTTACTGAGGGGAGTGAGCCGTTGTGCTCAGACAGCCTTGAAAGTAGAGGATGGGAGGATGACAACCAGTGGTACATACATAATTATTCCAATATTGGGTAAACAGGAAAAACATATGAACATACACAGATCAGAGGTAATTAATGCCAGGCCACCTGTGATTGGTAAGGTCATGGCCTTGTAGACCAATACTTCTCAAGCATGAATGTGGATTCTGTGAAAAGCTGGATTATGGTTCACTATGTCTGGCGTCAGAGAAGGCAATGGCACCCCACTCCAGTACTCCTGCCTGGAAAATCCCGACAGAGGAGCCTGGTAGGCTGCAGTCCATGGGGTCGCAAAGAGTCAGACATGACTGAGCGACTTCACTTTCACTTTTCACTTTCATGCATTGGAGGAGGAAATGGCAACCCACTCCAGTGTTCTTGCCTGGAGAATCCCAGGGACGGGGGAGCCTTGTCGGAGGCCCTCTATGGGGTCGCACAGAGTCAGACATGACTGAAGTGACTTAGCAGCAGCAGCAGCATGTCTGGCATGGGGCTGAGGTTCTATACTTCTAACAAGCTCCCAGTGCAGCTGGTCCACAGCCACACAGGGACAAGCTAGGCTGCAGACTGCACTTCCTGGAGGGACAGATCCAAGCTAGGCTTGCAGGGACTAGGTGAGTACATGGGTGTGCATTTACTTTTTTAGAATCTTCTATGTTTAGCTATTCCAAATCCTGAAAGATGATGCTGTGAAAGTGCTGCACTCAATATGCCAGCAAATTTGGACAACTCAGCAGTGGCCACAGGACTGGAAAAGGTCAGTTTTCATTCCAATCCCAAAGAATGGCAATGCCAAAGAATGCTAAAACTACCCCACAATTGCACTCATCTCACACGCTAGTAAAGTCATGCTCAAAATTCTCCAAGGCAGGCTTCAGCAATATGTGAACCGTGAACTTCCTGATGTTCAAGCTGGTTTTAGAAAAGGCAGAGGAACCAGAGATCAAATTGCCAACATCTGCTGGATCATCAAAAAAGCAAGAGAGTTCCAGAAAAACATCTATTTCTGCTTTATTGACTAGGCCAAAGCCTTTGACTGTGTGGATCACAATAAACTGTGGAAAATTCTTCAAGAGATGGGAATACCAGACCACCTGATCTGCCTCTTGAGAAATTGTATGCAGGTCAGGAAGCAACAGTTAGAACTAGACATGGAACAACAGACTGGTTCCAAATCTGTCATG
>NW_011494612.1:4039011-4052968 GCF_000754665.1 Bison bison bison | reverse complement strand
AAAGTGAAGAGGAACTCAAAAGCCTCTTGATGAAAGTGAAAGTGGAGAGTGAAAAAGTTGGCTTAAAGCTCAACATTCAGAAAACGAAGATCATGGCATCTGGTCCTGTCACTTCATGGGAAATAGATGGGGAAACAGTGGAAACAGTGTCAGACTGTATTTTTCTGGGCTCCAAAATCACTGCAGATGGTGATTGCAGCCATGAAATTAAAAGACGCTTACTCCTTGGAAGGAAAGTTATGACCAACCTAGATAGCATATTCAAAAGCAGAGACATTACTTTGCCAACAAAAGTCCATCTAGTCAAGGCTATGGTTTTTCCAGTGGTCATGTATGGATGTGAGAGTTGGACTGTGAAGAAAGCTGAGCGCCAAAGAATTGATGCTTTTGAATTGTGGTGTTGGAGAAGACTCTTGAGAGTCCCTTGGACTGCAAGGAGATCCAACCAGTCCATTCTAAAGGAGATCAGCCCTGGGATTTCTTTGGAAGGAATGATACTAAAGCAGAAACTCCAGTACTTTGGCCACCTCATGCGAAGAGTTGACTCATTGGAAAAGACTCTGATGCTGGGAGGGATTGGGGGCAGGAGGAGAAGGGGACGACAGAGGATGAGATGGCTGGATGGCATCACTGACTTGATGGACGTGAGTCTCAGTGAACTCCGGGAGTTGGTGATGGACAGGGAGGCCTGGCGTGCTGCGATTCATGGGGTCACAAAGAGTTGGACATGACTGAGCGACTGATCTGATCTGATCTGATGCTTACTAGGTTTTCCACAATGAAAATTCATTGCTTTTGTAATCAGAAAGAAAACCTTTTACTATTCAAAACCTTTGACTCACACCACTAACAATAAATGCTGGAAAGGGTGTGGAAAAAAGAAAACCCTCCTACACTGTTGGTAAGAATGTAAACTGGTACAGCCATTATGGAAAACAGCATGGAGTGTCCTGAAAAAACTAAAAACAGAGCTTCCATATGATCCAGCAATCCCACTCCTGGGCATATATCTGGACAAAACTTGAATTCAAAAAGACACCACTGGTGGCTCAGTGGTCAAGAATCTACCTGCCAATGCAGGAGACACGGTTTTTTAATCCCTGATCCAGGAAGATCCTACATGCTGTGCAGGAACTAAGCCTGTGCACCACAACTATTGAGCCTGTGCTCTGTAGCCCAGGAGTCACAACTAATGAAGCCCACACACCCTAGAGCCTGTGCTCTGCAACAAGAGAAGCCACCACAGTGAGAAGCCCTCGCACCAGAACTAGAGAATGGCCCCCGCTCGCCACAGCTAAGAAAAGCCCATGCAGCAGTGAAGACCCAGCACAGCCAAAAATAAATAATTTTAAAAAGATACATGTACCCCAGTGTTCACAGTGGCACTGTTTAGAACAGCCAAGACATGGAAGCAACCTAAATGTCCAACAACAAATGAATGGATAAAGATGTGGTATACATATAAAATGGAATATTCAGTTCAGTCGCTCAGTCGTGTCTGACTCTTTGCGACCCCATGAATTGCAGCACGCCAGGCCTCCCTGTCCATCACCAACTCCCAGAGTTCATTCAGACTCCTCAGTCATAAAAAGAATAAAATAATGCCATTTGCAGCAACATGGATGGATCTAGAGATCATACTAAATGAAATAATTCAGACAAAAACAAATATCATATGGTATCACTTATATGTGGAAGCTAAAATATGACACAAACGAACTTACCTTGAGAAATCTGTATGCAGGTCAGGAAGCAACAGTGAGAACTGGACATGGAACAACAGACTGGTTCCAAATAGGAAAAGGAGTTCATCAAGGCTGTATATTGTCACCCTGTTTATTTAACTTATATGCAGAGCACATCATGAGAAACGCTGGGCTGGAAGAAGCACAAGCTGGAATCAAGATTGCTGGGACAAATATCAATAACCTCAGATATGCAGATGACACCACCCTTATGGCAGAAAGTGAAGAAGAATTAAAAAGCCTCTTGATGAAAGTGAAAGAGGAGAGTGAAAAAGTTGGCTTAAAGCTCAACATTCAGAAAACGAAGATCATGGCATCTGGTCCCATCACTTCCTGGGAAATAGATGGGGAAACAGTGGAAACAGTATCAGAGTTTATATTCCTGGGCTCCAAAATCACTGCAGATGGTGATTGCAGCCATGAAATTAAAAGACGCTTACTCCTTGGAAGGAAAGTTATGACCAACCTAGATAGTATATGAAAAAGCAGAGACATTACTTTGCCAACAAAGGTCCATCTAGTCAAGGCTATGGTTTTTCCTGTGGTCATGTATGGATGTGAGAGTTGGACTGTGAAGAAAGCTGAGCGCCAAAGAATTGATGCTTTTGAACTATGGTGTTGGAGAAGACTCTTGAGAGTCCCCTGGATTGCAAGGAGATCCAACCAGTCCATTCTGAAGGAGATCAGCCCTGGGATTTCTTTGGAAGGACTGATGCTGAAGCTGAAACTCCAGTACTTTGGCCACCTCATGCGAAGAGCTGACTCATTGGAAAAGACTCTGATGCTGGGAGGGATTGGGGGCAGGAGGGGAAGGGGACGACAGAGGATGAGATGGCTGGATGGCATCACTGACTCGATGGACGTGAGTCTCAGTGAACTCCGGGAGTTGGTGATGGACAGGGAGGCCTGGCATGCTGCGATTCATGGGGTTGCAAAGAGTCGGACATGACTGAGCGACTGAACTGAAGAAACAGAAACAGACTCACTGCCAAGGGGGAGGAGAGGAGGGGAACAATGGATTGAAAGTTTGGAATTAGCAGGTGCAAACTAGTATATACAGGATGTATAAACAAGGTTCTACTCTATAACACAAGGAACTACACCCAATATCCCATAATAAACCATAATGGAAAAGAATAAGAAAAAGAAATTGTATATATATATATATATATAAAACTGAATCACTGTGCTATACACCTGAATCTAACACAACATCGTAAATTATATGTCAGTAAAATAAAAAAAACAAAAAAACCTTCCACTTACTAATCATTCTTATAAAAATCCATCCCAGGTAATTCCCTGATGGTCCAGTGGTTAGGACTCTGCATATCCACCGCAAGGGGCCCAGGTTCAATTCCTGGTGTGGGAACTAAGATCCCACAAGCAAAAAAAAAGAAAGAAATCCATCCAAAATAACAGGAAATGAAACTGAAAGGTAAAAATGCTGTTTCTACTCACAATACTGCTGACACCAAATATGTGGGTTTTTCCACACCAAGCAGTTCTGACACTAACTACCCAGAGTGAGTACAGAGCTCACTCTTGTGGATTGAGGGCTCAGTCTCAGAAGACTGCTTTCCTCTTCAGATGGCAGCTGAAAGTCCCTGGTTCTCACCTGTACCTTCTACCAAGTGTTTATAAATCAGCGGTTCCCATGACCCCCTCCTCTGGCTTGATAATTTGCTTTAGTGGCTCACAGAATTTAGGAAAACACTTTACTTACAACTACTGGTTTCCTATAAATGATACAACTCAGGAACAGCCAAAGGGAAGAGATGCACAGGGCAAGGTACGGGGAAGGGGCACAGAGCTTCCCTGCCCCCTCTGCACACATGATCCTCCCAACACCTTGATGGGTTTGCCAACTCAGAAGTTCTCCAAACCCCTTTGCTTAGGGTTTTTATGGAGATTCCATTACACAGGCACGACTGATTAAATCACTGGCCATGGGTGACTGAATTCAATTCTCCAGCATCTCTTCCCTTCTGGGGGTGGGGAAGAAGGGGCTGAAAATTCCAACCCTGTAATCACGTGCTTGGTTCCTCCAACAACTAGGCCCCAAACCAACCCCTAGTCTCAGCAATCAGCTCATTAGAGTAAACTCAGGTATGGTAGAAAGGGGCTTATTAAGAATAACAAAAGATGCTTCTCTCCTCAGGAGCTCAGGAGCCACGGAAGTAGCACAACTATATTTCTTATAGCACAGAATCGAAGGTTTACATACATTCAATTTAGAATGATTCACAACATTAAAAAATGAGCAAACACTTAGCTCTCTAATATTAAGAGAATGGCTAAAAAAGGCTAAAATAGCATGTGGTTATTATAAATGATAATAATAAAGACATGGAAAGAATGCTGTAATAAATATTAGTCTTGGTGTGACAGCTCTTAAAATGCTAACATAAAATGAATATTTATAAAGTGTTACAATTTATTAAATTTATTTTAAAAAACAAAGGCAAAGGGCTTCCCTGGTGATCCAGCGGCTAGGACTCTGCACTCCCAATGAAGGGGGCCCAGGGTTTGATCCCTGATCAGGGAACTAGGTCCTACCTGCTGCAACTAAGACCCAGGGCAGTCAAATAAATTTTTAAAGAAAAGAAAAACAAACAAAGGCAAAACAAAACTGGAAGAAAATATGTCAAAATGATGTCTTTGGGTCCTTGGATAGTGGGTCACAGAGAATTTTTTTCACCTTTCCAGAATAAAGCTGAATGGAAGAAAGGATACCAACTGGGGTGGGTAGGGGGAGATGGCAGGGGCTGGGGAGGGAAACCCCCTCCAGAACGTGAGAAGGGAGCAGCTCTGTGGCCACCAGCTGGGATGGGGAGGGCTGTGGAGGTGGAGGCTGTTCAGTAGCCCCTGGAACAACTGGCTGGGGGCAGAGGAGCAGAAAGGCCACAGTTTCATGAAGGTTCTAGACCTGGGCAGGAGAGGAAAGAGCCGTTCCTCCTCCCCGATGAGCCCACCGGCATTTCCGAGAATGGGTCCGGGCAGGAGCTGTTGACAGGGAGACCTCTGCCTCCTCTGCTTGCAGGGGACTCTGAAGGGACTGGCTGCCTTCCTGGACACAAAGGATGTTTTCAGCTCCCCGGGAAGACTTCAGTTCTCCATCTCTCCCTTCCCGCCCCCAGGATGTCGTCATTCCCCAGCATTCCTTAAGTGCACAAAGCACATGAATTCGGTTACCTTCTCTGATAAAGTAAAACTTTAGCCCAGTCCTCTGTTTCCATCTCTGGGCTCATCTCTGGCCTAAACCTCAG
Source organism: Bison bison bison (assembly GCF_000754665.1). Classification (NCBI taxonomy): domain Eukaryota; kingdom Metazoa; phylum Chordata; class Mammalia; order Artiodactyla; family Bovidae; genus Bison; species Bison bison. Next base: position 4,047,954 of record NW_011494612.1, on the reverse strand, counting down.
TTCCCTCACGTATGCCTCCTGAGAGCGAAAGGTAACAGAAACAAATGCAAACAAATAACCCCATGCTGCTGCTGCTAAATCGCTTCAGGGGTGTCCAACTCTGTGCAACCCCATAGATGGCAGCCCACCAGGCTCCCCTGTCCCTCGGATTCTCCAGGCAAGAACAATGGAGTGGGTTGCCATTTCCTTCAATGCATGAAAGTGAAAACATAAAGTGAAGTTGCTCAGTCATGTCAGACTCCTAGCGACCCCACGGACTGCAGCCCACCAGGCCCCTCCGTCCATGGGATTTTCCAGGCAAGAGTACTGGAGTGGGTTACCACTGCCTTCTCCAAAATAACCCCATACCATCAGTCGAAGATCAAATTAGCCCTTTTAAAACTACAAAATGCTCTGTAAATACAGATTAACAGCATCTTTATTATTTCTCCAGGTTAAAAGTAAACTGCGGGGGTGCTTGGTCTTTTGATTTCACCACAAAAGGGCAAGTCAGACACAGTACTTTACTGGGCCTGGGTCAAGATTTCATAACATTTCTGTTAGTTCCTCAAAAAACATTCTCAGGAGCGTGCTTCCCCAGCTGACAGACGAGGTACTGGACAGAACTCAGGTGGCCATGAGCCCGGCCCCGCCTGCTCCTCCTCTGTGAGGGGGAAGCCAGGGGACTCCTCTCCTTTCCAGATCGGAGTGCATTTAATTCCCAAACAACAGGGCCAAAGCCCTGGGTCCTGGCCCTGTTCTCACCGTCAGTTCCAAGGCTGCCGCTCCACTCCATCAAAGCCCTGTTGACAGCTGTCATGGAGAAGGTTTCCCAAGGCCACAAGGCAGGCCAGGCTCCCTCTGGAAACAGGGAGGTCAGAGCTGGAACTCGTTTCTTCCCTGAGGCCTGCCTTCTAAAATTCTGGGGGAAAATCCCCCATATAAAGGTAAAAGCAAAGAAGACAGGGCTCCAACGGCAACAGCAGTCAACCTCACCCTCGGAGCCCTATGAGGTGGTCATTATTAGTACTCACATTTTACACAGAAGAAGGCTGAAGGGCAGAGTGGTTAAAAAAAGAAACACACACAGGTCAAGGTCACACAGGGAGGTGGTGGGAGAGGCAGAAAGACACCAGCGATCTGGCAAGAGTACACACTTAGTGGCGCCTCGCCTCACCTCGCCTCTGTTTGCTCTGGTTGCTCATCGACACCCTCTCCCTGCCTCCTGCCCGCTGCAGGTTTGGCCAGGGAGTGGTAATCACCTTCCTGAGAACACACCCGAGCACCTGAATCCCAGAGCTCTCCAGAAAGGATGCGAGCAACCCACTGGCCTCTAACCACTTCTTTCAACCACGCAAGGCAGCACCCCCTCCTCGTCCCGTATCTCTTCCCACACTGGGGCATGCACACACCTAGACTGGCAGCTCGAGCGACAAAGGTCTCAGAACAAATATCATCTGTGGCTTCTTGAAAACCACTCCACAAGGCTCCATCTGCATTTCCTCTTTACAGTCATGTTTCTGCCTCACCCACCACACCCACAAACTCTGAGTTCAGGGGAAGGTAACAAAGATGTAAATGAAACTCCAAATGTAGACAGAGGGGAGAATATCTGTCCCTTGACCCTACAGGCCACCCTTGGGCGCCTCAGTTCCTCCTGCCTGCGGAGCTGTCAGACCTGTCACCAGCTAGAGGGGGGTGGGCACAGCATGGGGAGGTGAGTACCTTCTGGGACCCCTCAGAGCAGCCACAAAGAGCCAGCACACAAGCTCAGAGTCCCTGTGGATGCCAAAGGCAGGCTGCTTAAAGAGGGAGGGCTTCTTTGTGGCCCACCTCAGGTGCCCAAGACCCGTCTTCCCACCCACAGAGAGTCAGTGGTTTGGGGTTTTGGAGGTATTTCTTTTTTCCACAGCAGCCTGCCCACACATGTTCACCATTGCTATTGTACTGTACGGGTAGTAGACTATTCTCTGTAAATGAGTAATGCAGACAGGATGTGAGGAAAGTGATGACATCCCTTGTATTTTCTGTCACAGAATTGCTGCAGACTAAACACAAGAGTCTTCACTCTCTCCAAGGAATATGCTCTTTCCCTTTTCTTGCGGCAAGAGCCCTCAAGCTGCCTTTGGTTACTCCGAGTGGAGTAGACACACTCGCACACATAGGAAGACCTCTTACGGTAAGAACAACGGGGCAAGTGCGATGGTCCCCTGCCTCAAGGATGGGGCCACTGTAAGGAGTGGTGGAGACCAGAGGCAACTGGGGTACACTACCTTTTCCAGAAGGCTGCCCCACTACTTGCCTTCGGGAGTTCTGGGGCAGAATACTTGAAATCTCTCAATTGTCAATGTTAACTCGACTTCATTTTTTTCCCCCCAAACTCTGCGCTGGACTGATAAAACATTTCAATTGGCACATGCCCCCAGTTTTAACCAGTGTGGCACAAAAAACCAGCTTGCCTGAGACTGGCTGGGAGGGGACTTTAGCGGAGAATGGATATATGTATCGGTGAGGCTGAGTCACTTTGCTGCGCACCTGGAACTATCACAACACTGCTAATGGGCTATGCACCAATGCAAAATAGAAAGCTAAGAAAAAGACAGCTTGCCTAATCAACCAACCTTCTAGAGATGGAAGCTTTGCTGTCTGCTAGCCTTTGGACCAGCACAGAGGCTGGAAATAGCGTAAACTCTAAGATCCAGCCGATCAAAGTTTGAATCCTGGCTCTCAGCTGCCAGACCTCAAGTGAACTACTAACCTCTCTTGGCTACAATTTCATCTGCAAAATGGGTTGAAAATATCCAATTTAAAGAGCTTTGTGAGAATTAAAAACACGTGTGAAGATGACTTGAACTCTTAACGAATATTAAATTTCCTTCCCCCATATCACGAAAGAAGCCACCTGGCAAGCCATCCCTTCTTTAGATTTTCAACGTTCTCATCTGTTAAAAATGAAAATAATCCTCCAGCACGGCTGCTCCTCCTCACAGGATGGGATGAAGTGATGGAGATGAGAGGAGAGTGCTTACAAATTAGAAGATGATTACTGACTGGATTGCCAACACCCTTTTCTCTCATTTCTAGTCCGATAAAGTAGTATGCAATTTGCTTTTCAGCGTGTATATACCCTTTTATAACACTATGCAAGGAGAAGATGGTATCACATTTGTGGTAATTCCTTAAAATGGCTATTAGCAATCAGCTCTCCAGAACCCAAACCCACCATCCTCTCACCAAGGAGAGCAAAGTTAGGTCACTCCCTGATCACAGGGAGTGGCGAGTTTCTCTTCTCTCCCCCTGCTCTTGTTTTAGAGAATTGAGGTAGAAAATAAAGCTACTTAACAGTTGCATTGTTCTTTCATTCACACAAAGAAAACTAAATCACAAGTTAAGGAATTCCACTTAAGGACCATCATGAATTCACTATGACATTTTCCAACAGTAAGGGGATTTTTCTTGTCCTCTCGTTTTCTCATGCACTACAAGGAAACTGGGAGGTGCTGTGGCATTTCCTCAACAGAACTGACTTAAAGCATCTTTACAACTTTCATCCTAGTGAATCTATATGGGCAAGGCCTATGCTGAGGGATTCATTAACGCTTCAAGTTTCAGCTATCACAGATATAATTTACTTGACCTTTTTCTCTTAAAGGAGGCATTAAAATCAGTTCCACAGAAGCTACTAAGAAATGTGGGTTTATCTTTGAGGACTATGCCTCCCTTTCCTCCCTCTACTAAACTTTAATAGCTCCCTTGTACTTTTCCAAATTACTAATCAGGCATGACAGAATGAGTAGGAATTATAGGATAAATCCAGAGGGGGTAAAAATAAACAAGTTGGATGAATGTATCGATATGACTTCCAAGGCCCTCCTCTTGAACACAGGCTTCTTGGAAAAGAAAGTGCAGAAATTTTAGGAACCAGTTCCTTGCTAAGTATTTACACTTCATGATACCTGAAGCAAACAAAGTGACGACAGGAAGAAAGGATACACACACAGATAGGATCTCTTTCAGGTAATAGGCAGGTCTCCACTCACTTTGTTTTCACAATGTTGACTTTCTATTGATGTATCCAGTGCTTCCAGAAGTGTACACAAACCCTAAGTGTGTATGGTTTTGTTCACTACTCTGAGCTCTGTTTTTTTGTTGTTGTTGTTGAGCATAACTTGGAAAGGATTTGGGTAATTCAGAAAAACTGCTAACACATTTTACACAACCTGTCCGTTTGGAGTCAGCTCAACCCCCAAGGCTTGCTAATACCCTTTGTATAAAAAAAAGGCTGACCCAGCATCCACCTGCATCAGCTTGATCCTCTCAGCTGTGTCACACTCAGCAAATAGGGTATGCATCACAGCAAAATAAAGCGGCATCCCCCAGAGGAAGAAAAAGGCTTGAGTGGAGAGACAGCCTTTACACCAAGTTACCAGTGAACATCTGTGGAAGGCTTTGAATCTAGAATCACTAGTGTTACCCTCCAAATCTATCTTCCACAAAAAAAAAAAAAAAAAAGCTCCACAGGTGGTGTTACTTTTCAAGGGAAATGCCATAAAAAAGTAGAGTCAGCATACAAGGCAGTCCCTACCCCAATACCCTTCATCCAGCTTCAACTATTAACAATTCATGTCCAGTCTCCATCTTGCTCCCCTTCACTTCTCCACTGGCAGCCCTCCCCCAAACTGGATTATTTTGCAGCAAATCCTGAACCTATATTTCAAATTTAGAATGTATTTCTAACAGCAAGGGTTTTTAAAAAACTGTAATAGGTATACCATTACCTAAAGCAACTAAACAAAGCTAATATTCTTCATACTAATGAGTACAAATTTCCCCTATTGGCACAATTTAACTTTTTTTCATCAAATAAGCACCCACCAAGGTTTACACCTCTCACTGCCCTCTTGTCTCTTAAATAGCAAAAGCACAGGTTCCCCTGGCCCAGTGATTCTCACAGCTGGCAGGCTGCGCCTCACCTGCAATTCCCAATAATTCAATTCTAGAGATACCACAAAGACAACCCAATCTTAGAGGCTGTCAAGGAAAAAAAAAAAGCATATGTTAATTAGTAGTTTTGTCATTGAAGAAGCTTAAGAATAATCTGAAAAGCACAGGTGAAACGATTTGAACTGAGCCATTAGCAATTCTGAGGTCCAAACACTCATTCTTAAGTCCTTTGCATTTCTGCTCTCTGTGGGTTTATCTCTGGGGTTTGAGCAACACTCTTTCCCCCAACCCCGCCCTTACCTGAGTCATTTGCACAAGCAAAGCAATGGGGTAAACCCAGCGTGTTTCCTCCCAGCGGCTGGACCTTCCTCCCCGGCCGCCTCCGGAATGCAGGGGGCGGGCCCTGCTGCCACCTCCCGAAGCCACCTACCCAGGTGAGAAACGGAGCTTCACTGAGACTACAAATTCCGGAGAGTTATTGAGAGAATTTTGAGCCATCCATGACGGTCACGGATGAACCAAACCAGAACACCACGGTCTCTGGGAACAAACAGCTTGAAAAGTCCTCGGGCTTAATCCCAGTGTCCGGGGCTCGCGGGGTACCGTCCCCAACGCCCGGGGGCCAGGAGACTGGACGCCCAACGAACGAAGTCCGCCCCCAACGCACACACGAGCAGGTGCGTCCGCGACGATACGCCCACCTGTGTGTGCCAAGGAGGAAAGTCACACTATCGCTAAAACATCAACTGTTTAATAATGTTTAATACCTTTCTCCTCGGCGATGGGGGTGCGGAGCGTCTGGGTGTGAGTATACGACCAACCCAGACCACCGGTTCCATGCCCGCACCCCAGCCCCGGAGCCCCAAACTCGGGGCCGACCCCAGGCGCGAAGACTACGACCACCCCTCAGCCGGACGGGTCAGGCTTGGGCGTCCTTGGCTTTCAGTCCAGGGCCCCCACTCCAAGTACTATACAACCTCTAGTACATTCCAGCCTCTGAATCCCAGGGAAAGAAATTCCTCTCCCTCCCCGAAGCGCAGAGCGCCGCCGGGGAAGCCGGGAGCGACGCGGTACCGCCGGCGCCCCGAAGTCCCTGGTGGGGAAGCTGCGGCGAGACGCCGGGCGCCGAATCCCGCGACTCACCTGATGCGCGGCGACTCCCGGCTCCCGCTCTACGTCCGAGGCGCTGGCGCCGGACCAGACCCCGCGACGACGTCGCCGTCTGGACAACTGCCGCGCCCGGCCCCAGGTGACCAGGGACAGGTGGGGACAGCGAGCACCGACCGCTGTACCCTGCAATAACCCCTGCGGCCGCTCCGCGCCCGCTACCCAGGAAGTGCGGACGCCACCTTCGAGCGCGCACGCCCCCGTGCGACCCCGGCGGGAGACCGGCCAGAGAGCGCCGCCTGCGGGCGGGGCGGCGAGAGGCGTGCGAGGCCAGGTCGGCGCTGGCACAGGGGACGCCTCAAGGGTGTAGGGTGGAAGATGAGACCCCCTTTTGAGTGCCGGGCCTTCAGATCCCCCTACCCCTGCCCAAGGAGCTCCCATGTCCTCAGCAGGGTGGGCACGCGGCCACTGTCGGTTTCCTCCAGATGAGGGTATGCACAGGGTGACAGAATTTCATGTAAACAAACGCCTGTGAATTCACATTTTAAAATAAAACTGCAAATTGCATATTTGCAAGTAGTACATTTTTATTGCATTACCTTTGTCTCTGTCAACATTACTAATTTGTTATATTTATTCAACAAAATATTTGTTGAGTACCCACGACTTGCCAATCCTTTAAACAGGATGGGAATTTAATATAATTAAATTATATAATATCATAATATATAGGATATTATATGAAATTCCTATCCTTTAAAATACAGGCTAGGAATTCCCTGGCTGTCCAGTGCTTAGGATTCTGTGCTTCCACTGAGAAACACAGGTTGGATCTCTGGTGAGAGAATTTAGTGTCACACACAGCAGAGCAAAAAAGGAAGAAAGAAAACCACAGTTTTCTCCTCATGCTTTTCCTGAAGAGCCTTGAAAAAGCAGAGTGGCCTGGGCCTTTCTTAACCTCCCAGAAAGACTTTACTGGTCTTACAAGGAACTTAGCAACAGCCTGCCCAAAGGTGCAGTAAGAACTGAACTGTGACAGAAGTTAAGTGTGGGCTCCTGGGGGCTCTGAGGAGTGGCTTGACCCAACCTGGGGAGGTCAGAGATGAACTTCTGGAGAAGGAGAGAGGTGTGCTGAGTCCTGAAGGACTACAGTGTTCATCAGAATTGAAGTATTTCAGCCAACATTCCACCGTGAGCAAACTCAGAAGCCAAAAGCTGGCCAGAAAGGGCATGTTCTGATAGAGGAATAGCAAATTAGTCAGGATAGCTGAGAAGAAGAGGATGTGAACTGAGTTAGAGCAGGGGTGGAGGGGGGCCAGATCATGCTCCTATCAAACATAACAGCCTCCATCTGTGGAGTGTATAGTATAAAACAGGAACTGGCCATGCATCACTTCAAACTACATGATATAGGGTTATTACTCCCCTTTAAAGGAGATGAAAACAAGGTCTAGGATGGTGAGATGTCTTGCTAGTGACACAGCTGGGAGGAGGTGACCCTCAGGAGCTAGCCTGCATTCCTAATGATACTTTCCAGGTTAATCCAAGAGGCTGAATTATTTTCAAATGTTCTCAGCATCCTCAAGTATCCCCAGATGCCCACTGCTGTCTCCCCATTCCAAAGGCTGTGTCAACAACTGTCCTCAGATCCCCTCCTGTCGAGAACGGATTCCAGAGCACATGGTTGTGCACACCAGACTCTTTCCCAAGGGAAACTGGGTTTCAGGGACCAGTGGAGAGACTGGGGCAGAGCCCTTTCTTGTTCCCTAACAGCCATTCTCTCCTTCTTCCATAATAATAGAATTGAAGCTGAGCCCAGAGATGCTTAGGACAAAAGCTACATTTCCCTTTCTCCCTTGAGACAAAATACAGCAACAGTGGTGCCCAGGGCCCCTAGAATCCACTCAACCCAGCAGAACTTCTGAGGCAGCTGTTTCTCCCCCAACATGTCAGATATTTTTCACGGGGCAGACACTGCTTACTGCCTCCTCAATATCCATTCCCCCTTTTTTCCTTTCTAAGAGAACTCAGATTTTGTTCCAGAAGGCAACGTGCGGAGCTGAAATGCTCACCTTCCCCGAAGCCCTTGCAGTGCAGCCACATGACTCGATTCCCATCAGTGAGGTGGAGAGGGAAGATATCTAGAGATTCCTGAGAAGGATTTTGCTCTCCTGAAGTGCACACCACCACTTTTCTCCTTCTGTTTTATTCTGGCTGTGAGGTTGCTGTGAGCTTGGAAGGTGAGCAACTGTCTTATGACCACAGGACAACACATAAGGGAAAAGGAGGAGCTGCACCTACTGCAGACTGCCAAGTGCCAGACTTATTTCGTGAGAAAAATAATCCCTTTACTTTTTTAAAGCACTCTTGGTTTGTTGCAAGCAATTGAATGCAATCCTAATGGATATACTATTCTTTTCAAAGAAAAGCCTCAGAAATCAGTCTAGCCAACCCTACTTAAAACAGTGTGATAGGAGAAAGAGGGTGGGATTTGGCATGAGACAAATCTATGAATTTCAGCTCTTCCATTTAGTTAGCTAATGACTTTTGGCCATTTTGTAAAATTAGATTACTTACTATAAAATTAGAAATTGTCATAAAAATACAAAGCACAGTGCTTCCTGGCATATGGTGAGTGATTAATAAATTATCAGTTTAGAGCCTCCACCAAGTGGATGCCTGGCCAATATGTAGATTCAGAATCACGTATCCACTTACTATTTCACTCCTTAGACAAATCTTTTATCTATTCAGATCTTCAGTTCAGTTCAGTTCAGTCGCTCAGTCGTGTCTGACTCTTTGCGACCCCATTAATCACAGCACGCCAGGCCACCTTGTCCATCACCAACTCCCGGAGTTCACTCAAACTCACGTCCATCAAGTCGGTGATGCCATCCAGCCATCTCACTGTCT
>NW_011494612.1:4018384-4038911 GCF_000754665.1 Bison bison bison | reverse complement strand
AATCCCTCCCAGCATCAGGGTCTTTTCCAATGAGTCAACTCTTCGCATGAGGTGGCCAAAGTACTGGAGTTTCAGCTTTAGCATCAGTCCTTCCAATGAACACCCAGGACTGATCTCCTTTAGAATGGACTGGTTGGATCTCCTTGCAGTCCAAGGGACTCTCAAGAGTCTTCTCCAACACCACACTTCAAAAGCATCAATTCTTTGGCACTCAGCTTTCTTCACAGTTTAACTCTCACATCCATACGTGACCACTGGAAAAACCATAGCCTTGACTAGATGGACCTTTGTTGGCAAAGTAATGTCTCTGCTTTTCAATATGCTATCTAGGTTGGTCATAACTTTCCTTCCAAGGAGTAAGTGTCTTTTAATTTCATGGCTGCAATCACCAGCTGCAGTGATTCAGATCTTAGATGCTTGTAATAGCAAAGTCAATCTTAAAGTTTCAGTAGAAACCAGCCCTTGCCTAGCATCTTGCTTCCTCATTTCCTAGAAAATATGCACGCTACCAAGATTTTTTAAAAGGAAAAGAATAGAAGCATAGACTTTGTAGTGACCAACTATGAGTTACTGGTATACTAGTTTAGCAAGTACACCTGTATATTTCTGTTTAGCTCTTTCTCTTTTTTAAAATAAGAACCTCTAATTTCAATGCTTCTAGGTTTGTATTTTTAATTACCAAACAAGATGTTTTAATAGTCCAAAAACATGCTTTTGTTGAAACTGCAACATATTATTCTATGCTGAAATTGAATAATATTAAAAATTGGTATTATTCACTTTGGCTTTCAATTTTTAAAATAATACATTCTTTCCATCACTACAGAAGTTTTTAAGTTAAAAAAAAAAAGATGTACCATACTTTATTTAACCTGTCTTCTATTAATGGACATTTAGGTTATCTTTTGCCTGGAAAGTTCCATGGACGGAGGAGCCTGGTGGGCTGCGGTCCATGGGGTCTCGAAGAGTCAGACACGACTGAGCGACTTCACTTTGACTTTTCACTTTCATGCATTGGAGAAGGAAATGGCAACCCACTCCAGTGTTCTTGCCTGGAGAATCCCAGGGACAGGGGAGGCTGGTGGGCTGCCGTCTATGGGGTCGCACAGAGTTGGACACGACTGAATTGACTTAGCAGCAGCAGTAGCAGGTTATCTCTAGTTTATCTCACTTACGAACAACATTGCCTTGAACATCTTTGTCCCTACACTTTTACCCATTTGTGTAATCTGACCACATCGCTCCACTTTACTGCTTCCTTTCCAGGTGCAAGCCAGCATCCATCTCTTGATTGTATTATTGGAATAGCCTCCTGAATGGCCCCCTGTTTTTGTCCTTGTCCTCCTTGTCCTGCAGCAACCCACCACCTGAAACAGTCTTCTTTTTTTTGGCCATGCTGCACAGTTTTCAGGACCTTATTTCCCCCATCAGGGATCAAACCCTGGCTCTCAGCAGTGAAAGTACAGAGTCTTAACCACCGGACCACCAAGGAATTGCCTGGAGTAGTTATTTTAGAATGTAGGTCAGATATTGTCCCTCTCTGGTGAAAGCTTTCCAGTGGCTTCCCTCTCATTCAAAGTCCTTACAATAGTCTGTAGAGCTATATGGGAGGCCCCCATTGCCATTCCCTCTCTGCACAATCTCCTTCCATACTCCCCTCTCTGCTCCAGCCAGCGCACAAGGTTCTCTGGTGGTTTGTTGGAATATGCCAGGTAGACTTCTGCCTCAGGGTCTTTACACTTGCTATCTCTCTTTGGAACTCTGTTCTCCAAATAACACATAACTTAATCCTTCATTTTTTTCAGGTCTTAACCTAGTTTTGTTTTTAATGGTTAACACATGGGGAGGTTAACATGGGCCAGGCATCTGGTTCTAAGCGTTTTGCATGTATTACTTCATTAATCATTACAACCACCCTAAATCTTATGATCTCCATTATATAGATGAGGAACCTGAGGCACAGAGAGATGGAAGAATTTGCCCAAGACACACAGGTTGTAAAGAAGAGAACTGGGATTTGAGTTTCAGAGCCACTACAGTTTGTCATACTAGTGGTAGATGGAGACTGTCTCAGGAACTGCTAACATCCTTTCTACCCAATAACCTTGGTCAAGAGCCACATTTCTTCATAGCCTGGGTTTTGAAGGTTGTAGTTATTTTCTTGCTTGTATAGATGGACTTGTCTAAGCTTTTTATCATTGTTGTTTTCTCTCATTCATTTCAGTAGATTTCCTGGAGAAGCCCAGCATGTACACACTGTACTTCAACTTTACCAGAAATGTTTAGTAGCATTATTTTCAAGAAAACCACAAAGTAGCTATTGACTCCCTTACCCTGTTCAGTTGCTAAGTCATGTCTGACCCTTTACCACCCCATGGACTGCAGGACACCAGGCTTCCCTATCCTCCACTATCTCCCAGAGTTTGCAAGTTGATGGAAATATAAGTGAAACAGATTAGCTGTGAGCTCAGCATTGTTGAAGCAGGATGATGGATACATGGGGGTTATTACATTATTCCATCTCCTGTGATATATGACTGAAATTAATTTACCCTAAGAATTTTTCCTTTTAAAATATAATAAATTTTCCTCTGGTCAGAACCCACCTATAGGAGGTAAGCAGACAAGATACAGTGTACAATGAAGGAAACAGTGCAGAACTCTCAATTTGGCTGAGAAGATAGGTCATGACAGGCAGTAGCTTCAGCACTTGGAAGTTTCCTGTTTATATTTTTTATAGGAAAGCTTTGGTACAAAGTCCAAATTCAATGGCTAGTACCTTGGGCCAACAGAAGCTGACCTTATCAGTAACAGGTTTTTCAACAGCTGCTGTTTTCCCATGAAAGTGTTCACACATAGCTTCTGAAACCAGGACAGCAAGTATAAAGCACTGATGAATTGGAAAATACTTTTTATTTTATTGATAGTTTTCTTGCAGCAACATTCAGCCTCAGAATAGTGCAGGGGTGCTCCCTCTGAAGTTAGACTTTCGGGTTTCAAATCCTGGCAGACTGAGAGTTATCTAAGTTTTTAATGCCTTGGTAGTTTTTAAGATACATCTGTAAAATGGGGATAATAAGGCATATCTCAAAGGGTGTTGTAAGGATTAAATGAAATAATGTGTGAAATATGCTGTATACCATACCTGCCCAAAGTAAGGACCCAGTAAATAGTAGTTGTTGTTTTTAAAGCAAATTCCTGTTTTCCTTAGTTGTTTAATACTTTACAGATTGTCTAGGTAATATTCTAGTTCCTATATATAAACCATGAGAAATTAACAGTTTTTGTTTAGTTAAATGACTGTCTTTCCCACTAGACTCAGCTCTCTGAGACCAAGTGGGTGGTGGTGGTTTAGTTGCTCAGTCATGTCTGATTCTCTGTGACCCATGGACTGTAACCCATCAGTCTCCTCTGTCCATGGAATTCTCCAGGCAAGAATATTAGAGTGGATTGCCATTTCCTCCTCCAGGGGATCTTCCTGACCCAGGGATTGAACCTGTGTCTCCTGCATCGCAGGTGGATTCTTTACGCACTGAGCTACGGGGAAGCCTCTGAAGATCCATGTATTATTCACTTTGAATCCTCAGGGTTTAACATAATGCAGCTCATAATTTCTAAAAAAAAATCACATTGAATATAACAAAATACACTTAAAATTGAAGGTCTGAGCATTGTTCTTATGGTTATAAAGCGTTTAGGATACTGTTCTATAAGCAGTTTATAGTATGAAGTTCATGTGGCTTTTGTCTTTACCTTTCTTGGGGACCTCATTCAACAAATATTTATCAAGTGCTTCCTGAAAGGAAGGGACTGTTTGCTGGTGGCCTCATCATGGAATAAAGCAGACATAACTCTTATGCCCTGGAGAAGGCAACGGCACCCCACTCCAGTACCCTTGCCTGGAAAATCACATGGATGGAGGAGCCTAGTAGGCTGCAGTCCATGGGGTCTCGAGGAGTCAGACATGACTGAGCAACTTCACTCTCACTTTTCACTTTCCTGCATTGGAGAAGGAAATGGCAACCCACTCCAGTGCTCTTGCCTGGAGAATCCCAGGGACGGGGGAGCCTCCTGGGCTGCCGTCTATGGGGTCACACAGAGTCGGACACAACTGAAGTGACTTAGCAGCAGCAGCAGCAGCAACTCTTATGCCCAGAGTTTATTTTTAACAGGGAAGACCTTTGCATGACTACATATGTATAATTGAAGGAGAAGCACAGGGCACTGAGAGAGCAGACAAGGCGGCACTGAGCCTTTGTCTGAGGGCCTCTTAGAAAAGTGATGTGCAGGGTGATCGTAGAGCAGGAGTTGCTGAAGCTGAGCAAAGCGGGTCAAGGAGGATAAAGGATAGGCTTTCTGGTCACTGACTCTAACCCAGTCTGAAGGTCTCAGGATCGTAAAGAGACAACATAAAATGTTGCAGGAACCAGAAGGCTGGTTTGACTGAATCTGGGGAGGGCAAATAGCAAATTGTGGTCTGTGGTTAGAGGAGTCAGCAGGGATCAAATCATGGCAAGCCATTAAAAGATTTAGAATTTCATTCTGAATGCATGAAAAGATCCCCCCTAGAAGCTATGCTTTCTGCAATTCCCTTCAAATAACCTAAGAACATTGGAGAAAGTAGGTGGGGTATATATGAAACAAAATTCGCCATTCATTGATTATTGTTGAAACTGTGTGATGAGTACATGGAAGTTTATTATACTCTATTTTTTGAATATTTAAATTTTTATGTAATAAAAAAAGAAATCCCTCCAGTTACAATGCAGAGAAAGGATTAAGAGACTTCCCTGATGGTCCAGTGGCTAAGACTCTGCGCTCCCAATGCAGGGAGCTTGGGTTCAATCCCTGGTCAGGGAACTAGATCCCACATGCCACAGCTAAAGAGCTCACATGCCTCCACAAAGACTGTAGATCGTGCATGCCACAACTAAGACCCTACACAGCCTTAAAAATATATACAAGAGAAAGGATTAAGAATAGCTGTGAGGAGACCTGACTTTGCTACACTCCAGGTGAAAAAGAAGACAGTCTTGAACTAAGGTCAAGCAGTAGAACTTGAGGGAACTGAATAGCTTCTAGTGATAACTGAGAACTCGAATAGGTGGAAGTTGGTGACTGACTAGATGTAAGGGAAAATGTGTTGTATCATGAATGGGTCTGTGTTTACTGGTTTGAGCAATTAGGTGGAGAAGCTCTCCTGAGGATGAGTGGCCTGCAAAGAGAAGATTCTGGTATAGCCTTAATATTTCTTCCCATTAACTCCATCTACCTTCTCAAGGTTTTTACTACATTCTATGTGTTAGGCACTATATTGGGAGATGTGGAGTGGGCTAAAGAGGAATCTGCAGGTACAAATACAATAAGCCTCCATTAACTGAGTATCTGTGATGAGAGAGGTGTTTTACACACATTATCCATAATCCTCACAGCATCCATCCTAAGTAGAGGTTATTAGGCCCATTTTATAGATGAGGAAACTGAGGTCCCAGGAGCTTGTATAACTTGCCCAAAGTCACAGCAGGTGTGGGATGGAAGCTAAGTCAACTTTTTTGGCTCCAGAGCCTGTGGACTTTCCAGTATATGATACTGCCTCACAGAAGTGCTGAAAAGGCAGGTGGAGATGTTCCAAAGACAGTTCTATCCAAATCACAGTTGTTTTTCTCAGACTTGTACAGTTTCATGATTCGGAGGGATTACAATGCTAATATGTTGCTTGGAAATTAATGTATAAAAAATTCTGATACAGGTCAAGCCAGTTCATCAACTCCGTCATAAAGAACTGCAATTATCTCTTAATCAAGTTAAACTATCTTTTCCCAGATGATATCTTTAGCCCTTTGAATTCAATTACTGGAATAATGTTCCAGAGTTTGATGTGTTTCTTCCCTGGGGGACAGGATTGTTAACTGTTACAAGCAGCAGGCGAGATGTCTAGTACTTTCTCTTCCCTTCTGTGACTTCAGACGCTGTACAAAATGTTTGTCAAATATTCATTTGCCTGTGTTTATTTATTTTTTAAATCTAGGCAATTATTTAGACAGTAAAATATATCCAAAAGTTGTTTGTTTCAATGACATAAGGTAAATTGTGGGCCTTTTCTCCTCTTAACTTTTCTTATTATGGAAAATTTTAAACATGAAAAAAAAGTAGAAGAGTATCATGAACCCCCATGTTCCCATCACCCACCTTCAACAATGATTAACTCATGGCCACACTTGTTTCATCCCTACCTACCCACCTCCTCCTACACCTCTGTTCAGAAGCAAACCCCCAACCTGGTAACATTTCATCTATAAATATTTCAGTATGTATCTTTAAGAGATAAGAACTCTTTGGGGGCCAAGTGTTTCATCAGGTATTTCCTGAGACTGGTTTGTGGGAACCTTTGCCAAGAAAGGGCTTAGATGTTTTCCAGAAAGCTGCAATGGGAAAGGTGGGGCGCGAGGTCAGAGAAGAACGTTTGAGTGGGAGCGGCGCCCACTCAGGAAGAGTCAGGTCTTCAGATCTCGCCCACCCCACCACTTCGTTGTTAGCTCTCTTCATGTTTGGTGAATTTATTGGTGTTTCTTCCTAAGTCTTAGACCGTGTTTTAACGACTCCCATGGCAGAATCTCAGCAGAGGTGGCAAGTTCTTTGGAAGAGTGACTGCATTTTGAAGTATCTGTCTCATCTGCAGTGTCCTCTCACGCCGGCCAGCTTGCTTTAATCAAACCAGCGACAAGTCTACCCAGGAAGGCTGACTGTAAGCTCCGTGAGGGTACAGTGTGGATATCTAGCTCACTCCACACACACCTGGAATAACCTTTAGCACATCATGAGTGCACAGGTGATTGTCCAACAAAGGAAGGGGGAAGGAAGGCCTGAACAACTAACTGGAAGAGTGTCTTTAGCTCTGGAAATAGCTAAAGGTGACAATAAACCAAGCAGCAAAAGAAAAAAAAAGTCTCTGGGGAGTGTGGTGGGCAGAATCATCGTCCCCTCAAAGGTGTCCACATTCTAATCCCCAGAACCTGGGAATATATGGCCTCATTCGACAAGAGGGACTGAGTAGATATGAAAAAGTTAAGAATCTCAAGGTGGGCAGTTTATCTTGGATTTTCTAGTGGGCCCAAAGTAAACACCAGGGTCCTTAAAATACAGGAAGGAGGCAAGAGAGTCAGAGGAGATGTGACAACAAGAGCAGAAGTCAGAGTGAAGCGAGCACTGACATTGAATATGGAAGAGACTGGCAGCCTCTAGAAGCTGGAAAAGCCAACAAACAGCTGCTCCTTCAGAACCTCCAGAAAATATCCCTGTCAGTTCAGTCGCTCAGTCGTGTCCAACTCTTTGCGACCCCATGAATCGCAGCACACCAGGCCTCCCTGTCCATCACCAACTCCCGGAGTTCACCCAGAATCACGTCCATCGAGTCAGTGATGCCATCTAGCCATCTCATCCTCTGTCGTCCCCTTGTCCTCCTGCCCCCAATCCCTCCCAGCATCAGAGTCTTTTCCAATGAGTCAACTCTTTGCATGAGGTGGCCAAAGTACTGGAGTTTCAGCTTTAACATCATTCCTTCCAAAGAACACCCAGGGCTGATCTCCTTCAGAATGGACTGGTTGGATCTCCTTGCAGTCCAAGGGACTCTCAAGAGTCTTCTCCAACACCACAGTTCAAAAGCATCAATTCTTTGGCGCTCAGCCTTCTTCACAGTCCAACTTTCACATCCATATTTGACCACAGGAAAAACCATGGCCTTGACTAGATGAACCTTTGTTGGCAAAGTAATGTCTCTGCTTTTGAATATGCTATCTAGGTTGGTCATAACTAGACCCCTCTATTTTAGCCCCGGAGGCCCATGTCAGACCTCCAACCTCCAGAACTGCATGTTCCTGAAACAATCCTGTTGTCTCTACATTAAAAATTTATTCTGCGTCTGTTCCCTTCCCCATCCCCACACTGTACCCTAAATACACACCACTCTCTACTCTTTCACAGCCTCCTGACCTTAGTCCACTCTCCACAGAGCAGCTTGGTTGAGGGGGTTGCTTTCCATCAGCACACAGACTCCCCAGCACCTGGCACATAGAGCCTTTCACCGGCCTCTCCCCGCTTAACCATACCACGCTCCCCCTCACTCATGATGTCTCATTCTGAGCAGGAAAGTCCCTTCCTGGCTGAGGGCCTTGGCAGTGCTGGTCCCCTGGCTGGAGCCATTTCCCAGGATCTTTGTGCCACCGCAGGTGTCTATTTAAATGTCACTTCCTCCAAGGGACCTTCCATAAGTCTGATCTATAGTATTGGGCCCACCCTCCTCTTGTTCCCTGTGGAATCTTAATTTCTTCAAAAACACATACTCTCTAAAATTTTATTGTTTGTACTCTTACTTCTTGTCTATTTCAGCTCACTGAAAAATAGGCTTCTAAGGGTCTGGAGGCCTTGTCTATCTTGTACTTGCTGTATCCACAGTTCTTGCTTCATTCATTCACTGAATTGCCTGCTTCATTTGTATTTACTGAATAATGGATAGATGGATGTGCTTCCCAGGTGATAAAGAATCCACCTGCCAAAGCAGGAGACACAAGAGATGCAAGTTCAATCCCTGGGTAGGGAAGATCCCTTGGAGGTGGGCACCACAAGTCACTCCAGTATTCTTGTCTGGAGAATCCCATGGACAGAGGAGCCTGGTGGGCTACAGTCCATAGACTCTCAAAGAGTCGGGCACGATGGAAGTGACTTAGCACGCACGCACACATGCACAGATAGATGGATGAATACATTGCTAGTAGGGCCAAAGCTGGACCAGAGATTAAGATCCTCATGTGAATGACTGGGTTGAGGGAACCTGATGGGCAAGGAATTCATGCACTTAATACCTGGGCTCTGGTATTAATACCTGACACTCTGGTGTCAGAGTGTTTGACAGGTCTCTGCCAGTGCTGCTCACCTCCCCTTCCAGTCCAGCCTACCAGGTGCGTGGTGTCACCTTCCTGTAAAAAGAAGGAGATGGCTCATGAAATACAATCTGTTGGTGACAAATGGTGGAACTGAAGAGCAGGAGGCTCCAAGGGGCAGAGCAGTGACAGGTGGAACGGGCAGAAGGGTGGCCAGGACAAGGCAACATGACATCAGGAGGGTGATGACAGGGGCAGCAGCCCTGGAGGGGAGGGGGCATAGCAAGGAAGGGATGAGCATAGAGCATGGGTAGTCCCTGTGTGTGGGTGAAGAGGCAGGGTGCATGAAAGGGTCACAGAAGGACCACCATGGCCGCTGGGGAGCATTTGTGGGTGACTTTAGGGAGCCCTTGAACCAAAAGGAGGGATTTGGAGTTGGGCTGCAGGTAGTTTTGGTGACTAAGGCTGCACCAGGTCACTTTGTTCCTCCCTATTCACAGTATTGTTGTGATTTTCCCCTTGGAATGAGAAATGGGGTAGAAGAAAGAAGGAAAAACAAGTGAAGTCGCTCAGTCGTGTCTGACTCTGCGACCCCATGTGCTGTAGCCTACCAGGCTCCTCTGCCCATGGGATTTTCCAGACAAGAATACTGGAGTGGGTTGCCATTCCTTCTCCAGGGGATCTTCCCAACCCAGGGATCGAACCCAGATATCCTGCATTGCAGGCAGACGCTTTACCATCTGAGCCACCAGGGAAGCCATGGGATAGAAGAGGGGAGTCCAAAAGCCAAGCATGAAGGTTTTTGTAGTGGGGCTACTTGTCACGTCAGAAGTCTAGGCTGGTTCTGAGCATATGATTGCTGAAGTGGATGCTGTAGTTTTGAGAGCTACAACTGTTTAATCAGGAGGGTTGTGATCTCTTATTGCTCAAAGGAGAGAGTGAATTAAAAACAACTGTGGGACATGCCGTAGGCCAGCTTGTCTTCTACCTGAACATCCAAAGTCTAAAGGTGATTATATGGTCTTTTCCCAAAGACAGGAAGTTACTATTTCAGAGAAAGAAACTCAGCTCTTTGAATCTCCTGGTTCTGAAAAATGGCAATTAAAGACAGGGGCCTGGGACAGCACCAGTTCAGCCCAAGTCACCTCGAGGATACCTGTTTTTGCAGGCAGCAACACTGGAGGAATCATCTCTAGTTGGCCAGGAACCAACTGGTTTCTGGTAGAAGGAGGTCTCAGCTACTATCTAACCGAGTACTAAGGCCGCTGCTGCTGCCGCCGCTGCTAAGTCACTTCAGTTGTGTCCGACTCTGTGAGACCCCAGAGACGGCAGCCCACCAGGCTCCCCTGTCCCTGGGATCTTCCAGGCAAGAACACTGGAGTGGGTTGCCATTTCCTTCTCCAATGCATGAAAGTGAAAAGTGAAAGTGAAGTCACTCAGTTGTGTCCGACTCCTAGCGACCCCATGGACTGCAGCCTACCAGGCTCCTCCGTCCACGGGATTTTCCAGGCAAGAGCACTGGAGTGGGGTGCCATTGCCTTCTCTGACTAAGGCTGCTAACACAGGCCAACTATGCTCAGGAATCCTGCAGCTAGGCCATTCTTCAAACATTGATCTTGTCATTTCAGAGAAGTTTCATGGTTAGTGTTCTTGGACTTCCATCTGAATTGAGCGGCAGGCCTTGTGGACAATCAGTCATTTCTTCATTAATTGGCACTTCCTGTGTGCTCAGGGCTATGCTAGATGCTTTGAGTAGAGGTATGGTTAAAAAGCATTAGAATGGGAGCTGGGAAACCTGGGTACTATCCCTCTGGCTCCCCCATTAGTTAGTAGCATGACCTTTGCAAAGTCATGTAACCTGTCTGTGCAAATGTTTCTTCATGTGTAAAATGAGAAGAGCGGATTCTGTTTGTTTAAAATCTTCTCTAGGGCGTCCCTGGTGGCTCAGTGGTAAAGAATCTGCCTGCCAGTGCAGGAGACATGGGTTTGATATCTGGTCTAGGACGATCCACATACCGAGGAGCAACTAAGCTTGTGTGCCACAACTATTGAGCCTGCGCTCTAGAATCTGGGAACCATAACTACTGAAGCTCGCGAGGCATACAACCTGTGCTCTGCAACAAGAGAACCACAACAACGAGCAGCCCATGCACACAGCTAGAGAGTAGCCCCTGCTCGCTGCAACTGGAGAAAAAGCCTGTGCAGCAATGAAGACCCAGCAGAGCCAAAAATAAAATAATTTTAAAATTTAAAAAAAATCTCCTCTAGTCCTATAATTCTAGATTCTTCTAAGGAGTAGAAAAATCATACTCTGGAGATTTTTAATTGAATATCCACTAAGTGCAAGAGACTGTGAAAATGTTTGATTCCCCAAATTTCTTCATTAAAACAGTGGGGAATATTGTTTGCAAGGTTATAATATAAAAGGGACTTCCAAATTCTGTGACTTAATTAACAAAGTGTTCCACCCAGAAGAGACTTGGCACAGGAGTTAGATGTGGTGTCATCCTAGGACCCCTGCTAAGGTGAAGCAGAGGGCTGAGTCCCCATAGTTGCCCTGCCTATGTCTTGGAAGTCATATCTCATGGATAATTCATTAAAAAAATCTTAAATCTCTGGATTCATTAAAAAAATCAATAACCAGCTCAAGTTGAGTTAAGCAAGATGAAATATTTTGGCACACAACACTGAAATGCCCAGGGATTGGCAGGGGCTGGCACAGTTTGATCCAGGAGCTCAGTGATGTCCCCAGGACTAAGCTTCTCTCCATCTCTCTTGTCTGCTCATCTCCACTCCTTGCTGATAAGATGGTGCCAGGGGCCCCAGGCCCTTAGCCAGTCTGCACTAATAGCTGCCATACAGGTCCTGTTAGATTCAGTGGGGAATGTCTTAAAATAAAAAGTGACAATTTGAGCTGGAACTTAAAGGAACTGTGAGAACTTATGAGTTTTTGGTGGAACAGAGGAAATAGCCCAGGCAAAGACAGGAGAATAGATGAAAGCTTGGTGTGTTTAGGGAAATCCCAAATTCCAATTCATCAGAAGCATGTGCAGCGGGCATTAGGGGAAGTAAACAGTCATGTGCCCAATTTTTATCCAGAATTTTAGATAGCATCCACACCCAATTCCACAGTTTGGGCAAAATCTTTCCTTCTAATCTACCTACCTCACTTAAATTCTTTTTATGAGTTGAAAATGTCACCAAATAAACTACAAAAGCTTGACAGGAAAAGACTGACACCCCCAGAGTAAACAAGTTGTACTAAGTTTTTAGGAAGAGTAGGCAATGGGTTCATATTTCTCATCCAAACCCTGGTCCTTTTTGAAAGGGAGAGTGTCAATGGAAGTTTCCACCCCATTGGACCTGGGAGAGATGTTTGCCTTTAAACCTACTAAGGCCCCGACTGTCTTTCTGTCTTGGCTTTGGCTCCCTTGGAATCAGGCCTTGAGATAAGAATTTGAGTGTATGTAGCTTATTAGGTGGGCTTCCCCAGTAGTAAAGAATCTGCCTGCAATGCAGGAGACCCCAGTTCAATTCCTGGGTTGGGAAGATCCCCTGGAGGAAAGTATGGCAACCCACTCCAGTATTCTTGCCTGGAGAATCCCCATGGATAAAGGAGCCTGGTGGGCTACAGTCCATGGGGTCACAAAGAGTGGGACATGACTGAGCAACTAATCACAGCACAGCAGCTTACTGGGCAGGGATCTCAGGAAACACCAACTGGGGAGTAGGAAAGTGAGACAAGGAAGGTGCTATGGGTTGAATTGTATTCCCCCCAAATTCATATGTTGAAGTCCTAACCCCTCAGTAACTCAAAATGTATCCTTGGGCTTCCCTGGTGGTCCAGTGGTAAAGAATCACCTTGTAATGCAAGGGACACAGATTCAATCCCTGGTCTGGGAAGATCCCACATGCTCCAGAGCAGCCAAGCCCATGCACCACAACTACTGAACCCACACTCCTAGAGCCCAGGCTCCATGACAAAAGAAGTCACTGCAATCAGAAGCCCATGTACCGCAAAGAAGAGTAGCCCCTGCTTGCCACAATTAGAGAAATCCCATGAGACACAGTGAAGCCCACTACAGCCAAAAAAAAAAAAAATTTACTAACTTAAAAAAAATGTATTCTTATTTGGGACTAGGATATGAGTTAAGTTAGGATGAGGTTACATGGAGTAGAGTGGGCCCTAAACCAAAATAACTAATGTGTTTATCAAAAGGGGAAATTTGGACACAGACACACACGCAGGTAGAATACCATGTGAACATGAAGGCAGAGATTGGGGTGATACTTCTACAAGCCAAAGATTGCAAGCAAACCACCAGAGTTGGGGATAAAGGGAGGCAACAGAATTTTTTTTCCTCACAGCCTTTAGAAGGAACCCACACTGCTGACATTTTGATGTTAGACTTCTAGCCTCCAGAACTATGAGGCAATACATTTCTGTTCAAGCCACCCAACCTGTGGAACTTTCTTACAGTCCTAGAAGACTAACACTGAAGGGAAGGTCCCAATAAGGAATGTGTTATCTAGCAAGTTACCAGTGTGACCAAATATACCTTAATCCCAAATGGAGAGAGAATTCTGCAGACAGTGTAGAACTCAGAATTATCCTGCCAGATACAACTCAACAACAAAAGGACAACACGATTTTAAAATGGACAAGGATAGATATTTCTCCAAAAAATACATGCAAATGGCCAGTACAGTCCAAGAAAAGATGTTTAACATCTGTCTTAGTCTGTGCCAGCTGCTCTGACAGAATACTATTGACTGGGTGGCTTAAACATCAGACATCTATTTTTCACAGGTCTAGAGGCTGGACGCGCAGGATCAGGGTGTCGGCCTGGTCAGATTCTTGGGGAAGACTCTCTTCCTGGTCTACAGATGAATGTCGTCTTGTATTGCATATGAAGGAGACAGGGAGTGCTACCTCTCTTTCTCTTCCAGTAAGGATATTAATCCCATCAAGGGACCCCACACTCATGACCTTATTACTTCCCAAAGTCCCCACCTCAAAATACCATCATATTAAGACTTCAATATATGGATTCTGGGGAACACAAACATTCAGTTCATAGCAACATCATTAGGCATTGCTGCTGCTGCTGCTGCTAAGTCGCTTCAGTCGTGTCCAACTCTGTGCAACCCCATAGACGGCAGCCCACCAGCCTCCCCCGTCCCTGGGATTCTCCAGGCAAGAACACTGGAGTGGGTTGCCATTTCCTTCTCCAATGCATGAAAGTGAAAAGTGAAAGTAAAGTCGCTTAGTCGTGTTCGACTCTTCGTGACCCCATGGACTGCAGCCTACCAGGCTCCTCTGTCCATGGGATTTGCCAGGCAAGAGTACTGGAGTGGGGTGCCATCGCCTTCTCCGTCATTAGGCATTAGGGAAATGCAAATCAAAATAGCAATGGATACCACTTCACACCCACTAGAATGGCTAATGATAAAAAAGATGAGCAATAACAAGTGTTAGAGAAACTGGAATTCTTATACAATGCTGGTGAAAATTTTGGTGTAGCTGCTTTGTAAAACAGTTTTCCAGTTCTTCAAAAAGTTAAGCATAGAGTTATCATATGACCCAGTAATTCCAATCCTAAGATATTTACTCAAGAAAATCAAATTTATATGTCCACACAAAAACATGAATCCAACAGTATTCATAGTAGCAAAAGTGAAAACAACCCAAATATCCATGAGTTGATAAATGGATAAACAAAATGTGGTATACCCATAAAATGGAATATTATTTAGCAGTTAAAAGAATGAAGTACTGATACATACCACAACCTGAATGAAATCTTGAAAACATAAGTGAAAGAAGACAGTCACAAAGGGCTACATATTATATGATCCCACTTATATGAAATTGCCCAAAGGGCAAATCTGTAGAGACCAAAAGTAGGTTAGTGGTTGCTAGGGGCTGCAGAGAGGGTGGGATGGGGAGTGAGTACTATGGGGTTTCTTTTTGGAGTAATGAGAACATTCTGGAATTGAGTAGGAGTGATGGTTGTACAACTGTATGAATATACTAAAAACTGCTAAACTGTACACTTTATAAGTGTGAGTTGTATGGCATGTAAACTGTATCTCAATAAAAAAATAAGACATAAAATTTAAAAATACTCTGCTGCTTAAGGGAGGAGGGAGCTGGAATGTTGATTTGCCAGCTCCTAGAAGTCATTGGTTGAAAGCTGTGGCTGAGATACATTAATTTCCTGGAACTTGCGGCCTGATTCATATGTGGACTCAGGGAGCCAGAGAGAACCTACGCAAGAGTTGGTACTTGGAAGTTGGGCCTAAAGATGTTCAGGAAGTATCCATTCCAAAAGTGTGGAAAGTTCTCTATGGGCTCATGTGCCAATGCTACTTGCCTTCCAGGGTTATATAGTGTTGACTTCTGCTCTGTCCTCACACAAGTCAAAAGTAATCTCTCAACTTGGAAGATGAAGTGTTACACAAGGAGGGTTTTCTACGACGTATCTATGATTTAATTCATTTTGAGATAATCCACAGCCATTTTAGCAGCAAACAATAGAAATCAACTAACTTGGGCTAGGATGGCTATAATAAAAGAGATGGACAGTAACAAGTGTTAAGGAGGATGTGGCAAACTAGAACCCTCATTTATAAGAAGAAGATGAAGCTATTGTTAAAGTCTGAGTGGCTCTGAGACTTATGCGTGAAGCTGGAGAATCAGGCTCAAATACTGAGCTGTAGCCAGAGAAACCTCATGTCAGAGCAAGGAAGTCACAGCAATTCTGCTTTGTTTCCAAGGCACACACCTTCAGCACAGCAAGCCTGAAATGGTTAAGCTCACACAGTGATTTCTAAATGAAGGCTAGAGTAGACAGGATTTGAGTACAGGGCTCTCTGAATCCAAAGTCCCCTATTCCTTCTGCAAGTCTGCAATTTCTTCATAAGGGAAACAGACACATGACGGCAGAAAGGTAGCTGCTAATGACGATGCCACTGGGACTCGGACAGTGTCCCTATTTGCCAGACGCAGTTTAAGTGGTATTGTTAGCAAATGCAGTCGCAGTCTGCGCTCATACCTGTGTCTCAAACAACTAATCGCCCAAGCTGCCTGTCCGTTCTGTTTGCCAGGTGCAGCTGGTCCCTGCTGAGCATGTGAATGGTTTACACCCCAGAGACAGTCTCCTCAGAGCTTTCGCCCCTCCTCCATTTTGTGTAACTCTCCAAACTTGAGTTTTCTGGTCCTATTCTGTCGGCCTCCGTTTCTAAAGTCCTTTTCCTTTTTTCCTAAACCACAGGACTCTGTGTCATCAAACTCTCCTTATTTTCACTCACCTTTGTCCAGATCTTTTAAAGGCTAAGCTGCTGTCACATGTTTTGATCTCTGGACTCCTTAAATTGCTCTTTTAATAATTATTGAGGATGCTAAAAACTTCTGTTTTGTGAATTATTTCTGTCAATATTTTACTGCATTAGAAACCAAAAAAGCAAAAATTTTAAAAAGCTATTCTTCATTAATTTAAAAACAACAGTGAAAGAGATTATAGGTTAATATAAATAAGGTGTTTTTATGAAAACATATTTTTCAAAACAAAAAATTTGTGATTCTCTTTACACAAAATAAATTAATTTATTTGCTTCTATTTCTTAAAATAGAAGCTTAGGCTCTTAATTTCAAAACTTTCTGTTTTTCTAATATAAACATTTAGTGCTATAAATTTCTCTCTAAGCACCACTTTGGTTATATGCCCCAAACTCCTGTATGTTTGATCTTTATTTTCATTTGATTCAAAACATTTGCTAATTGTCCTTTTGATATCCTCTTAGGCCGATCAGTTATTTATAAATATGTTGTCTAATTTCCAAACATTTGAGGATTTACCAGATACCGTCTATTTTATATTTCTGTTTTAATTCTGTTGTGATTAGAAAATTTTGTAGAACAAATTCTACAAATTCAGTTCTGTAGAACATTTCTTATTGCCTAATATGGTCTATCCTAGTGAATGTTTCATGCGCACTTGAAAAGGATATGTATTCTGATGTCATTAGGTAGTGTGTTCTATAAATGGAAACTAGGTCAAGTAGGTTGATAGTGTAATTCACTTTTATATCCTTCCTGATTTTTCTACTTGTCCTGAGACAATAACATTAAAGTCTCTAATATATTTGTAGAACAGTCTCTATTTCTCCTATCAGTTCTAATAGTTTTTGCTTCTTATATTTTTAAACTGTGTTCTTAAGTGCATGCATATTCAGGGTTATGTTTTCTTAATGAATTAATGCCTTTATCATCATGCAATATCCTGCTTTGTCCACTTTGACATTAACACAGCCACTTGAGCTTTCTTTTGATTTGCACTGGCATGGTACATCTTTTTCTATCCTTTTCTTTTTAGCCTATCTATGCTTTTAGTTTTATCCAATCTGGTGACCTCTGCCTTTTACTTGGGGGGTATTTAGACCACTTACTCTTAGTGTTAGCCCTAAATTTACCATCTTTCTAGTTTCTTTCTGTTTGATCTGCTCTTAATTCATTTTCCCTTCTTTCCCTGCCTTTTAATCTAGTCAATTGAGTATTTATTATGGTTTTATTTAATCTTTACTAGACTTATTAACTATGCATCTTTACAAAATTTTGGTAGTTACCTTAAAATTTACAATATATATTTTTAACTTAACACAGTGTACTTTCAAATAATATTATGGCTTTTTGTTGTTGCTGCTATTGGTCTGCATTCAGATGAGGTTTCCAACAGAATGTAAATCAACTGTATCACTAAGCACATTGTTTAGTTCCTGATATATTTTTTTTCAGATCAAGATTTTCTTGATGAAGTAAGCAGTATGTTGATTACATTCTTGAACAAGCTCTCTTTGTGCTGTGATCTAGCAATAACACAGTTTTGGCCCAGCACCACTCCTCAGATCATACTTTGAGTAGCATACTGATCTAAGCAATAGGCCAGAATATCTTTAAGGATAAGGAGACCTATGTATGTTCTCTTCTACAAGAGCCTGATGCATGATCTAGAGCCCACTACCTTTAAGAAAGGAACAGTCCAGTCTTTTCTCAAAGTACATAAAAGATATCAAATAGCCCACATCTACTTTGAGTAAAGTCTTCTTTTCTCAGATACATGTACCCTATGTTCATGTCAGCACTATTCACAGTAGACAAGACATGGAAACAGCCTAAATGTCCATTGACAGATGAGTAGATAAAGAAAATGAGGTACATGTATACAATGGAGTACTACTTAGCCATAGAGAAGACTGAAATAATGTCATCTGCAGCAATATGGATGCAACTAGAGATCATCATACTAAGTCAGTCAGAAAGAGAAAGACAAATACCATATGATATCACTTACACGTGGAACCTAAAATATGACATGAATGAACCATCTATGAAGCAGAAACAGACTCACAGACATAGAGTGGACTGGTGGGTGCCAAGGGGGAGGGGCTGGAATGGGAAGCTGGGTTCAGCAGAGGTAAGCTACTATATACAGAATGGATAAACAGCAAGGTCCTACTATACAGCACAGAGAACTATATTCAGTATCCGACGATAAACCATAATGGAAAAGAATATAAGAAAAAAGAATGTATATACATGTATAACTGAACCACTTTGCTGTATAGCAGCAATTAACACAACATGGTAAATCAGTTATGTTTCGATAAAAAGACTTTTCTCATATTCTCTAACACTCCACAAGGTTTGTCTTTGCTTTACTTCTTATTGAAGTATAATCTACACATATAAAAGTGTGCATATGTTCCTCTGTTCATGAGATTTTCCAGGTAAGAATACTGGAGTGGGTTGTCATTTTCTTCTCCAGGGGATCTTACCAACCCAGGGATTGAACCTGCATTTCCTGCATTGCAGGCAGATTCTTTACTGACTGAGCCACCAGGGAAGCCCATAAATGGACAAATCAATGAATTTGCATAAACTGACTACACTAGGGTAACCAGCACACAGATTGAGAGACAGAACACCACCAGAACCAAAGAAGACCTCCTTGAATTCCCCACCCTTCCGCCACTGTCCCTCAACAAGGGTACAGCTGTTCTGACTTCAAACAGCATAGCTTAGTGTTGCTTGTTTTGAAAACATGAATGGAATCACATTATATGTACTCTTTTGTGTCTGCTTTCTTTTTCTCAACCATTATGTTCATAAGATTCACCCATACTGTGGCATGTAGTTTTAGTTCATTCATTCTCACTGTTGTGCAGTGTTCCCCTGTACAAATATTTCACAATGTGTATATCCAATCCACTGTTGATAGGCATTTGTGTCGGTTCCAGTGTTTAGCTATCCCAATAATGCTGCTTGGACTCATCTTTAAAAAGAATCTGTTAAACATCTTTTGATGCATTTCTGTTTGGTGTATTCCTAGGAGTGGAGTGGTTGGGTCATAAAGTTGGTATGTGTTTGGCCTTAGTAGATATTACGAAACAGTTTTCTGAAATTATTACATCAATTTATTCTCCTGCTGACAAGGCATGAAAATTCCATTTGCTTCACATCTTCACCAACACTTGAATTTTCTTTTATTTTAGCCATTCTGGCAGTCCATGGGGTCGCTAGGAGTCGGACACGACTGAGCAACTTCACTTTCACTTTTCACTTTCATGCATTGGAGAAGGAAATGGCAACCCACTCCAGTGTTCTTGCCTGGAGAATCCCAGGGACGGGGGAGCCTGGTGGGCTGCCGTCTATGGGGTCTCACAGAGTCGGACACGACTGAAGCGACGCAGCAGCAGCAGCAGAAGCAGCAGTAGTTATGTAGTGGTGTCACACTGTGGTCTTAATTTAATCACTGTTGATATTGAGGATGTCTGCACATGTTTATTCGAGAAACATTTCAGATGCTTCCTTGGGAGATGCTGAGGGTTCAAATCTTTTGCTTATTCTTTATTTGGGTTTCTGCTTTTTCTTACTGATTTGTAAGAGTTCTGGATACAAATCAGATATAAGTATTATATATATCTTAACTTACTCCAAGTCTTATCTTTTCACCTTCTTAACAGTGTCTTTTGATAAACAGAAGTTCTTACTATTACCGTAGCTAAATTTATCATTTTTCCCCCTTTATGGTCTGCATGATTTTGGTGACATCTTTAAGAAATCTTTACATGCTCAAGGTCATGAAGATATACTCCTCTCTTTTTTTTATAAAGCTTTATTATTCTACATTTCATGTTTAGATCTTTACTCATCTGGAATTCATTTTTTGTATGATAGGATATAGAGGTCAAGATTTTTTTTCCATATAGGTACTTTGGTCCACATACTCACATTCACTCCCCACCAGACTGGAGTATCATATTTATTTTATTTTATTTTTTTAAAATTTAATTTAATTTTATTATTATTATTTTTTACTTTATAATATTGTATTGGTTTTGCCATACATCAACATGCATCTGCCACGGGTGTACACATGTTCCCCATCCTGAACCCCCCTCCCACCTCCTCCCCATACCACTCCCTCTGGGTCGACATCCCAGTGCACCAGCCCCAAGCTTCCTGTATCCTGCATCGAACCTGGACTGGCGATTCGTTTCTTATATGATATTATACATATTTTAATGCCATTCTCCCAAATCATCCCCCCACTCCCTCTCCCACAGAGTCCAAAAGACTGTTCTATACC
>NW_011494612.1:4017614-4018284 GCF_000754665.1 Bison bison bison | reverse complement strand
GTTGTGCATACATGGTTGTTGTTACCATCTTTCTAAATTCTATATATATGTGTTCAGTTCAGTTCAGTTCAGTCGCTCAGTCATGTCCGACTCTTTTCGACCCCATGAATCGCAGCACACCAGGCCTCCCTGTCCATCACCAACTCCCAGAGTTCACCCAGACTCACATCCATTGATTCAGTGATGCCATCCAGCCATCTCATCCTCTGTCGTCCCCTTCTCCTCCTGCCCCCAATCCCTCCCAGCATCAGAGTCTTTTCCAATGAGTCAACTCTTCGCATGAGGTGGCCAAAATACTGGAGTTTCAGCTTTAGCATCATTCCTTCCAAAGAAATCCCAGGGCTGATCTCTTTCAGAATGGACTGGTTGGATCTCCTTGCAGTCCAAGGGACTCTCAAGAGTCTTCTCCAACACCACAGTTCAAAAGCATCAATTCTTCGGCACTCAGCCTTCTTCACAGTCCAACTCTCACATCCATACATGACCACTGGAAAAACCATAGCCTTGACTAGACGGACCTTTGTTGGCAAAGTAATGTCTCTGCTTTTGAATATGCTATCTAGGTTGGTCATAACTTTCCTTCCAAGGAGTAAGCGTCTTTTAATTTCATGGTTGCAGTCACCATCTGCAGTGATTTTGGAGCCCAGAAAAATACAGTCTGACACTGTTT
>NW_011494612.1:4015421-4017514 GCF_000754665.1 Bison bison bison | reverse complement strand
GACACTGTTTCCACTGTTTCCCCATCTATTTCCCATGAAGTGGTGGGACCGGATGCCATGATCTTCGTTTTCTGAATGTTGAGCTTTAAGCCAACTTTTTCACTCTCCACTTTCACTTTCATCAAGAGGCTTTTGAGTTCCTCTTCACTTTCTGCCATAAGGGTGGTGTCATCTGCATATCTGAGTTTATTGATATTTCTCCCAGCAATCTTGATTCCAGCTTGTGTTTCTTCCAGTCCAGCGTTTCTCATGATGTACTCTGCATATAAGTTAAATACTGTATTGGTGTTTTTCTTTCTGGCTTACTTCACACTGTATAATAGGCTCCAGCTTCATCCACCTCATTAGAACTGATTCAAACGTATTCTTTTTAATGGCTGAGTAATACTCCATTGTGTATATGTACCACAGCTTTCTTATCCATTCATCTGCTGATGGACATCTAGGTTGCTTCCATGTCCTGGCTATTATAAACAATGCTGCGATGAACATTGGGGTACATGTGTCTCTTTCAGTTCTGGTTTCCTCGGTGTGTATGCCCAGCAGTGGGATTGCTGGGTCATATGGCAGTTCTATTTCCAGTTTTTAAAGGAATCTCCACACTGTTCTCCATAGTGGATGTACTAGTTTTCATTCCCACCAACAGTGTAAGAGGGTTCCCTTTTCTCCACATCCTCTCCAGCATTTATTGCTTGTAGACTTTTGGATCGCAGCCATTCTGACTGGCGTGAAATGGTACCTCACTGTGGTTTTTTAAATCAAGTGAATATAAACATGTGAGTATTAATCTTTTTCAAGGCTATTGGCTATTTTGGGTCTGATTTTTGTAGATATTTCTATCTACATTTTAGAATCAGCCTATCATTTTTCATTAAAGAAATCCCTGTTGGGATATTGATTAGAATTTAATTTAACCTATACATCAATTTGAGGAGAAATGAAATCTTTATAATATTGTCACAATTCAGGAACATGCTATATATTAATCCATTTATTTATGTCTTAATATGTGTTAGTTTATCTTAATATTTTTCAGTTTTCAGTGTAGAGGAGTGTTATTTCATCACAGTAACATTGCTTGCACATTTTGCTAGACTTAATCCTAGATGTTTTATATTTTTTGATGCTATTGTAAATGGTAGTATTTTAATTTCTACTTGTTTGTTGTTTGTATATAGAAACATTAATACTATTCTGTTTTTAATCTATGTTAACCTTTATCCAATAGCTTTCCTAGTTCCAGTGGCTTGTCTGTAAATTCTTCTGTATTTTCCCTGTATATAATCATGTCATACAATTTCTTTTCAATTCTTATGCTTTTTATTCCTTTTTCTTTCCTTAGTGCATCAGCTGGTACTTCTAGTATGATATTGAATAGGAGGCCCTTTGGGATTGGAATGAAAACTGACCTTTTCCAGTCCTGTGGCCACTGCTGTTTTCCAAATTCGCTGGCATATTGAGTGCAACACTTTAACAGCACCATCTTTTAGGATTTGAAATAGCTCAACTGGAATTTCATCACCTCCACTAGCTTTGTTTGTATTGATGCTTCCTAAGGCCCACTTGACTTCACATTTTCAGGATGTCTGGCTCTAGGTGAGTGATCACACCATCGTGATTATCTGGGTCGTGAAGATCTTTTTTGCACAGTTCTTCTGTGTATTCTTGCCACATCTTCTTAATATCTTCTGCTTCTGTTAGGTCCATACCATTTCTGTCCTTTATCGAGCCCATCTTTGCATGAAACATTCCCTTATTATCTCTAATTTTCTTGAAGAGATCTCTAGTCTTTCCCATTCTGTTGTTTTTGTCTACTTCTTTGCACTGATCACTGGGGAAGGCTTTCTTATCTCTCCTTGTTATTCTTTGGAACTCTGCATTCAAATGGGTATATCTTTTCTTTTCTACTTTGCTTTATGCTTCTCTTCTTTTCAAAGCTATTTTTAAGGCCTCATCAGACAGACATTTGCTATTTTGCATTTCTTTTCCATTGGTATGGTCTTGATCCCTGTCTCCTGTACAACGTCATGAACCTCCATCCATAGTTCTTCAGGCACTCTGTCTATCAGATCTAGTCCCTTAAATCTATTTCT
>NW_011494612.1:4005974-4015321 GCF_000754665.1 Bison bison bison | reverse complement strand
AATGAAAACTGACCTTTTCCAGTCCTGTGGCCACTGCTGTTTTCCAAATTCGCTGGCATATTGAGTGCAACACTTTAACAGCACCATCTTTTAGGATTTGAAATAGCTCAACTGGAATTTCATCACCTCCACTAGCTTTGTTTGTATTGATGCTTCCTAAGGCCCACTTGACTTCACATTTCAGGATGTCTGGCTCTAGGTGAGTGATCACACCATCGTGATTATCTGTGTCGAGCAGATCTTTTTCGTATAGTTCTGTGTATTCTTGCCACCTCTTCTTAATATCTTCTGCTTCTGTTAGGTCCATTCCATTTCTTCCTTTATTGTGCTCATCTTTGCATGAAATTTTCCCTTGGTATCTCTAATTTTCTTGAAGAGATCTGTAGTCTTTCCCATTCTATTGTTTTCCTCTATTTCTTTGCATTGATCACTGAAGAAGGCTTTCTTATCTCTCCTTGCTATTCTTTGGAACTCTGCATTCAAATGGGTGTATCTTTCCTTTTCTCCTTTGCTTTTTGCTTCTCTTCTTTTCTCAGATATTTGTAAGCCCTTCTCAGACAACCATTTTGCCTTTTAGTATAGTATAGAGAACTATATTCAGTATACTCTAATAAACCATAATGGAAAAGAATACTTAAAAAAAACAATGTATATATGTGTGTGTGTGTGTATAACTGAATCATTTTGCTGTAGAGCAGTAATACAACTGTAAATCAATTATACTTTAAAAAAATTCTTAATATTCCCTAAGATTAAGTCAATTGGGTCACTTACTATTCTGCACAAAGTATCTCTTATCTGTCTTTGTTTTCTACTTGTTTTTACTCAACATGTAACCTAATAATCCCACTGGACCCCAAGACTTATGCAGTCTTTTTCTATTCCCTGAATGTGATTTCCTCTGACTGCAAAACTCCAACATACTTTGTATTCTCTTATCACTTCTAATCAGATTGAGCCCTTGAACGATGGTTTGTTTTGTACTCATCTCATTGCTCCTTCTTGGGAATGTGATTCCTGCAGTCCTCACACAGCACAGTGATTCACACATTGGATGTGCTCAGTAAATACTTGTTGAATTCACAAGGAAGGCAACAGAAGGCTTCTTAACAGGGACTGAGGTTTAATGGTCAGAGAGTCTCAGGGAATTATTCTATCCACCATGGTGGATACTGGTGCGTCTGTTCATCCAGTGTTAGGTCAGGGAGCCAAGGCAATGGTGCAGCACTTGGAGTCCTAGTCTGAGGGAAACCTCCACTCGTCTGCGTGGTTCTCTCTCCCATCCAGGATGTGATTAATCATCTGTGCAAAGACAGTGAAGGAACTGTTGCTACACAGAATACGGATTCCCTCAATATTGAAAAGTTCAGCATAAAAGAGTACGTAAGTTTCATTTTATAGGACATTGAAAACAGGCAGAGGTGAGCATGGTGGGAAAGGGAAGAGTCAGGTGGCTAGGTGGGCACTGGAGGCTTCTGGGTGCTGCTGTTCTACTTCTAGGTCTGGTTGATGTCACATGGGTGTGTTCACTTTGTGATAATTCACCAAGCCACACACTCATGATTTGTATATTTTTCTTTCGGTATGTCACACTTTATTCCAAAATTTTATTTAAAAATATTTCCTGTGAGTGTGCTCATTTAATTAATTATCCAGTTAAGCTGTTCTAGCAACAGAACATTAAAAGGCAACAGGAAGTTTGTCACACACATTAAAGCAAATGCCCTTCTCTAAATGTACTGTTCTTGGCTGCCTTGCTCTGCAGAAGGATCTTATGTTGCTGCAGGAGAGACTCAGTTTTATAGTACAAATCTGCTTGAAAAAAATTTCCATGATTACATGCTGTTATCAAGAAAAATAAAATCAGCCAACAGGAAGGAAATGGAATTGTTCTCAGCAGCAAAGAACAATGTCCTGGGTTGCTTCCTCTTTGTAGTGTAGCACAGGGTAAACAAAACGAGCATCCTGATGGATTTTATTTTAAGCAGGTTTAACTTTGACTATGATAAGCATGAGATAATTAAGAAATAAGTAGAATGCTTATTTGACATTGTCTCAGATATTAAGGCTCTGTACTGGAAGTCTCTCACAGAGGATCAGGGAGTTATTCTATTTCTTTCTTTTCTATTCCAACAGTTAGTGGTTATTTTTCACTTGGATTTGGAAATTCCTAGAGGGCAATATTCCCAACTTTGGAAAGCATGTTTATAGTAAAAAGGGAATGAGTGATTGCAGTGGTAAAACTATTGCTTGTTGCATGAGGGCTACCCCATTCGCCTTCCTTTTTTGCCTCCCCAGTCTCTCTTTCATGATCTAAGTAAGCCCCACAGCACCAGCGTTTTCTCTATGGCACACAGAGTTCAACTTTGCAGTTGCCTGAATGGCAACCCACTCCAGTATTCTTGCCTGGAGAATTCCATGGACAGAGAGAGGAGCCTGGTGGGCTACAGTGTATGGGGTCGCAAAGAGTTAGATAAGACTGAGTGACTAACACTTTCACTTATCTTCCCCCACAAGGCTGGAAACTTCCAGGTGGCAGAGATCATTCTCTTAGGGTAGAAGATGGATCTCCTTCTGCACTGTTTGCTCTTGTTTGGGCAGAGGCTGGTGGCTTGCTCCTTAACCTGGACTGTGAGCTGCTTGGAGGCAGGGACTACAGGTTCCTCATGTCGTATTTCCCTTGTTTGGTACATTGTGGGGGCTCAGTAAGTGTTGACTGAACAAAGCAAAAGAAGGAAGTTGAATCAGGTCTCCCAGTTTCAAAGTTCTGCAGTTGCCTGACCTCCGAGTGCTACAGAAAACTGTAATTGCTTCGTGGAAAAGCATTCTATGGTCTATATTGGGGGTGTAAATGGCATTCCTTCTGTCCCTACGGGTCACCACACTCCTCTTAATCTGTATAGTCTGTAATAAAGAATGTGAGTTGGGAAAATTCCCTGGTGGTCCAGTGGTTAGGACTTAGTGCATACTGCTGTGGCCTGGGTTCAATCCCTGGTCGGGGAACTAAGATTTCACAAGCCAAGCAACAAGGTCAGGGAAAGAAAAAAGAATGTGAGTAGGCAATGGGGCTGAAAGTTTGCGCTTCAGTTGCTCAATTGTGTCTGACTCTTTGAGACCCCATGGACTGCAGTATGCCAGGCTTCCCTGTCCATCAACAAC
The DNA here is from genome assembly GCF_000754665.1 of Bison bison bison. Lineage (NCBI taxonomy): Eukaryota > Metazoa > Chordata > Mammalia > Artiodactyla > Bovidae > Bison > Bison bison. The sequence continues at coordinate 4,012,162 of NW_011494612.1, read as the reverse complement.
TCCCAGAGCTTGCTCAAACTCATCCATCAAGTCAGTGATACCATCTAACCATCTCATCCTCTGTTGTCCCCTTCTCTTCCTGCCTTCAACCTTTCCCAGCACCAGGTCTCTTCCAATGAGTTGGCTGTTCATATCAGATGGCCAGAGTACTGGAGCTTTAGCTTCAGCATCAGTCATTCCAATGAGTATTCAGGGTTGATTTAAGATTGACTGGTTTGATCTCCTTGCTTTCCAAGAGACTCTCAAGAGTCTTCTCCAGCATCAGTTGGAAAGCATCAGTTCTTCGGTGCTCTGCCTTCTTTACTGTCTAGCTCTCACATCCATACATGACTACTGGAAAGACCATAGCCTTGACTATATGGACCTCTGTCAGCAAAGTAATGTCCTTACTTTTTAACACACTGTCTAGGTTTGTCATAGCTTTCCTGCCAAGAATCAATCGTCTTCGAATTTCATGGCTGTGGTCACCATCTGAAGTGATTTTAGAGCCCAAGAAGAGGAAATCTGTCACTGCTTCCACCTTTCCCCTTCTATTTGCCATGAAGGGATGGGACCAGATGCTATGATCTTAGTTTTTTTAACACTGAGTTTTAAGCCAGCTTTTTCACTTTCTTTCTTCACCCTCATCAAGAGGTTCTTTAGTTCCTCTTCACTTTTTGCCATTAGAGTGGTATCATCTGCATATCTGAGGTAGCTGATATTTCTCCTGGCAATCTTGATTCCAGCTTGTAACTCATCCAGCCCAGCATTTCATGTGATGTACTCTGCACGTAAGTTAATTAAACAGGGTGACAATAAACAGCCTTGTTGTACTTTCTCAATCCTGAATCAGTCTGTTGTTCTAACTATTGCTTCTTGACCCGCATACAGGTTTCTCAGGAGAGAGGTAAGATGGTCTGGTATTTCCATTTGTTTAAGAGTTTTCCACAGTTTATGATCCACACTGTCAAAGGCTTTAGTGTAGTCAATGAAACAGAGGTAGATGTTTTTCTGGAATTCCTTTGCTTTCTCTATGATCCAGCAAATGTTGGCAAGTTGATTTCTGGTTCCTTTGCCTTTTCTAAATCCAGCTTGAACATCTGGAAATTCTCGGTTCATGTACTACTGAAGCCTAGATTGAAGGATTTTGAGCATAACCTTATCAGCATGGAAGATGAGTGCAATCGTCCGGTGGTTTGAACATTCTTTAGCACTGCCCTTCTTGGGAACTGGTGTGAGGACTGGCCCTGTCCAGTTCTGTGGCTACTGCTGGATTTTCGAAATTTGCTGACATATTGAGTGCAGCACTTTAACCTTTTAGGATTTTAAATTAGGATTTTAAATAGCTCTGCTGGAATTTCATCCTCTCCACTAGCTTTACCACTCTGTGTTCCCCTCCAACACTATTTAATAAGTCACTTTGGTTGGTGACTGTGGGAATCACTAGACATCTTCAGAATCCTTGCATATGCCATTTTTAAGAAATACAATTTGCAATCTGACCTTTGGAAAGAGATTAAGCTGGGGCAGGCTGGAAGGTGAGGCAGAAGCAAATGCATAGGAATTTGAGAAGTGGAGAATCCTGAGATTTCTTTTATTAAACAGTGATAATAAAGTTATTAAGAATTAGAGTTTCAATCTTGTAAACCTTGTAGAGTATATGCAACTAGAGAGCAGGGATGGAAATGCATCCTGTCTTGTGTAGCATCTAATCACTCTTTCCAGTTGTGAAGTCTGACAGATATTGTATAGACTATACAAATGCAGACCAGTTTCTACATACTCATTGCTATTTTCCTCAGTTTCAGATTAATTTGTTAGTAAAGCCTTTTCTTTGCAGTACAAAGTGCTATAATTGTAAGAGGTGAAGATTTGGTTATATTAATCATTACATCTTCCTCTTCCAATCCCCTCTTGTGTCAATCATCAAACACACTGTAATGTGAAATCTTTGTAACACGCATTTGGTATATACTAAGTCTCAAGTTAACATTAAGTTCACATTTTGAAACTTGAAGTTGGTGAACAGAAATACAATTTAAAATCGTAAGCTGGTTAATTTTTCCTCTGGAAAAAATATTAAGTCTAGAGTTTCACTCACACAAGTTCTTTTTTCCAGATCAGCAATTTCTGCATATTCTAAGTGCAAAGTTCTTGAATTCATTTAATACATTTTCCCACCTCAGTGAACACAGCTATACTCTTCAGAGTTTGGAAGTATAAATGTATGTTTTAACAATAGTTATTTCTGGAGGGTAGATTTGGGGGGTTTCTTTTTGCTTTTATGTATTTTCTGACTTTTGTGTACTAAGACAATAAGTTCTAATTATTTTAAAGCAAGAGGGAAGTTGTGGTTAGAACATGTAAATTTAAGAACTATTAAGAAATATTCATATGGTCACTCCATTAGCCACATTTTCTTTTATATCTAGACTTGCCTGTCATCAGTCCATTTCCATGTGGTTAGTATAGCCTAAGATGCAATGAGACTGTGACACTTTCCTTTGAATCAATTCCCTCCAAAGGTACCTCAGTATCACTGTTCATACTTACTATCCTGCATCAGTCAGTCATGCTTCAGTTCCAGGTGACAGAAGCCTCACAAAATAGCTTAAGCAAAAATGAGAAATTTGCTTGCTCATGAAAAATCCAGGGTGAGCTTTAGATAGGGCTAGATCTAGGAGTTCCATGATGACATTATGTCTTTTCTTCCTTGGTTTTGCTTTCACGATGGTTTTATTTCTAGGCAGGTGCAGTCCACCTGGAGGAAATACAGTCATTGGCATCTCCAGGTACACTTCATCCTTAGAACTCTATTGTAGACAATGCAGAGAGGACTTGGTCTGCATTGGGTCATGTTCTCTTCCATGGGGTCAGTCACCCTAGAATGGAATGAGGAGGCTACAGAAGGAAGAGTGGTCCCCAAAGGAAGAGATTCTAAGCAAACCATCATTCCCCCAGGGGTGCATAGTTGAGCAGCTTCTTGGTTAGGCCCACTTGGGCCAGCATCCAGGGTATCCTTTGGGTGTACTTAGCCTGCAGCAGCCCCAGGCAGGCCTCCCACTTGTTGCCAACAATCTTGCTACAGGTGAAGCAGTGCATAGGTATTATCATGGCAGCAGCATGCCAGCTGGCTGATCCTGCAGGCTGTCCCAACTTGGAACTTACTAAGTATGTGTTACTGAAGTAGATGTGAGCTGTGAATTATATTAAATACTAAACTACACTAAATTAAGTATCACCGACCTTTGAATATAATGTTATAGTTCTACTTGATATTGGTGTTAACTGATTATCTAGGTAAAGGGTGTTTAACCTGGAGTACACAGAACTCTAAGGGGATTTGTCAGAATTTGGAGGATATGTGAACTTGGTTAGGAAAAAAAAATTTTTTTTTCACTAGGCTATAACTGAAATTTAGTATTCCTTTTAATTATAGATACATATAATCCAGAGATGTTTTAGGCAGTAATCTGACTTTGTCGTTAATAGGATTCTCGTCTTTTCATATCACATTGCAGTTGCAGAGATCTCAATATATTGTTCATGCTGCCTCAATGTCATAGCAGCTATTAAGCTCTCTGCTAGATCTGATTAGTAAGTGAACACATACATTACTCTATCATACACATATTTTGATAACTTACACCTCAACATAACTAGTTCTGTTTGTAATGCTATGCATTTTACTTCTGCACTTAAAAACAACATTCTGAGACAGGATCCACGGCACAAGAGTTGAAGTGATCTAGCATTCACTGGAAACAAGATGAGACCAAAGTATGATGATCTGACTCAAGAACTTTAGCCCACCTGCTCTAAGGTGGGGCTGAGATAAGAGATTATGAGCCTTTTCAGTACACTTCAGTTCAGTCGTGTCCTACTCTTTGTGACCCCATGAACCACAGCACGCCAGGCCTCCCTGTCCATCAACAACTCCCGGAGTTTACCTAAACTCATGTCCATTGAGTTGGTGATGCTATCTAACCATCTCATCCTCTGTTGTCCCCTTCTCCTCCTGCCCTCAATCTTTACCAGCATCAGGATCTTTTCAAATAGGTCAGCTCTTCACATCAGGTGGCCAAAAGTATTGGAGTTTCAGCTTCAACATCAGTCCTTCCAATGAACACCCAGGACTGATCTCCTTTAGGATGGACTGGTTGGATCTCCTTGCAGTCCAAGGGACTCTCAAGAGTCTTCTCCAACACCACAGTTCAAAAGCATCAATTTTTCTGCACTCAGCTTTCTTTATACTACAACTCACATCCATACATGACTACTGGAAAAACCACAGCCTTGACTAGATGGACCTTTGTTGACAAAGTAATGTCTCTGCTTTTTAATATGCTGTCTAGGTTGGTTGACTATGCCAAAGCCTTTGACTGTGTGGATCCCAATAAACTGTGGAAAATTCTGAAAGAGATGGGATTACCAGACCAACTGACCTGCCTCTTGAGAAACCTATATGCAGGTCAGGAAGCAACAGTTAGAACTGGACATGGAACAACAGACTGGTTCCAAATTGGGGAAGGAGTACTTCAAGGCTGTATATTGTCATCCTGCTTATTTAACTTATATGCAGAGTACATCGTGAGAAATGCTGGACTGGAAGAAACACAAGCTGGAATCAAGACTGCCAGGAGAAATATTAATAACCTCAGATATGCAGATGATACCACCCTTATGGCAGAAAGTGAAGAGGAACTAAAAAGCTTCTTGATGAAAATGAAAGAGGTGAGTGAAAAAGTTGGCTTAAAGCTCAACATTCAGAAAACGAAGATCATGGCATCTGGTCCCGTCACTTCATGGGAAAATAGATGGGGAAACAGTGGAAACAGTGTCAGACTTTATTTTTTTGGGCTCCAAAATCACTGCAGATGGTGACTGCAGCCATGAAATTAAAAGACGCTTACTCCTTGGAAGGAAAGTTATGACCAACCTAGATAGCATATTCAAAAGCAGAGACATTACTTTGCCAACAAAGATCCGTCTAGTCAAAGCTATGGTTTTTCCAGTGGTCATGTATGGGTGTGAGTTGGACTGTGAAGAAAGCTGAGCACAGAAGAATTGATGCTTTTGAACTATAGTGTTGGAGAAGACTCTTGAGAGTCCCTTGGACTGCAAGGAGGTCCAACCAGTCCATCCTAAAGATCAGTCCTGGGTGTTCATTGGAAGACCTGATGTTAAAGCTGAAATTCCAGTACTTTGGCCACCTCATGCAAAGAGTTGACTCACTGGAAAAGACTCTGATGCTGGGAGGGATTGGGGGCAGGAGGAGAAGGGGACGACAGAGGATGAGATGGCTGGATGGCATCACTGACTCAATGGACATGAGTTTGAGTAAACTCCGGGAGCTGGTGATAGACAGGGAGGCCTGGTGTGCTGTGATTCATGGGGTTGCAAAGAGTTGGACACGACTGAGTGACTGAACTGAACTGAACTAGGTTGGTCCTAACTTTCCTTCCAAGGAGTAAGCGTCTTTTAGTTTTATGGCTGCAATCACCATCTGCAGTGATTTTGGAGCCCCCAAAAATAAAGTCTGACACTGTTTCCTCATCTATTTGCCATGAAGTGATGGGACCAGATGCCATGATCTTAGTTTTCTGAATGTTGAGCTTTAAGCCAATTTTTTCACTCTCCTCTTTCACTTTCATCAACAGGCTCTTTAGTTTTTCTTCACTTTCTGCCGTACGGGTGGTGTCATCTGCATATCTGAGGTTATCGATATTTCTCCCGGCAATCTTGATTCCAGCTTGTGCTTCTTCCAGTCCAGCGTTTCTCATGATGTACTCTGCATAGAAGTTAAGCAGGGTGACAATATACAGCCTTGACATACTCCTTTTCCTATTTGGAACCAGTCTGATGTTCCATGTCCAGTTCTAACTCTTGCTTCCTGACCTGCATATAGGTTTCTCAAGAAGCAGGTCAGGTGGTCTGGTATTCCCATCTCTTTCAGGATTTTCAGCAGTTTTTTTGTGATCCACACAAAGGCTTTGGCATAGTCAATAAAGCAGAAATAGATGTTTTTCTGGAACTCTCTTGCTTTTTTCAATGATCCAGCAGATGTTGGCAATTTGGTCTCTGGTTCCTCTGCCTTTTCTAAAACCAGTTTGAACATCTGGAAGTTCACGGTTCACGTACTGCTGAAGCCTGGCTTGGAGAATTTTGAGCATTACTTTACTAGCGTGTGAGATGAGTGCAATTGTTCG
>NW_011494612.1:3992796-4005874 GCF_000754665.1 Bison bison bison | reverse complement strand
TCCTCTGCCTTTTCTAAAACCAGTTTGAACATCTGGAAGTTCACGGTTCACGTACTGCTGAAGCCTGGCTTGGAGAATTTTGAGCATTACTTTACTAGCGTGTGAGATGAGTGCAATTGTTCGGTAGTTTGAGCATTCTTTGGCATTGCCTTTCTTTGGGATTGGAATGAAAACTGACCTTTTCCAGTCCTGTAGCCACTGCTGAGTTTTCCAAATTTGCTGACATATTGAGTGCAGTACTTTCACAGCATCATCTTTTAGGATTTGAAATAGCTCAACTGGAATTCCATCACCTCCACTAGCTTTGTATGTAGTGATGCTTCCTAAGGCCTACTGGACTTCACATTCCAGGATGTCTAGCTCTAGATCCAAATGAATTTGGATCTACTCAAAAACATGTTAACTAAATGCCACAGACATTGGCTTAAGAGCTTGTTAAAGACAAATTCATTTCTTTGTGCAGTTATCTGCATAGGTATCCACTAGAACTGGATTTCAGTTATCTAAACTGTTAGGGCATGGTCTGTAAGGTTGTGAGATACTTTCTAACAATGTTTGTTGATAAGGACCCATCAGGGATGAACTCATCAGAACTGTTCTCTAGGAACTTCTCTTTGGTTTACTGGTCTTGGTTTCCAACAGGAAGCAGATAGTTCTTAAATGATGACACTTTGAGGAGATACTAACAAAGATGTGGGTGTGGGGGACTTCACAAGAGGAAACACAATAGCTTCAACAACTCCTGGCTAGTGGCAGATCTGGCATCACCCCTTGGCCAGAAGGGAAGAGAACAAGGAGTGACAAATTTAAAGAAATAAGCAAAGTTTAGAGGAAGTGGTTACCTTTGAGTACTGAGGTAGCTCACTATGGGATAGCTGAGACCATCCCTGATCACCCTCAGATCTCCAGCCACGACATTCCTTAGCAAAAACCTAGCTAGAAGCCAGGGGGCGAAGGGGCCCACTGTTGTGGCCTACTCATCAGCCTTTTGGGGACAGAGAGCAGAGTGGAACTGTAAGAGGTAGAGATATCCAGCCCACTTGGCAAATTTCTACCACAGCGATTTTCAAACTATTTGATGGTCTAAGAGGGCAAAAATTAAAAAAAAAAAAACCCACTGCTACCCCTAAAATTCTGGCATGTTAAGCTTTTGGTATTACTGAATGAATGGACAAAGAACTGAAATATTACTGAAACACAGAGTAAAAGGAAACTACAATTAGGAACTACGTATTTACTTTCAGTCAGAATGGATACTTAAAATGTTATGGAAATACTGGAGCATGGTTCAGCAATAAATTCTATTCTGTAGGTCAGACAGGTACGTCACAGCTTTATAATACAGTTAAGTACAGTTCATCCTCCTTATTTGTGGATTCTTTATTTGTAAATTTGCCTGTGTTTTAAAACTTTCGTGATGCTTTCACAGTCATGCATGGAGTGGTGAAAAATTTGACCTAGCCCAATGCATATGCTCCCAGTTGAGGGTGACAAGATGACATGCTGTGTTCTTGGTTCAGTTCATATAATTTACACAAGCATCCTTTGCTCTATTTAGCACACTGGTTTTTGCATTTTTGGATTTTTTTAATTGGTGGTTTTACTGTTTAAAATGGCCCCCAAATGAAGTGCTGAAATGCTGTGTAGTGTCTAAGTACTAGACGGCAGTGATAGACCTTTTGAAGGAAACACATGTATTAGACAAACTTGGCTTGGGCATGACGTTACAGTTGCTGTTGACCCATGAATTCAATGTTAGTTAACCAAACAGAAAGACATCTGAAACAAGTTCGTGTTTTGATTAGTTGGTAAACATGTGGCCAGGGACTCACAGAATAACCCCAGTATTCCCCCTAGGAGCAACGGTTCCGTATTTGCTAATTCTGTGTTGGCGGGTACCTTTATGGGCTTCCCACCTGGTGCTAGTGGTAAAGAACCCGCCTGCCAATGCAGGCGATGTAAGAGATGCGGGTTTGATCCCTGTGTCAGGAAGATCCCCTAGAGAAGGACACGGCAACCCACTCTAATACTCATGATCCACAGGGTCGCAAAGAATTGGACATGACTGAAGCGACTCAGCAAGCACGCAAACATGGTGACTTTATAGAACCCAATCACCATGAATAATGACGATACATGTTGTCTTCTAGTTCCTAATAAAGATTCAAAAAGGAAAATTCAATTTACAAAAGACACCGATGATTTTTCTATATTAGCAACTAATTGGCACTCATAACGCAAAATCAGGAAGGGGGAAAACATTAAAACCTGCGCATAATTTTAATATGACATATTAAAATTTATTACTTTTTGATAGTATTCAGCTAAATCCAAATTATTTCAATTAAAGTTGTCTAGAAGGCCATATAGCTTGAAAATTAAAGAAATCAGTGGGAGGGAAAAGAAAAAACAATCTATTTAATACATTGACTTTACAATCACAAATGCATTATTATCTGGACTCAGTTGGTTAATTCAATCCTGCTTATTAGTTAGGCCAATTTATACCCACTCCACAATAAATCCTACATTATCCAAAAGCTTTACGCTTCTATTTACAGTAGCATAGCAAACCTGAAGTCTTTTTTAAAAAAACAATCACCATTCCATTGACTAATGTAACCAATTTCCCATGCTCTGGCATAAGAATATTTGATGTTAGTCAACAAAGACAGCCATCTATTATTCTTGAGAAATATAACAGTGGCAGTCTTTTGATTTTTTGTTTAAAGTAAGTAACTCTGAATAGTGAAATAGCTGAAATTTCTAACTTGCTTTCTAGCCACATTAAGAATGACATTTTCCCCCAGGGACCTTCACATATTTAAAAAATTTGGATTAACATTCTTTAAGAATCCACACATATCAATAAGAAGCTGACTTTCCTGCCAGGTTTCAAATGCCTTAAAGATGAGACATAGTACATACATTATAAAGAGTTTATGGATGAATGTTGACTGCCTGGGCATTGTTACAACAGTAAAGGTTAAATCACTTTTATTTCTGAAAGACACTTTTGGTACCATTATCATATCCCAAAATAGGTATTAATGTTACTCATGATTAAGAAGCTTGGAAGTTATAATTATACATCTCTTATTGTAGAAATAAAGTAGGAGAGCTCTGTATTGTGAGGGGAAAACACCCAGGCATTTAAATCAATGCATATTTGCTAGGAGGAAACTTAAACTGACTACAGCCTTGAGAGAGCTGCATTAACATCAAATAGCCACATTTCTGTCCACTTACAAGGAATACTATAAAGAAGCAAACAAGCCATGTTTAACAAAATGTGTCAGCATACAGAAAGTGTAGTTTTTCACACTTAGAAATTTAAATCTTTAGTCTAACACTTAGATGGGAAACAGCCTAAAGAAAAATGAAGAACTATACACACCACCTATTTCAACTACAAACGCTCTGTGACCGAAGGAAAATAATTCAATATTCACTATCATTTTGTAAGAGTATAATTTCAAGGAATGATTATGCTCATAAGTAAACACACGATATTCCTAAAGATTTGTAACTAAGGTTTGCAAGACATGAAATCAAATTGCAAAACTAGTTGAAAGCAATTAGAGTCCAATAGTTCTCTTATGTTTTCTTTTATGCTCTTTATTTTAAATTGATATTTTAGAACAGTAAATTATCTTTCATAGCAGTTCTCCTGATCTGATAATATAGTACCCCATTTCTGAATGTAGAGATTTAAGATAAATCAAAATAAACATTAAGGCGTACAAACAGCTACTTTAAGTCTGCTCTTATTTAATAAAGATCATTTCAACTCATATTCAAATACATGGAATGTTGGCACAAAACTGAAGCTGCTGTAGAAAGATCACAGATGTTCTGTGGGTTATTGAAACTTCCATCTAAAAACATACCCTTAAATGGTCTTAATTGTACAAATTTAAGTGTTGAGAAAATGTCTAAATAAGAAGTAACAATTAAAATAAAATGTTTATTTGTAAATTATGTACAGAATACATTTTACTTTACGACAAGGAAATGGGAATAACCATCACCTCCCAGCCAATTCTGCTTGCTTCCTCTGTTGGAGAAGACCATCTTACTCTGAATCAGGCGTACAAATCAGTTTGGATTTCCTAAGTTGGAAAAGGAGAATTTGTAGCTAAACTTAAAGTGTTGCTGCATTATTACTAGTTGGCTTGTTTCCACAAAATGTTTTTGAACCCTGCTAAGTTAGAATCTTAGAAGTTTTCTGATATAATTTAATAATCAACAAAAGCTAAACTAATAAGAACAATAAGTTTAAGCATTTCATCTCAAAGAAACTGTGAAATGGCTACAAAACTATGCTTAATCTAAAATATTGGTGTTTATTTTTATCCCTTTTAGTTATTCTGATCAGTCTAACAGTAAAAAGCCATACAACTATCAAAAATGCCAATAATCTAAATGTCATTGTGGAAAGTGCATCTTTGATAATTGTCAAAATAAATGAGACCTATTTACTGTAAAATTATCAAATAGATAAAACTTATAAATGGCTTTAGACTGTATCAATAATAGTATTATATGAAATGAAGGACTGAATATAACTGCTTAGATGTCAAATCCATTTCAGTAAATGGATTTAAAGAATGCTACAAATGTCATGTGTACATTATGATGATCAGCCAACATAGAAAATCCAACCTCTTGCACATATTTAGTCCCCAAATTAGTCAGATTATGATTTTTCATGTGAAGATTTAGTTGTTTCTCCATCGTTGTCTTCTTCCTCCTCCTCTTCACAATCCCCATCTGTTTGCTGTTCCAGTTCCTCTTTTGTGATCATTTCAAAATCATTCCCATTTCCACTACTGTGTTGGGATCGGTCATCTTCCCTCCTGTCACTGTCTGTGTCTGAATGCCGTTCTCCACCTGAGCCTTCTGTTCCGTGATTTCCTGGTCCTACTTTCCCCTCCTCATCTTCCTTTTTCTCACTGTCTGACTTTTCCTCACTGTCGGACTTCTGTTGCTTTTTGGTTTCAGATTTCTCATCTTTCTTTAAGTCTGCTTTTGGTCCTTTGTATTCATGTGTGTACAGAGGTCTGAAGGAGTCAATGAAGCCCACGTCAGCAGTCAGATTTGGCAAGAACCAAAAATGGTGCCTTCCTCCAGTTATGAGCCAAATGATGAGAAACAGAATGCAACGAGCTGTGGGAGAAAAATTTCTCTAATTGAATAATTCAAGCATTGACTCAAGACAGCAGGGAATATTTGTTAATGAAAAAGTGGGAAAACATTCAGAGTCTTCCTATTTGTATATTACATGCACCTTAAATATAAACAGTTAAATCCTAGATTAGCAGCTATCAAGAGTATTCCCGGCACACAGCATTCTGCTCTGAACTTGAGGGCACAATGCTGCAATGCCATTCAAAAAAGTGCTTTTATGTTTTTTTCATCTGCGCACTGTTTCTTGGATATACTTATATCCAAGTATATAAGTATATCTTGGATATACTTATATCCATTTATTTCTTGGATATACTTATACTTTATGTACTTTGCTATGTTACAATTCAATAAACACAGCTGCCAGTTGGACCCTGGAAGTACACGTGAAATCATGGTAGAAGAAAAAAGGAAATAAACCCAAGTAAGAGATGAATGATATCTTAAGCCTTAGAAAGGAGAAAGCAGGGTTGCACTATGACTTTCCTAGATACTTTTGTCTAAGGCAATTCCTCCATTAAAAAATAGAAAAAATTATGCTTTTTACAACCATTCTGGTATAAACACAAATATAACCCTGCACAGATTCACTATTATAGACAAATATATATATTGTTACTTTTCATTTTAGAAGAAATGAAAATGAAATTATTTCCATGGGTTCCTAAATGTATCATGAGTTCAAGGCATGTGCTGACCCTACCTAAAGGTTAAGTCTTCTAAGTAAAAATACTTTTGAACAATAAAAGAACATTTTCCTAACAGCAATTTCTTTTTATTTAAGGACAACATTTCCCCAGTATTAAGTAACACAGAAATCCAGATGGGTTTAACAAATAGGTTTGAAGTTACTCTTTTAGAGCAGTATGACAACTATGGGCTTCCCTGGTGGCTCAAATGGTAAATAATCTGCCTGCAATGCAGGAGACACAGGTTTGATCCCTGGGTGGGGAAGATTCCCTGGAAAAGAGAATGGCTACCCATTCCAGTATTCTTGCCTGGAGAATTCCATGGACAGAGGAGCCTGGCAGGCTACAGTCCATGGGATCAACAATGGTTAGATAATAGAAGAAATTGATAATTTTAAAGTTTATAGTAATGAACTATCACAAACCCCAGTATTTCATATCTTTCTTTTAATTTATCACATATATGGAGCTGAGTGATTTGTCTGGATTTTACTTTTTTAAAGGTCACGATTATGTGAATGTTATGAGCTAATTAATTATGACAGGTTTCTTGGGTTTCATTTTAGTTTTCGTTTTCTTTACAGATAATCCTATCATTGTTTTCTAATAAAGTCTGAGAAAAGCTCATCTATGTTTCTTCCATTATTTAGCTTCAGACAGATAAAATAGTTATAGCTGCCTTGACTTTTATAAAGCACTAATTTCTGTTTTCACAAAAGAACATAAATATTCTGAAAGACTGTATACACACCAGTATCTTTTGTGTATACAAACAGAAAAGGCAAATATGCTTGAAACTATTAAATAAATCAGTGAATAAACCACACTGATAAAAAGAAATAATGAACATCTCTTAAGGAGGTTGCATATTTTTTTCTCCAAATAGAATTATGATGTTACATTAGGTTTTGAAGGGTTGTAAAACAGATAGTTCATAGTATGAAATCTTGCCTGAAATACAAGAAAAAGCAACATTAAAGTGGCAAATAAAGTCACATCCCTATGGGTATAGCAGAATTCTTTTTTTTCAACAGTTTTTCTCTATATGCCAGTATATTACTAGGGGCAAAAAGAGAAGAATCATGAGAAAAACTACTGTGATATGTATGGTCATACCATTTCTATGGCCTGGCGTGCTGCAGTCCATGGGGTCGCAAAGAAATCGGACACGACTGAGCAATTGAACTGACTGAATTGAACCATTTCTATACTAAAAGTGACATATTTAGAAAATTGCCAGAGGTCTTATTTTAAATTGCAGTACTAAATATACATATTCAAACCAAATTTAATTTGACCAATAAATAATACTTCCTGAGATAATATAATAAAATCTCCAATTTACAAGTAGGATACAGATCAAACCATTTTAAAGTATATTTGGAATTTTCTAAGAGAAACAACATTTTCTAAGAGAAGTAATAAAAAAGTTGGATTTATTTTCTGATTTGATTGACAAGGCTGTTTAACATACATTGCCACTTAAACTCCCAGTATATTTAAAATGAAAAATTGAAAGAATTACTAGAGAAACAATACTTTAAAGAACAAAACAATAACCATAAATTATTGTGAATATCAGTTTAAATGAAAGATAAGCAAGTGGGTTAACTCTATTCAGTGGAAATTAACCTTTGCTGAAAAATTTCAAAAAGCTGCTAAATTTTCAGGGATCTGGGAATCAGAAGACATCAACTTGACTAGTGTATCTAATGGCAGATAAAATTTTATGGCTTCTCATTCTTGATGCAGGTAGTACATTACCACTAGTTACCTGCTTCACACTCTTAGACATTTATTTCTTGGCCTGCAAATGTGCTGTTAACATGCAGAAGCTTCAGGGGCTATTTTTAAGGTGAACAGACTAGAGGAAGGAAAAACTGAAAGGTGGATGAATAAGGTTTCACACAGAGTCAGAAATTCCCCCCATAAATGGAGGCCCATAAACATGATGAACTGAATGAAAATACTAGATGGATCCCTGGGTCTATGGATGGCAGCACCAAATCAGGACCCTGTGATGTCCAGGGTGGAGGGAAATTGCTTAGCACTATTGCTTAGGGTTAGAGCAGTAATGCTTTATAAACATAATAATCTACTACATTACATATCATAGAATCTCAGAATAACACACATCTCATTCAGACAATCTTGGTCAAATTCCGTCCTCTAAAAACAGATATTAAATCAGTATTCCGGTTGTTTAAAAAATTTTTATAAAGTACTCCTCCTATATGTTCTGGTAGAAAAGCTGATTTGTCATTTGAGGAAAATAATCAGAATTTAGTTACTATATAGCAACATAAGCTCTCAATGATCCAAAGAATTATATATGATAGGAAAGAAAAAATCACTAAACAGCTTAAAAAAGCAGAAAAACACTGCTATTTCCCAAATGAAAAACTAAATTAGACCAGTTCATCCTTTGAAAAAATCTTCAAAGACTAGAATTTTAAGCAAAATAATACTTGTTTTGCCTCATATTAAATAACATGGTCAGTGTAAAAAATACAGACAAGTGTAAATAAGAATCCTAAAATCACTCATAACTACCACCACCTTTTGTATTTAGGTGTATTTCCTTACAGTCAAATCCTTCTTGGCACTGAGTATTTCCATTTCAAAAAAAATCTTCCTAATTATATAAGCCAAAAATACTTCATTATCTTAATTATTTGACATCTAGTGATAAGCATTTTTCATATATTTATTAATCATGTTAATTTCCTCTTTTGAATTGGATTATTTTTATAATGCTTTATTTTTAGCTATGAAAGCCCCTAATCATTCAGAAAAGTAAAATAACATTATTTGTATTTTCTTATTGATTTTCAAAAAGGATTTTAAACTTGTTAATGCATCAAGAACTTATTTTGGCCCATGGTACAAACTGATTTTTCCTAAGAATGGCAAATCAATTGTTTATAATCATTTACTATATAAAATGTAAATGTTTAATATGTTTCATTTGTCTTAGGTAAAAAAAGTTTACTGAAAGTATTATGTTTATTAAATGACCAATCACTGTAAAAATATTAAAGTCTTTATGGCAGCTAAATTTTAAAGCATATCTATTTGCAGACTCTTGTTTAGTTGCTAAGTCATGTCTGACTCTTTTGCAAGCCCATGGACTATATAGCCTGCCAGGCTGTCCATGGGATTTTCCAGGCAGGGCTTTCCAGGGATTTCCTGGAGTGGGTTGCCGTTTTCTTCCCCTGGGCATCTTCCCAACCCAGGGATCAAACCTGCATCTCCTGCATTGGCACCAGGGAAGCCTATTTGCAGATTAAGACATATTAAATCCTTTCGTCACACAGAGTAAATCTAATTAAACACATATACTACTTGAAGCCTGAGTCAGTTTTGGGATATGACCAAAAAAGTAGGCCCATATACTTCTTAATTCACCTACATGAATTTTGCTATTAAGTTTTACTGAAGCTCCAGATTGCAGTCCAAATTGCTCAACAGCTACCTCTTATCGAGGTCAGTCTTGCTAGTAGCAAATACTTACCAACAGCAAGGAGAAGAATGCTGGCTACAAAACAGCCTGCACCCACACTGAGGTAGTAAACACCTACTCTCATTTCTGCTGGCCAAAGAGGGAAGAGGGTGGCTGCTATCACTGCAATCACTGGAACAAGAGATGAAGAGTTACACATACAAACTTTAGATTAAAATTTTAAATGGCTCAGTTGCCAAGACAGTGAATATACATACCCCTACGGGGAGAATTAAAACATAAACTTTGAAACATATAAAATGCTCAGTTATCGATCACTGCATAGTTCAACCTAACATTTTTAACTACTATTCTCATATTAGGTCAAGATTTCTCTAATATAAATTATATATAATTAGAAAAGTGCTGTCTAAAAATGTGAAATTGTTAGCTCCTTAAATGATCAACTGCTGCTGTCTTCAACTTCATTTTTAACTATAAGATATCTGTCTACCAAAAAGGGACGCTTAAAGAAATAATCAACCAACAAAACTAACCAAAAATGGTTCCAAAGATCCGTCCCTGGAGATTGGTTCTGGGGTGAAACTCTGACATCTACTGAATGAAAAGCTCACCAGATGATTCTGATACAGATAATTTTTGGTGATAGGGAAACCATATACAAGCATCTCCAGTTTTTTTTCCTAAGTACATTGGGACCACATGGAATAACCAAAAGAATGACTGGTATTTAGGTGTTTAGAGCAAGAGAAATAAGGATTCAAATTCTAGCCATTTCATTTAGAAGCTAAGGGTTGAATTTATTATTTTGAATGGGATCCTATGATAACATATTGATCAAATTTGTTCAACTGCTATCTATTTTTTTCTACTTGTTAAATCATTCTCTACCCCTACCCCCAACCAAATTTACAGGAATAACACACACCTATGGTAATAAATAAAACCATAAAGGAAAAAACAATTAAAAGTAAACCAGAAAGTATAATATGAAGTCTTTACCCAATTCTTGGTCCACTCCCCAGAGGTTAACTACTATTGTTTCTTATTTGTATGCCCAGAAACTGCCTGTATACAATTAAAACTAGTCACACAGATATTAAAAAAAAAAAACAAAAAACGAGTTTACAATATTTTCTTTCACAATTTTAATATATTCTAGGTATCCTTCTGAGAGGACACCCTATCTAATTCTTTCAAAGCTGCATGATATTCTGGCATGTATTTGTACTGTAATTTATTCACCAATCTCCTATTGAGGGACTTGAATTGTTTCTAGCTTTATCCTATTACTGACAAGAGTGCAACAATTACCAATGCCCATGTGTGCAATTGATTAAGGTACAGGATAAATTTCTTGAAGTTTAACTATTAGGTCACAAAGTAAGGCATTTAAAACTTGAAAGATATTTGCTAATTATCCTTCTAACTATAGTCTGAACAGGGATTTGGATTAGAATTAAATGTCAATGCATATTTCTGAACAGACACCTTATGCAACTGTATTACTACAAACAGCCATGGGATAAATTCCTAGAAACAGAACACTTGGGTCAGTGTGTATACATTTAAAATTTGAAAGATATTATCAAACTTCCCTCCATAAAAAATAAAACAATGAACATACCAACAGCTATTGGAGCATAGTAGTGGTTTTTCTAAAGTATTGGACCTTCATTAATAATAGGTACTATTCCTCTTTATAGTCCTCTTGATAACTGCTATTGTTTTAATTTGTATTTAACATGAGGGTGATTAAGTATCACTCACAATTATTGGTCACTATTTCTTTATCTGTGAGCTACCTTTACCATTTTTCTAGCAGGCTGTTAATTTCTTAAAGATCTTTGCTTTAAGGTAGAGCAAATATTTTCCTCAGTTTATCATTTATATTCTGGCTTTATTTAAAATGTACTTTAAAAATAGCTATTTTATGTTAAACATTTTATTTCTGACTTCTGTATTGTTTACTTTCCTTTCTAAATTTTAGAGAGTGTACTTACCAAGAATTAATCCCATGACAAATGTTTTAAAGTGAACTGGGTCATAGATCCACACAAATACCTAGAAGAATCAAGAAACTCCAGTGCTTAAAGTTCTAAGATCACATTACAGCAACAGTTAGTTCCCACCTATTAACACATAAGAACTACTTAAAGATTAAACAAATTTCAAAGGCCTTTCCTTCAGCAGCAGTGGTTTTTTTGGTATCTATTCAGTTAGAAAATTATTTTTAAAACTATAAATTAGGTAATAAGTTAAGTACACTTTCACATACTTGCATGTTTTTAACAATTTACTACTGGGTGCAAACCATTACTTAACCATTACTTATTCAACTTAAAGACCAGCAATAGTACAGCCTTCTGTCCCTAAGGTAATGATGTATACAGGCATGAGCAGAGTAGAATCAATCAAAGAGCACAGTTAAGACAGATTGTAGTCAGGCCCTATGACAGATCCATCAGCTTTCAATTCCACCCTGTTCTCTCCAACTGATGAGATGCAAAGGACCATTATTAAAGATTATACAGAAATACAAAGGATCATAAGAGACTACTATCAGCAATTATATGCCAATAAAATGGACAACCTGGAAGAAATAGACAAATTCTTAGAAAAGTACAACTTTCCAAAACGGAACCAGGAAGAAATAGAAAATCTTAACAGACCCATCACAAGCATGGAAATTGAAACTGTAATCACAAATCTTCCAGCAAACAAAAGCCAAGGTCCAGACGGCTTCACAGCTGAATTCTACCAAAAATTTAGAGAAGAGTTAACACACCTATCCTACTCAAACTCTTCGGGAAAATTGCAGAGGAAGGTAAACTTCCAAACTCATTCTATGAGGCCACCATCACCCTAATACCAAAACCAGACAAAGATGCCACCAAAAAAGAAAACTACAGGCCAATATCACTGATGAACATAGATGCAAAAATCCTTAACAAAATTCTAGCAATCAGAATCCAACAACACATTGAAAAGATCATACATCATGACCAAGTGGGCTTTATCCCAGCAATGCAAGGATTCTTCAATATCCGCAAATCAATCAATGTAATACACCACATTAACAAATTGAAAAATAAAAGCCATATGATTATCTCAATAGATGCAGAGAAAGCCTTTGACAAAATTCAACATCCATTTATGATAAAAACTCTCCAGAAAGTAGGAATAGAAGGAACATACTTCAACATAATAAAAGCTATATATGACAAACCCACAGCAAACATTATCCTCAAAGGTGAAAAATTGAAAGCATTTTCCCTAAAGTCAGGAACAAGACAAGGGTGCCCACTTTCACCACTACTATTCAACATAGTTTTGGAAGTTTTGGCCACAGCAATCAGAGCAGAAAAAGAAATAAAAGGAATCCAAATTGGAAAAGAAGAAGTAAAACTCTCACTGTTTGCAGATGACATGATCCTCTACATAGAAAACCCTAAAGACTCCACCAGAAAATTACTAGAGCTAATCAATGAATATAGTAAAGTTGCAGGATATAAAATCAACCACAGAAATCCCTTGCATTCCTATACACTAATAATGAGAAAACGGAAAGAGAAATTAAGGAAACAATTCCATTCACCATTGCAACGAAAAGAATAAAATACTTAGGAATATATCTACCTAAAGAAACTAAAGACCTATATATAGGAAACTATAAAACACTGGTGAAAGAAATCAAAGAGGACACTAATAGATGGAGAAATATACCGTGTTCATG
>NW_011494612.1:3991632-3992581 GCF_000754665.1 Bison bison bison | reverse complement strand
AAAACCTCGAATAGCCAAAGCAATCCTGAGAAAGAAGAATGGAACTGGAAGAATCAACCTGCCTGACTTCAGGCTCTACTACAAAGCCACAGTCATCAAGACAGTATGGTACTGGCACAAAGACAGAAAGAGAGATCAATGGAACAAAACAGAAAGCCCAGAGATAAATCCATGCACCTATGGACACTTTATCTTTGACAAAGGAGGCAAGAATATACAATGGAGAAAAGACAATCTCTTTAACAAGTGGTGCTGGGAAAACTGGTCAACCACTTGTGAAAGAATGAAACTAGAACACTTTCTAACACCGTACACAAAAATAAACTCAAAATGGATTAAAGATCTAAACGTAAGACCAGAAACTATAAAACTTTGAGAGGAGAACACAGGCAAAACACTCTCCAACATAAATCACAGCAGGATCCTCTAAGACCCACCTCCCAGAATATTGGAAATAAAAGCAAAAATAAACAAATGGGACCTAATTAAAATTAAAAGCTTCTGCACAACAAAGGTAACTATAAGCAAGGTGAAAAGACAGCCTTCAGAATGGGAGAAAATAATAGCAAATGAAGCAACTGACAAACAACTAATCTCAAAAATATACAAGCAACTACTGCAGCTCAATTCCAGAAAAATAAACGACCCAATCAAAAAACGGGCCAAAGAACTAAATAGACATTTCTCCAAAGAAGACATACAGATGGCTAACACATGAAAAGATGCTCAATATCTCTCATTATCAGAGAAATGCAAATCAAAACCACTATGAGGTACCATTTCACACCAGTCAGAATGGCTGCGATCCAAAAGTCTATAAGCAATAAATGCTGGAGAGGGTGTGGAGAAAAGGGAACCCCCTTACACTGTTGGTGGGAATGCAAACTAGTACAGCCACTATGGAGAACAGTGTGGAGATTCCTTAAAAAACTGGAAATAGAACTGCCAT
>NW_011494612.1:3962775-3991507 GCF_000754665.1 Bison bison bison | reverse complement strand
AGGACATGGAAGCAACCTAGATGTCCATCAGCAGACGAATGGATAAGAAAGCTGTGGTACATATACACAATGGAGTATTACTCAGCCATTAAAAAGAATACATTTGAATTAGTTCTAATGAGGTGGATGAAACTGGAGCCTATTATACAGAGTGAAGTAAGCCAGAAAGAAAAACACCAATATAGTATACTAACGCATATATGTGGAATTTAGAAAGATGGTAATGATAACCCTGTATGCGAGACAGCAAAAGAGACACAGATGTATAGAGCAGTCTTTTGGACTCTGAGGGAGAGGGTGAGGGTGGGATGATTTGGGAGAATGGCACTGAAACATGTATATTATCATATGTGAAACGAATCGCCAATCCAGGTTCGATGCATGTACAGGATGCTCGGGGCTGGTGCACTGGGATGACCCAGAGGGATGGTATGGGGAAGGAGGTGGGAGTTCAGGATGGGGAACTCGTGTACACCCATGGTGGATTCATGCTGATGTATGGCAAAAGCAATACAATAATGTGAAGTAATTAGCCTTCAATTAAAATAAATAAATTTATATTAAAAAAAATTATGCTCAGTGAACATAAAAGATTCTATGACTCTCTGCAATAATATTATTGCCAGCTCCCCACAGAGGGTCTGTAGCCCCAAAGTTGGGAACCACTGCTTTAAAGCTTACTTTATACAACAGAAATTTCATTTACAATAATTAGAATTCTGTTCATCGACCATAAAACTCTTAGTTTTATTCTCTTGGTTTTTATAAATAACAGTACTCTTCCATTTCCTGGTTCTATTTTGACCAAAGATCTTTGTTATGGTCTTTTTGATTTGGTTCCAACAATCCTCTTTTTTAACTCTGCATATTTATCCTGGAAATTGGATCTACAGATGTCACTTCTGCCATTTAGCACTCTAAAGAAACAAATTTTAAAAGACATTTCCCATCTTTAAAAGTTTGATTCCTCCAGCTCCGTTCTTTCTCAAGACTGCTTTGGCTATTCAGGGTCTTTTGTGTTTCCATATGAATTGAGAAATTTTTTGTTCTAATTCTGTGAAAAATGCCACTGGTAATTTGATAGGGATAGCACTGAATCTGTAGACTGACTGCCTCTGGTAGTAGAGTCACACAATATTGATTCTTCCTACTCAGGAACATGGGATATCCGTCCATATATTTATGTCATCTTTGATTTCTTTCATCAGTGTCTTATAATTTTCTGTATATAGTTCTTTTGTCTCCTTAGGTAGGTTTATTCCTAGATATTTTATTCTTTTTGTTGCAGTGGTGAATGGGATTGATTCCTTAACTTCTGTTTCTGATTTTTCATCGTTAGCATATAGGAATGCAAGTGATTTCTGTGTATTGATTTTGTATCCTGCAACTTTGCTAAATTCACTGATTAGCTCTAGTAATTTCCAAATAGCCAAAGCAGTCTTGAGAAAGAAGAATGGAGCTGGAAGAATCAAGCTTCCTGACTTCAAATTATACTACAAAACTAGAGTCATCAAGACAGTATGGTACTGGCACAAGAACAGAAATATAGACCAATGGAATAGGATAGAAAGCCCAGAAATAAACCCATGCACCTATGGGTGCCTTGTTTTTGACAAAGGAGGCAAGGATACACAATGGGGCAAAGACAGCCTCTTCAATTAGTGGTGCTGGGAAAACTGGACAGCTACATGTAAAAGAACGGAATTACAACACTTCCTAACACCATACACAAACATAAACTTGAAATGGATTAAAGACCTACATGTAAGACCAGAAACATAAAACTCTTAAGAGAAAAACACAGGCAGAACACTTGATGAAACAAATCAAAGCAAGATCCTCTATGACCCACCTCCTAGAATAATGGAAATAAAACAGAAGTAAACAAGTGGGACCTGATTAAACTTAAAAGCTTTTGCACAGCAAAGGAAACTATAAGCAAGGTGAAAAGACAACCCTCAGAATGGGAGAAAATAATAGCAAATGAAACAACTAACAAAGGATTAATCTCCAAAACATACAAGCAGCTTATACAACTCAATACCAGAAAAACAAACAACCCAATCAAAAAATGGGAAAAAGACCTAAACAGACATTTCTCCAAGAAGACAAACAGGTGGCTAACACATGGTCAATACTGCTCATTATTAGAGAAATGCAAATCAAAACTAAAATGAGATATCACTTCACACCAGTCAGAATGGCCATAATCAAAATGTCTACAAACAATAGATGCTGGAGAGGGTATGACGAAAAGGGAACCCCTGTGCACTGTTGGTGGGACTGTAAATTGGTACAGCCACTATGGAAGACAGTATGGAGATTCCTTAAAAAAGTAGGAATAAAACCACCATATGACCCAGCAATCCCATTCCCAGGCATATACCCTGAGGAAACCAAAACTGAGAAAGATATATGTACCCCTATATTCATTGCAGCACTACTTACAATAGCTACAACATGGAAGCAACCTAGATGTCCATCGACAGATGAGGGGATAAAGAAGTTGTGGTACATATACACAATGGAATATTACTCAGCCATAAAAAGGAATGCATTTGAGTCTGTTCTAATAAGGTGGATGAACCTAGAGCCTATTATACAGAGTGAAGTCAGTCAGAAAGATAAATATTGTATACTAATGCATATATATGGAATCTAGATAGATGGTACTGAAGAATTTATTTGCAGGGAAGCAACGGAGTGAACTCCGGGAGTTGGTGATGGACAGGAAGGCCTGGCGTGCTGCGATTCATGGGGTCGCAAAGAGTCAGATACGACTGAGCGACTGAACTGAACTGAATGGAGAAACAGAACTAGAGAACAGACTTATGGACATGGGGAGAGGGGAAGAGAGGGTGAGATGATTGGAGAGAGTAACATGGAAACTTACATCACCATATGTAAACATAGCTAATGGGAATTTGCTGTTATGTCTCAGGAAGCTCAAACAGGGGCTCTGTATCAACCTAGAGGGGTGGGATGCGGAAGGAGATGGGAGGGAGGTTAAAGAGGGAGGGGATATATGTATACCTATGGCTGATTCATGTTGAGGTCTGACAGAAAACAACAAAATTCTGTAAAGCAATTATCCTTCAACTAAAAAATAGATAAAAATTTTTAAAAAGTTTGAAAGCATACGTCTTTGTACAGAATAAAACCTTAGCCTTTTGGGGAATGCAAGCACCCCATGCATGCTCAGGCTGCTTCCTTTGTTTAATAGGCCTCTAACTCCTTTGCAGTGCACCTGGAAATCTGCCAGTCATCCTTCAAGGCTCAGCCCAAGTGTCCAGGATATCCAGACCATCCTTAATCCTCTTTTGATTAGATTAACCATCCCTGATTGGTATTCTCCCATCATAACACTATCCATGTCATAATACAGTACAGGCATACTTCAGATATTCCAAGATTAGCTCCAATAATACTGCAATAATACCATTTTTTATTTTTTGGTTTTCCCAGTGCATATGAAAGTTACATTTACATTATACTATAGTCAATATTAAGTGTACAATAGCATCATGTCTAAGAAAGCAATGTACATACCCTAAGTAAAAAATACGTTATTGCTAAAAAATGCTAACCATCATCAGAGCCTTCAGTGAGTCTTATTTTTTTTTTTGCTGGAAGAGGATTTGAAATATTGTGAGAAACACCAAAATGTGACCCATACAAAGTGAGCAAATGTTGTTGTGAAGATGAAGTCGATAGACTCATGCAATGTAGGGCTGCTGTAACTCTTCAAATTGTAAAAACAAACAACCAACCAACCAACAAACACCAAAACAAAACCCCCTTCCAAAACACTTTATCTCTGAAGCACAACAAAATGAGGTATGTCTGGTTTGTATGCTTGCTAGACTAAAAGAGTTTTCAAGAAGAGAATTTCATCTTTTTATCATGGTATGCCCAGCACCTATAAAAATGACTTGGCATAGAGTTAACCTGATGTTTAACTGAAGGCATTTGAGCTTTCACATTAAGACAGACCTGTGGTTTTCTATTACATTGGTTCTTCAACAGGGCTTCACATCAGAATCACCTAGGGAAATGTAATACAAAACACACACACACACACACACACACACACACACACACACACTCTAGATTCCATCCTAGGGATCCTCACGCAAGTATGTCTGGAATGAGCCTAGTGCACGTGTTTTCTAAAAAGCCTTCCCAGAATTTCAAGCTGACAGCTCCAAGAACCACTAACTTTTTAAATTTATACTACCTTTGTATTAAGCATAGAAAGAAATTC
Source organism: Bison bison bison (assembly GCF_000754665.1). Lineage (NCBI taxonomy): Eukaryota > Metazoa > Chordata > Mammalia > Artiodactyla > Bovidae > Bison > Bison bison. The sequence goes on along the minus strand of NW_011494612.1, from coordinate 3,987,243 downwards.
ACAACTCAATGGCTAGTATATAACTAAATGTTTTTATAATGGTCAAATGACTAAATTAAGTGGTCTTCATGGAGGGCTACCACCACACAAACATTCTATTAAATACATTAAAATGATTTTAAGTAAAGCATCAAGTAATGTTGAAAATTTTAGACCCTTATAGTAATGTGTCTGACTGTGAAAGGTAGAAACCAGTATGTGTTCCTCATTAACCATTCTGCTTCTTTTCCTTTTGATTGTAATGGAAACCCTGTATTTTACTGGGCAAAGGATCACTCAGTATGAAAATCATGTTTCTAAGACTTTACTGCAGGAAGTCATGACCATGTGAGTAGGTTCTGGCCAATGGAATCCATACAGAAATGAAACTGCCTGTTTTCTGGATAGTATCCTTAAAAAAGAAGCATGTCCCTCACTTTCCTTCCCTCCTTTGGATGCATATATAAGGCTGGCAGTCATTTTGGACCATGAGATAATCTTTACTAATTGCCTTACACAGGCAGAAAACTTCAGATCCACCATGGAGCTGCTGTATCTGCTTACCATCAGGTTTCTTTAATGAGAGAGAAATAAGTATCCATCTTAAGTCACTGTTATTTCTTTTTTTCTACCTATCACAGACAATTGAACATACTTCTGACTGATTTAATAAATTTTTTATAAATATAAATTCAGAGAAATTCATTTTTAAAAAGGGTAGATTTTATATCTACATGGTTAAATTTATCTAAATTACTTCTTTTCTTAGTGAAGGCATCAAAGACAATTCTAAAAACTCCTATGGAAAATTGGATTTCTATTTTTAGTAGGTATTCTCACCTCATTTCCATCCAGAAAAACTTGATCATCATGGGGCTCAAGCTTGAATTTTTTCTTGGTTTCCTTCTTTTTGGGAGTTCCAGGAGTTTCCTCCTATTAAAAAACAAGTTGAATAGAAGAAAAAGTATTTACAAACAAGCAAAAAGGAGTATGACATTCATATACTCCAAGTTTTACTATATGAGACACAGAAATCAAAATTCTCAATCATGTATTCATCAAAACCCTAATATGGTTTAAGTGGTTGCTGCATAAGATTTTAAAAGTCTTGATATGCCAGTAGTGATAACATGCATGTAATAAATTTTTTATTTTTACTTAAATCTAGTTGAAATCACCTTTTTGGATTCTTCCTTTTCACCATCTTTTTTTTTTTCTTTTTCCTTTTTTGTCTTTTCATCCTTTAGATTTTCTTTCTTGCTCTTTTTATCTTCTTCTTTTCCACTTTCAGCTTTTCCTTTCTCTTTTTCTTTTTTTATGTCTTTCTCATACTTCATTTTCATTACTTTTAGTGCCCGATGAAAAAACTGCTTCTTTAAAAGCCTTTAAAAAAAAGGTATGACATTATAGTCCCTATCCATTATGTAGATGTAGACTGAAAAGCAAAAATATCAAGACCTGAATAAAGTGAACAAAGAATGACATACATTGGCAACTCACAAGAAAAATTACAACTAGTAAGTCCATGGAAAACCGGTCTATTCGAAAACTTGTGCAGTCAACCTGATTATATGAAATCTAATTTTCAACTATATAATTTAATGAGATTCCTTTAGTTTTTCTTTAGGTTCATAAGGAGTAATCAAAATTCTGCTTTATTTAAAGTCTCAAATTCAAGAGTGGACATAAATGGAATATAAATATATGGGGAAAATAAATAAAACAGTTAAATGTTAATAGATTAAAAATGTGCCCATGATCTGTTGATTCAAATTGTGTCTTCAGATGTCTTTCTTGATGTTATTTTCTTCTCTCCACGTACCTCACTGCTCAGCCTGCCACTATAATGAAATATCTTCAATTAAATAATGAATAATTAAATATGCTAAGATAAGATTTCTGAACTCTGAAAACAATTCTTCACAGTATCAAGATAAAAATTGTACAAAATATTTGGCGAGACAACACTATGTGTTTCTCTCAACACATTGTTATCCCATCCACAGCAGCTTTTCTTCTAATACAATTCATGTCATTTTTTTTTTCATGTTATATTTGTTATAAACTTAAGAGTGAGATGCTTGCTTTGTTCTTTTTTGTTGTTGTTCTTGTTTATTTGCTTATCTGATGAGTTTGGAAGCTCAGCTGAGACCAAATTAAGCCAACCTTGGTTGACTCAATCTTTTCTAATCCTACTAAAGCCAACTGGGTTACGCTTATTTTTATCATCTAAAAGAAAACCTTTTCAAATCTTATGTTCCAGTTTCAGAGTTCCTCATTTGTTCCTTCATTACTGTCTTGATAAAGGATAACTATCAAAACACAACCTAGACGCTAGGTCTCACTGCCACCAGCTGGGCCTGTTAATGGTAACTATCCACCTTTCTACCTCCACTGGTGCCTGCTCCAACGCATCACACACTTGCTAACTAGACACTTCCTTCCTGGCCAAATACCACTTATTTCTGATCATTATGTTTTGCCTACCTGTGTTTTGACCTGCTTGGCTGGGCTTCTTTTTGATGCCCAATTAGGACCATCCCATGAACATTGCCAAAAAGCTTTTTCTTGTTCAGAAGAGCTATATAGCATACAATTCTGCAACTGTCTGAAATGTCCCCAAAGAATCTAGCATTAATATCTACTACACATACATATATGAATATCTGTTTACATACACACATATATGTAAACAAGTAAAAATCTGAAATGAGACCCTTAATAATTAACTATTTATGAGCAGAAAGTGAGATTTAAGAGTAGTGTTGAGTATCTGAATGAGGGGGGGAATCTTTCATTTTCATTCTACTTCAGACTTTCTTACAAAAATTTATAATGAAAATATTCTAATTTCTTTATTTTTCACTTATATAATTTCCAGATTTTCTATCAGGATCATTCATTACAATTTAGTATGAAAATGAAAATACATCTTACTCACTGTATGTTAATTGAAGAGCAGCATTTCATACTACAGTTCATATTATAGCTCTCCATATATTAAGAGTACATATGTATACATATAGATACTTAAATATATAGTCTCAAATGGTAATGTAATTATTCCTGAGGCAACATCATTAGTAATTTGCATTTTCTTCTGCATCATTTTCAAAGTCTTCTCAAGTTTCTTTGCATTCTCAAAGTTTTCTTTGCTTTAGTGAAAAAAATGTTCTTAATAAAGAAATAAATAATTTAAAAAATAAACCACAGAACTTTAGGAGAAAAAACAATTCTTCCCTTGACAAGCAGTTACAGAAGAGGATAGAATCAGCAGGAACATCTGCTCTGTTACTTCTGCACAGCTGCTCCAGCCCATGAGACAAAAGTTAAGATTATTAACCAATCAAATTGGTAATGAGAAATTCACATTCAGGTAGATGGGTTCAAATATCACCTCTACCACTTAATTAGCTACACAGTATTGGGTAAGTTACTTAATTTTAGTATATTTCTAAAATGGGGTATCTATTTCATAGGGGTTTCTAGAACTAAATGAGAAGCATACAGATTGTTTACCATGGTGCCTGGAATGCACGTTCTCAATGTTAGCCATTACCAGTGCTGCAGTGAAATCATTAATTTCATTTAATAGAGAAAACACATTTGGTTTATAAATCATTACATTACACCCTCATTCCATTCATTAATAAGTAGAATCATTGACTTATTCCTTGATAGAGAATGTCTACTTCAATTCACCATATGCCTCAAAAAATGAGATGACACTTACTATTGTAATAAAATCAGTGCCTCAATTTATTTAGCTTTAAACACACCGTATAGAACAAATCAACTACATAAACTGACATTTTCACAGACTACTCATACTTTCCTAACTCAGGATGTTCTATGCCCTCTGCCAGGATCAAATGTCCACTCCCCTATTATTTGCTGGGTAATCACCTATTTTATGTTTCAAAATTTTATTAAAATGTTTTCTCTGTGAGGCTATTCTTGAACTTTCCTTTCTTTCTTACGGAACACACTGTATTGTAACTAGTCACAGATTTTCTCTCAGACAACAATATGTGCTTTGGAGGCAAGAGCCAAGTCACAGTTATCTCTGTATTCCTGAGGCCTGGCCTATAATAGATATTTGATATGTATTTGTAGAATAAATAAATGGATTAAAAGCAGCCTGCAAAATGCCACCAAATTGCTTATTACTTTTCTTCACCTCTTAATTTTTTCCCAGGTTTAGTAAATGTTTATTAAATGCCAGACATGTGTTTAGGACTTTAACTTATCTAACAAGGGTGAGGTTTTATTAAATGCCCACACTGAGCTAACTGCTGTGGAGTTACAGTAAAGTATAGAACAGTCCTCCAACTGCCTTCAGATTTAGTCGGCAAGGGAAAAAAAAAAACCACACACACATGTAACAAATCTATTTAAACAGTTACCTTTATAAATTCTATAGAATATTAGATTAATGTAAGCTAGAGGACCCGGGGAATACTAAATACTAAAGATGGAATGTGGGGGACTTATATTGAGAGGCAGGCAGGATAGAACCACGTGGAGAAAGTGGTAGGTTATTACCAAAAGACCAGAAAAGAGGAGTGTGGTATAAGAATGAGAGTGATAAGGACATTAGTAGACTGGGGGGTTGGAGATGCAAAGTCACAGGAAGGTTAGGATGACACTAGATACAAGATTTAAGAGTCTGTATTTGAAACAGGCCATGAAGAGGCATGGAGCATACTAGAAAAGACTGTTTTGTGTATCATACTATAGTTTCCTGTTTTCTTTTGTTTTTCCTCAACCTCCCTCAAGCACACTTCAGAGAATGAGACAGGACTAGTATCTCTCTGTGGTTCTGCCTGTAGTCAGTTAGGAACCCATGAGAGCTGGTCATCATGAGGTCTCTATGGTTGTTATTAGAAGTGGTTTTGAAAAATTCATGCTTCTCTATCTTAGTGCAAAAAGGACACAAAAAGCTTGATATGAATGGGAATAACATATACAACAAAAAGTGAGTGTATTGCTAGAACCATCGCCATACTCGTTTTTTTTTTTTTTGCTTTTCATATAACAAAGTATCAAGTCTCCTAAAAGGCCAAGAGAAACATATTAATATTGGCTGCTTACCTCGGAGAGTTGGGCTCAGATTTTATATTAAATTTTAGTGTATGTGCTGCCAAAGCAAGCACTAATATTCAAATAATACTGACAGGTTAATCCTTCATCTTAATTTCTGTTCATTAACTGGATCATTATTTTGGAGAAGATAGTATAGTGCAGTGGTTAAGACCATGGACTACACTGCAAAGCCAGATGGCTGGATTTAGAATTTTGGCTAGCCACTTACTAGCTTTGTGACTTTGGGTAAGTGATTTAACTTCTTTGTGCATTTATAGCAGCTTCTACTTATATACTACGTATAAAAAACAAGTCTATTTTGAGGCAGGCAGGGAAATTTGCACTTTGGAATTCTAATACACAGATGGCTAAAAGGAAAATAGTGATTGCACTTCTGTTAGCTAATCCCTGCCCCAACAATGAAATTTTCATTGTTTCTGAAAGGTCCGTTAATGACTCCAGTTTTTGGCAGCTAAGAATTTTTTTTTTTTTTTGGCTGTGCAGCACCACTTGTGGGATCTCAGTTCCCCAATCAGGGATCGAACACTAGGCCAATGGCAGTGAAAGCAGGAGTCTTAATCACTGAACCACCAGGGAATTCCCTGGCAGCTAAGAATTTTAATAAACATTTAACAATTCTTCAACTTTACAGCTTTAGCAGACAGACTGTGAAATTTTTTTTCACAGTTTTTTAAGAGGGTTCTCATGTGGCTACTGCTTCCCAGGTGGCTCAATGGTAAAGAACCCGCCTGCCAATACAGGAGACTCAGGTGTGATCCCTTGGTCAGGAAGATTCCCTGGAGAAGGAAATAGCAACTCACTTCACTAATCTTGCCTGGAAAATTCCACAGACAGAAGGAGCCTGACAGGCTACAGTCCTTGGGGTCACAAAGACTAAGACACAACTCAGTGACTGAGGACTTAAAATGTGGCTGCCACTTTAAATGCCATTAAGCAATATATTAGTAAATGCAATGTGTATCTCCCTACTAAATATATAAGATAATCTAAAATGTCAAATTCCCACCAATTATAAAATTCACTGTCACAGAAGCAATCTGATTTACTAACATCTTAATAAATCTGTTCAAGTAGTAAATAAACCAAAGGGGAAAACTGGGGGAGAAAAAAAACACAAAACCAGCATACTTCTTCCCAAGAGAAAAGTGATTTTTGGGGGGGGGGGGCCCATATCATGTGTCATGAGGGATCTTAGATTCCTGACCAAGGATGGAACCTGTGGCCCCTGCAGTGGAAACACAGAGTCCTAACCACTGGACTCCCAGAAAATGGATTTTTTTACACCATTCACCATGAAACGTTTTTCCCAAAGAAGAAGTACCTATAAAACACATGGATATGTTACTGAACTGTCTATACTTCATCTTGGAATCAAGAAAAGATAGATGTCACAGCTGCCTTGATTTCACAAGGAATACAATAGCAATCACAAACAAAACAGAAGAGTGTACCTGGCTAATGGCTCAGTGGGTAGACACACAAACAACAGGGACAACAGGCCAATTAGGAGTTCCTGACAAAGTTTTGGAAAAGACTCCCCACCTGTTTTCTCTAGAAAAGAAAGAACTTTTATGTTCACAATAGGCACTGGTATATGATTTTTATTGCTGATCCCTCAGTTCAGTCAGCCTGCAAATGTACAAATTTAATAGAACACAAATAAAAACTATAAAAATATGATGGTCTAACTCCAAATAAATGCATTTCCTGAGTTACTGAAGATATCCAAGTTACACGTAAAAGTCATGCTTGAGCTACGTTGTAACAGAACTAAACGATAAAAACAGGGAAGGAGCTTTAGGACCACGGAGACCGTTTTTAAATTACTATTCACATTATCCTTCACTAAGAAATAAACAGTACCTGTTGCAGTAGTCAACCACAGACTCCCTTGTTGTAAATAAAGCTTCCTCTCCTTTCTTGGCCTTTGCCCACTTTGAATCCAAGAGGCAATCCACTGCTTTAGAAGCTAAAGAAGAAATTAATTATTCTAAATTTAGTATATAGCAGAACTTGAGTCTATCTAAATAATATTCTATAAGGCAAATTTCAACATTCCAGCATTCGAAAATAAAACCAAGTTCAACAGAAAATTTAAGTCTGACACAATCATGACAAATAGCTCAATTTGTGAAACATACTGATAAGCAGCTTTTTAAAGTAATGCTGTGAAATAAATGATAAATAAAAAATATGAACTCAAGCAATATAAATTGAGAAAATGTTCTTTAAAAAGTTCAAAATAAATGTAAATATCACTCTTATCAAATAATCAAAATATAAGACAAACCAAAAATTGTCCTCTACCACACAGTAAGAGAAATTCTGTCTCCAAGCTTTACCCACCAAGGAATACGTTCTGTGAACAATCTACTGCTGTCACTAGAAAATACTAAATAGATGAGATCTGAAAAGAATAGCATGTCTATTTTTCAAACTTTTAATGACTAGCAAAATCATTAATCATAGCACTAAAGAGAATATAAAGGAATTTCTTCTCGATAATGGCAATTCAATCTTAATTGATCAGACAGGCAAACTCAACAACTTTTGAGTTATAAGTTATGGGGCAATACTACAGATGATATTAGCTTATAATGAAGTTGTTCAGATTATATGAAGAACAAAAGCTCCCAACTTGGTTCCAACAGACTGGTTTCACACTGACTTCTATGCTGGAATTTTTTTTAAAAGTATCATTTAAGTACATGAACTATCTGCTTAAAAATCAGTACTGAAAATAAATCTTATTCTATTTTAAAAATATCTCAAATGACATTAAAAAGTACTTCATTTTTACTATTGACATTTTTAATTATGAAAGGAAAGAATAGGATAATCATGTGCCATATGACCCTCCCCTACCTTCACCAATCATTCTTGCAAAGCACTTTTAAAACATCTGCCTATCCCCAAATTAGGTATCTTTATAAAATATGCCCACTAACATAATTTAAAATATGAAATCCTACCAATAAAATAATCAACCCGGTGACCCATCATATTGGTGGATTTGGTTGGACAGTTGAATCGAAGAAACTTGGCTACAGCCTTCTCTTCTTTAGATGGTTCACCAACTTCCTGCAAAGTAACAATATTAAATTTAATGTAATTATTTACTTGAGACATTCATACACTGAAGAATAAATTACATATCTTTTCTGAAAATCTTTTAAAGTGTACTACAGGCCTTTCTTTCAAGCTTTTTCTAGAGCAGACCTGGTAATCTATACAAAAGACAGAATGGAGATTTTAAAAATTACACATCTTTCAAATACAAGTTGAGAGGGCCCAAAGTTGCTTGTCTCTTGGCCTCAGCTACAAGGCATTTATTCTGAGTTGTTTTTCCAGCATGGTAACCACTGTGTACCAGTTCATCTTTACCCTTGCTTGGTCTCTCTTTACAAGCCATAGACAATAATTCAAAACATTAAGAGGCTGTCAATAGTGAGTGCCCAAATGTCAACGTAGGTAGAAACAGGTGCCATAAATAAATGTTAAGTAACAGCCAAAGTTATGTACCCTAAACAAAAGACTAGAGATTGCAGGAGGAGTTCTCAAATTAACCAAAGACAGCTGTCCCAGTGTGGTCCCAGATACAAGATACTACTTGAGATGCTGAAGATTTGTATTCCCTTTCCTTTTAGGGTTACAAATTCTAGATACTGTCGGGGAATCCTTTCTCACCTTGCCTTTCTTCTTCCTTTCTGAACAGAGGTAGAGCAAAAATTAAAATGCAATAGACAAGTAAGTTATAATCTCATTTAAAACTGACTGGGCTTCCCTGGTGGCTCAGCTGGTAAAGAATCCACCTGCAATGTAGAAGACCTAGGGTTGGATCCCTGGGTTGGGAAGATCCCCTGGAGAAGAGAATGGCTAGCCACTCCAGTATTCTGGCCTGGAGAATTCCATGGACTGCATAGTCCAGGGGGTCACAAAAAGTCGGACATGGCTGAGTGACTTTCACTTTAAGAACTGATTAATGGAAGTGAACAAAGAGTTTTGAAAAGGCTGCTTTAATCCTTCCCTGTTTTCTAAAATTTTCCCATTCTTTCTTCCAAATTTTTTACCACTTCATTGTTTATCATTTCCCATCTTGCTTTTATTTCCTTACCTTCTGAACTACTTTTGAGTAGTTAAAAGCAGTGTACTTATTCTCTCTACTCATATACTGAAGAAAATGAGAGCAATTTACATTTGTGTATATATATCTTATATTTTTTTTACTTTTAGAAGTTGTCTTACTGCTGTAAGTTACTAGTATCAAAATAAAAGCACTGCCTTCACATTTTTAAGCACAATACATAGAGAACTCAAGCAATATTTCCAGCAATGTATAATTTAAATGTGAATGATTTCATGAAGGTCTATTTCTTAAAACGAATAAAGTGCCAAATAATAGCGAAGAATTAACTGCCAAGAATCTAGACTGCTGAGAATAAATAATGCCGAAGACAGTTATCTTTTAGGCAAGACATTCTACTAATACAAAACAGGAAAAATAAACTATCTAAATCATCTGTATTTATGTCAGTTTTTCCACAAATTTCAAATAAGTCTGAATTCAGTTATGTCTGCGGAAAATAAGGGACAACTAACAAAGTCTCAGCTTTAACTTTATCCTGAAGAGGAGTAATTTGTGAGATGAAGTGAAAATCTGTGCCCTTGTTGTTGGGTCACCAGGCAGCTACTTCTCGGATTTCTTCCTTTGCATTTCCCAACTTCTCTGCTTCAAACAGCCAATTAACAGTGCATGAGTTTTACACTCTCATACTACCTCATTTGTGGGTTACTATTTGTGACAATAAAAATTAGAAACCCACACATTGTAAATCAACTATACTCCAATATAAAATAAAAATTAAAAAAAAAGCTAAAAACCCAAACCATTCAATCCAAATGAAGACTATAATAAAAACCAAATATTTATAAGAATAAAAGACCTTTAGTTTTATATATAAAAATAAATATCACAGAAAAATAGAATCTTAAAAAACTGTAAATTCAAACTTTAACACTACCAAGTTCACTACAATCTACAGTGTTTATAATTATTTAATCTGGGGTCCAGTACACTCCAGTATCCTGGCCTTGAGAATTCCATGGACTATACAGTCCATGGGGTCGCAAAGAGTAGGACAAGACTGAGCAACTTTTATTTTCACAAAATATAGTTTTTACAAGCTAAAAAGTATTCTGTATTTTGGTTTTTGAAATCACACTAAAATACATTAGTATATGTAAAATGATAGCATTTAATTATGCCCAAGTAACACTGAATTTCTAGAAGCCTCATCTATCAGTAACAATATTCTGTATGTTCATGTACAGCCAAAAAAGTCACACTATATAAATAGTTGGAAATAATGGGATAGTATAATTGGCTTTATAGAGACCAATTCTATTTTATAATCACACCCATATATGTTTAATTTTTCCCCTCAGTTAATACATCTGTTGTCAATCTAAAGATTTATCTAATTGACTGATAAGTTGTTACTGGGATATCATTAAAAATGGTATGTGGGGGAGAACTCGTGATAAATGTAAATTGTTCAAACATATAATTACTGAGTTGTTTACCCTAAAATACCATTGGGTGCTACAGTTAATACCAAAAATTTGTTAAGGCACAATACCTACATTATGTTGCTGTTGCTACTGCTGCTAAGTCGCTTCAGTCGTGTCTGACTCTGTGCGACCCCATAGACGGCAGACCACCAGGCTTCCCGGTCCCTGGGATTCTCCAGGCAAGAACACCGGAGTGGGTTGCCATTTCCTTCTCCAATGCATGAAAGTGAAAAGTGAAAGTGAAGTCGCTCAGTCGTGTCCGACTCTAGCGACCCCATGGACTGCAGTCTACCAGGCTCCTCCGTCCATGGGATTTTCCAGGCAATAGTACTGGAGTGGGCTGCCATTTCCTTCTCCGCTACATTATGTTACAACTATCCAAAACAACAACTGTTATTTTTCAAAATAAGTGGTAGAAAAAATATTTTAGGAGTACAAAACAGGATCTATGAAAGATCTCCTGGAAGAGGGACCTAGATTCTGAAAGATGAACAAGTTTAGGATAAGCTGAATGAATAGTATAAAAATACTGTGGCTGAAAATGAGTATAAAATTTGGTTTCACTGGAGTCAAGTTAGAAAGCATTGTGAGGCTAAGTAGGTGTAAGTATAATAGGGCTAAATAGTATTCAAAGCATTCTGAGAATTTTCAAATTTACCCTGTAAGTCACAGAAAGTTTTTGACTAGGAGGAGGACATAATGAGAAAAAAAAAGACTGAGATACTATTTTGGAGCCTACATGTAGAATGAACTGGGGAATAAATGCATAAGGCAGGAAACTAGTTAGTATTCAAGTAAGATGTGATGTGATACTCTGGACTAAGAAGGATTTTGATATCTGAAACATTTCAAATGTAGAACAGATAGGAAGGACTCAATGATAAAGGATGAATGAAATTACTTAGTTTCTGCTGCTGCTGCTAAGTCACTCAGTCGTGTCCGACTCTGTGTGACCCCATAGACGGCAGCCCAGGCGGCACCCCCGTCCCTGGGATTCTCCAGGCAAGAACACTGGAGTGGGTTGCCATTTCCTTCTCCAATGCATGAAAGGGAAAAGTGAAAGGGAAGTTGCTCAGTCGTGTCTGACTCTTCGAGACCCCATGGACTGCAGCCTGCCAGGCTCCTCCGTCCATGGGATTTTTCCAGGCAAGAGTACTGGAGTGGGGTGCCATCGCCTTCTCCAAAATTACTTAGTAAAAGATGTCAAATAGTCTGATCAACTAAAAGGACAGTTTTTCAATAACAGAATTTCAGAATGAAGGTTATTCTGGGGAGGAAACAATCACATCAACCTTAGGCATGACAGTCTACACTCATACTAACACCCAAACCATTAACTAGACATGGTACCAATCTACTGACTGTTGATACAGGCATCACACATAAAATATGTTACAAGGATACAAAAGAAACTGTTATTATATACAGTACGGAATCTGATTCTACATGAATCCACAACAGTTTAAAAACCTCATTTTAACAATTACTTCAAGTTCACCAAGCTCTTTTCCACAATTGCAAAAACATACTCAAGTATTCTATCTTCCTTCCCTTCCCCTCCTTGGTAAAGGCACTGCTAAGCATGAATAAACAGAAAAGGCCCAGAAAACATGGACTTGGATAATCTCAACTAGACACAGAGTTCCTTATTCACTGATACTTTCTTAAAGTATCAGTAACTTCCCTAAAACATCTGACTAGAATTCTTAACAAGATATTTGTACAACAGAACGGCTTTCTTCCTTGCTCCTCCTTCAAGTTCAAATCCTTAAAAAACTTTTAGTATCTTCTGTGAAATATGACATGTTCATTATACCACATATAACATACATATTGTAGGCTGCCTCTAAGAGTTTAGGATTTGTGCCATCTGCTGGGGCTTTGAAGCCAGAAAGATTATTATTGAAGCATACCAAGATTACATGACTTGGGAAGCTAGTAATACAGAAGAGCCTGCCATGGAATCTTCCTTCTCACTGCTCCCCTGCTGCAGGCTAAAACAGTCTTATCCTCTTCCTGTCTATATACACATTATCTTCAGAATATTTTCCTAACTTTTCTAGAAATCTAATGACAAAATTGAAGGTCTTTTGGGAATAGCATCACCCACTAAAAAAGAGAAACAAGTTTATCAACCCTCCAATGAAGGGAATTTTGTAGCTCAATGAATGAGCCCAAACATCTTAGAATGAGCAAGCAAAGAACCAATACATTTTGAGGGTGGACTGCCAACCCAAACACCAAGATGCCAGCAGTTGCAACTCACAGTCCAAAATTACAAAAATGGAAAGTTAGGGAAGAACTTTCTTTTTAAATTATTTAACAAAGACTATTTTTTATTTCAGAATACATCAACATTAAAAAATACTATAATGAAACTGGGGTTACCATTTCTGCTGCTGCTGCTGCTGCTAAGTCGCTTCAGTCGTGTCCAACTCTGTGCGACCCCATAGACGGCAGCCCACCAGGCTCCCCTGTCCCTGGGATTCTCCAGGCTAGAACACTGGAGTGGGTTGCCATTTCCTTCTCCAATGCATGAAAGTGAAAGTGAAGTCGCTCAGTCATGTCTGACCCTTAGCGACTCCATGGACTACAGCCTACCAGGCTCCTCCGTCCATGGGAGTTTCCAGGCAAGAGAACTGGAGTGGGGTGCAACTGCCTTCTCCGTTACCATTTCTAGCTATATATTATTTTAGCTGGTACTTAAGGTAACCTTTCTGAGAAAAAAAAATTAGATCAAGAGTCAGTAAGCCATGGGCTTCAATCTTACAGAAATTTTGACTTAGAATTTCTGCCCCCTCATTCTCCTACCCTCAAAATGATGAAAAAAATTTTAAATCAATTTATTCAACAGAAATAATCTTAGGTAATAAATAAGCTTGTTGAATAAATTGAGCAAAAGACATAGATTAGGGCACCAATTGTCAATTTGTATTTTTATACAAGCAGTATTGTCTCAGATGGTAAAGAATTTGCCTGCTATGTGGGAGACCAGGGTTCCATCCCTAGATCAGGAAGATCCCTTGGAGAAGGGAATGGCTACCCACTCCAGTATTTTTGTCTGGAGAATCCCATGGACAGAGGAACCTGGTAGGCTACAGCCCATGGGGTCGCATAGTCAGACATGACTGAGTGACGAACACTTTCACAAGCAGTGTAAAATATTTGTGAAAATGCAAATAGGTTTCAGGTTAAAATCTAAAAGCCAGAGGAGATCTTAGATAAATCATTTGCTTAAAGTCACATAGTAGCTTGAAGGATGTAAGGGATAATGGTAGTATAGTAGTGGCTACTGAGGTTTCCAAAAAACCCAATTTGAAAATCCTTTTCAACTCTAAAATTTGCGGTACTAGGATTTTAAGCTAACCTTTCTAGTAAACAGCACTTTGTTAACCTATAAGCACTTAGAGTATGTTTCTGAACTTACATGGTTGCATATCTTAGAAAACTAACAATTATTTGTTTTCAAATATTTTATTAATTTGAATTGAGATCACTTTCACTTGGAAATCTCAAACAAGAAAACTTCCCAATGTAATGTCAATGAACACATAGCTCACTTTTGGTTTTCAGTGGCCAGTAAAGTGAGTCCAAGAAGGAAATGTGACAAAATAGTCCTCTTGCTTCCAACTTTGATGGAATACCAGAAATCTAAAATTAGGCTGTCCCAGAAAAAGCATACAAATTAACTACTTTTTAAAACCCTGAACTTACATGTAGCAATCCTTTCCCTCAACATACAAATTACAACTCAAGGTCCCTAATTCTATTATATGTAGAAATCTTTTGTAAACATGAAACATCAAGTAACAAACAACAGGAAATCGAGTTGATATTACAGAACTTTTGTCCAAAAGTCTTACAATAGGATGTTTTCTTGTAACTTCAACTGTAAACATGGCCACTACATTTGATCTTTTTGTCTAAAGTAACACCAATATTACATTTTCTGATTCCCTGAAGGGAAAAAAAAGGGAGATTGATAAGCTACTGTTGAGACTGCATAGTAGTACTCCAAGTAGTATGCCCAAGAGCTCTACAACATTCCTTCCACACAACATAGCTATATAGAAAAGTTGGAGGATTTGAGAAATGTCATTTATTTTCACTTAGCAGTATAACAACTTGATTTTTTAACAATCAGATCCTCACATACTTAGCTAATTCACAATTAAACAAAAGTAAAAAATTTTTTATGGCACTCTCAACTCAAAGGTTTATTTACTGAATAGGTAACTGTTAATATTTCTTCAGCATATCAGCTGCTACTGCTGCTAAGTCGCTTCAGTCGTGTCCGACTCTGTGCGACCCCATAGATAGCAGCCCACCAGGCTCTGCCGTCCCTGGGATTCTCCAGGCAAGAACACTGGAGTGGGTTGCCATTTTCTTCTCCATTTCGTGAAAGTGAAAAGTGAAAGTGAAGTCGCTCAGTCGCGACCGACTCCTGGCGACCCCATGGACTGTAGCCCACCAGGCTCCTCCATCCATGGGATTTTCTAGGCAAGAGTACTGGAGTGGCTTGCCATTGCCTTCTCCACCTCAGCATATCAGAGTGCTTAGCAAAAACCAAAAAAAGTAATCCTAAACCCTTCATCCTCGGGGAGGTGGAAAAAAAGTTATGTGCCAAATACTATTTTCATAGCTTTTATAACCTTTAATAACAAGTCATCCACTCACGTATTTTTTTCCACCACAACCCAAATAGGATCCCTTCAAGGTAAATATTTCTTCTTATGGATTTGGAAATAGAGGAAAAAAGCTAAGTAATTCGACCAAAGTTACACAGCTAATAATTACTGACACTGGGGTACAAACAGGCACAGTACGGCTCAAGTCTGAGCTCCCAGTCACTACCACTGCTATACCAGTTTTTAATCTTTTTGCTTAATATGAGATCACAACTGAAATAGAGCTGCTATTCAAAGTAAATTAGGATCACTTTTGTGACCACAGTAAAGAAGAGTTGAAATTAAAAAAAAAAAAAATGTTTAGGGCCATAAAATGTACCATATGTGTAAATATAAGAAATTCAGTAAGTACTAATTTGACGACTTCAATACAAATTCTAATAAAAAATTATGTATCCACAACTGACCAATAACATTAAATTTTGAAAGACTAGGAATAGTATAATTATAAACTTCTTTCACAATAAACTTAAGCCTTGGTTTTATGACCTGTCTGAACTTGGGGGAGGGGGCAGGATTTGTCTCTTTTTGGTCCCCTTCTGTACTCTACTTGAAACTTTCTTATTTCTGCCAAATTCCAAAATTCCAGATTTACTGATCATATCTTTTTTCCCATAGTACTTCAGACTTTTAAGGATAATTTTAACTTGCATACCTAAATCACCCGTGGTGTAAGTTAAGTGATAAACTTTTTTTAAACAGAGAAATAAAACATCAGACAGAAAGTCATTCTAAGCAATGAAATAGAAAGGAACAGAAAGAAAATGAGTGTAACAATTTGTGATTAGCATATTAACAATTTACAACATGCCCAATTTATGATGACATATGAAGGTTTCTAGGCACATTAACTAACAAGCAGACACACATCCTGAGTCTAAGATGTTCCACATGTTTAATCCTCTCAGCAGAGCATGAACAACAGGGGGAAATTGTAGGGAAGAAACACACAGATGACAGGCCTGTGGAATGAGGGAGGGATGCTATGTAGGTTATGAGATGACACACTGCCATGTCAAAGGTTCCTGGGCGCGACCCGCTCGTTGCAGTACCGAGAGTTTTGTTTATTTACACTGTGTCGCTGAAAGAAAGCCACAAAACTTCAACTGGACGCTTACGTTAATAATAAAAAGGAGAAAGGCGGGTACAAGCAAACGAACACCTGGATACGCAGGTCGCCGCCTGGGCCTCGGGGCAGCTGACCAAATCCCGCTCACTCCCACGTCCTACGGTCCTTCTATCCGCGCACAAAGAACGGGTAGCTTTAGGTCAGTCCTCCGCGTTCTTCTACCCTAGTTACCGTGGCCTCTATTTCGGGACAGCTAAGGCGAAAAGATGGGGTGGAGAAGGGAGGGGAGGAGCTCGGGAGGGTCGATGTCTGTGCTCGGAGGGCGCTGACCTCCCAGCACAGGCCCAGGCCGGCGCCTCCACCAGAATCTTGAACTGACGGCCGCGCCTCCACGGCCGATTCCGAGCGCAGCGCCTTCTGCCTTCCGCTGCAGCCCCAGCACCTCCGCCTGTCTCCGCCGTCTCCAACGCCGCCCTTCCTCAGGCCCCTCACAACGACGCAGCCCACAACCTGCGGCCTCACAGTGGAACCCCACCCCACCTTGTCCTCGATTTCGCTCGCCCTTCCCGGGAGCTTTCCCAGCATCTTCCACTTCCGAGCGCCCTAAAGCCCCCTACCCAAGGGTTCGGCTTTGCTACCTGAATCCGCTTCTTGTGTCGCCTGCGTTCCGCCATGTTGGCCGCTCCGCCCGGTTCCCTCTGACGTGGAGCGAGGCGGGGGCGGTGGAAACCTCGCGAGAGCGCGCCGCGGGACCCGTTATGTAACCTGGCGGCTGGCGCCAGGGAGGAAGGAAGCTGGCGAGTGACCGGTATCGGCCACTCCGACCCTGGATATGCTTTTTCTCCCCTCTTTTCTCGGCTCCTTTTTTTTGCGGGAACTGGAAATCGCTGGGACCAGAAGGAAGTTAATAAGTGGATCAAAGAGCTGGAGGACTGGAAAGAGTCCTCTTGACTAGACACCTGACTCACCTGGAAAGCTGTTAAAAATACAGATTCCGGGGCCCCACCCCCTCGGAGTCAGTAGGTTTGGGGTGGAGCTTTTCCCCTAGGATTTACTGGGACCTGTGGAATTCTAGACAGTCTTTGAGTGTGTTACTTCCTTTCTTGACAGTGAGCCCTGCCCTATCCATTCCCCCATTTGTAAATTCTACTCCCATTTTGAAAGTGGGAAAACTGAGACAGCGGAGGTGCAGCGAAATCAACTGGTTTATCTAAGGCTCCACAGTTAGTAAATAGTACATCCTAGACTGAAGCCCAATTATCTTTCCCCATACAATGTAGAGAGTAGTTGGGCTCATCTGACACAAACTTTGGATTCCTCATTCCGTTTTCCACGTTGCTTCTCAAAACGCACTTTTAGAATCCAAGAGTCAGAACTCAGGGAGGTACGAGGAACTAATAAGACAAATAGAGAACATCTAGGAGAAGGCAATGGCACCCCACTCCAGTACTCTTGCCTGGAAAATCCCATGGACCGAGGAGCCTGGTGGGCTGCAGTCCATGGGGTCGCTGAGAGTCGGACACGACTGAGCGACTTCACTTTCACTTTTCACTTTCATGCATTGGAGAAGGAAATGGCAACCCACTCCAGTGTTCTTGCCTGGAGAATCCCAGGGACGGGGGAGGCTGGTGGGCTGCCGTCTGTGGGGTCGCACAGAGTCGGACACGCCTGGAGCGACTTAGCAGCACCACCACCAGCAGCAGAGAACATCTAAGAAGTTGAAATTAAGAAGACCGCAGGGTACCTGGGAGACTAGTTATAACTATTGTTATTTTGAGTGAGTGAGTTCAGTTGCTCAGTCGTGTCTCTGCGACCCCATGGACTGCAGCAGGCCAGGCTTCTCTGTCCATCACTCACTCCCAGAGCTTACTCAAACTCATGTCCATCCAGTTGTTGATGCCATCCAACCATCTCATCCTCTGTCCTCCCTTTCTCTTCCTGCCTTCAATCTTTCCCAGCATCAGGGTCTTTTCCAGTGAGTCAGTTCTTCATATGAGGTGGCCAAAGTATTGAAGTTTCAGCTTCAGCATCCAGTCCTTCCAATGAATATTCAGGACTGATTTCCTTTAGAATGGACTGGTTTGATCTTGTAGTCCAAGGGACTCTCAAGAGTCTTCTCCAACACCACAGTTGAAAAGCATCAATTCTTAGATGCTCAGTTTTCTTTGTAGTCCAACTTTCACATCCACACATGACTACTGGAAAAACCATAGCTTTGACTAGACGGGTCTTTGTTGGCAAAGTAATGTCTCTGCTTTTTAATATGCTGTCTAGGTTGGTCACAGCTTTTCTTTCAAGGAGTAAGTGTCTTTTAATTTCATGGCTGCAGTCACCATCTGCAGTGATTTTGGAGGCCCCCCCAAAAAAATAAAGTCTGTCACTGTTTCCATTGTTTCCCCTTCTGTTTGCCATGAAGTGATGGGATGGGATACCATGACCTTAGTTTTCTGAATGTTGAGTTTTAAGTCAGCTTTTTCACTTTCATCAAGAGGCTCTTTATTTCTTCTTCGCTTTCTTCCGTAAGGGTCGTGTCATCATTGTTATTTTAGAGTTGTCCAGATAAAGAGAATGGGCTTAAATTGCTAGTAAGTGTTTCTGGATAGAAATTCTCATGACTTTAATGGAGGTTTTAAAGCATTTTAAATAGTAGAAAATTGGAAAAATGTAGAAAAGCAAGATGAAGGAAATAAAAATCCTTAACACTACCACTCAAAAATCAGTTATCGTTTTAGTTTATTTTCTTCTAGTATTTATTTATACTTTGTGTGTACTTATATTTATATATTTCTCCCTTTCCTCCAATTGAGATCATATTGCATAATATGCCTTTTTCACTTAATGTTATGTTGAACATATATCATTAAAAAATTCTCTGTTTACCATAGTATGTATGTAATCTAATAGCAATTAAATAGGCAATTAAGGTGAATAGTGGCATCTTAATGCCTAATCTTTTATAAGATAAGATAGCTGAAGTTCATTTTTGAACTATGAAATTCTGTACTCCAGGAACAGGATCAGCAAGTCCTTTCGTTCCTTTTCCATCTATAATCTAGAATCAAGGTATGTGTAGTCAGAGAGGGGTGAAGGAAAAAGTGATTCTTACCAATTAACCCAAGATAATACAATATGAAACATCTTTATTTTCTTCAGGCCTCCCCATCCAGAATCAGGGTAGATCTCTTTTGTACTGTTGTATTTGGAGAATGGGCTTCCCAGGTGGCTCAGTGATAAAGAATCCACCTGCCAATGCAGGAGACACAAGAGACTCAGGTTTGATTCCTGGGTTGGGAAGATTCCCTGGACTAGGAAATGGCAACCCACTCCAGTACTTTTGTCTTAAAAATTTCATGGAACCTGGTGGGCTGCAATTCATGGGGGTCACCAAGAGTCAACATGCACATATGCGTGCATGAGGTTGCATGCATGCATTTGGAGAATACTGACTCCTTTTCATAGGAAATCTGGTTCATAAACAAAAATATTACTGCATTTAATAGATGTTCAGTGCCTACAGGAGGCAAAATACCAGGTTAGGACTATGATGGGGAATGAAAACCCTTTGTGGAAAGTGACTTCCTCTCTAGCTACTGCCCTATCACCTTTTTGTTCAGAAGAGATTTAATTTACTGTCCCCAGATTCTCACTGATATTCATCCTTAGACCACAACACGTTGGTTTCTACCTCCACCATCCATTAATAATTCATGTCAAATTCAATAGCTTCTTTTGTAGCATCATATTAAGGATTTGACAATATTGACCATGCATTTAATTTATGCTCCTTCTTTGGCATTTGTAATATCGGGTTCTTTCTTCTTGTTTCTCTTTTGACTCCTCGCTTGTCAATGTTCGTGGTCACCATGCTTCCATATTCATCTTCTTCCTTTTTCTCTATACATTCTGGAGATTCTTTTTCATGTTAATAGCTTAATTCCAAAATACTGCATAAATGTATATTTCTAACTGTCTTCTGTATATCTCCAATTAACGGCCAACTAGAAATCACCATTTCCCCAGCAAAATCTGTCCCTTTTACTGTATTTTTAAACTTGTAACTGCATCACTGTTCACTTAATCACTCATGCTAGAAACCTTGAAGGTATCCCAGCTCGTCAGTCAACAATCCTGTTGAGTCTACAGCTGAGAAGTTTGGAATCTTCCCTTCCTCATCTTTCCTACTGCCATTGCTTTGTTCAAGTCTTTATCACTTCCTACCTGAACTGTCATTGCAAAAGCCTCCTAATCATTCCCCCCAATTCCACCCTCTCTATACTCTGTAGACTATCTTCTGCTCATTGTTAACCACCCCCTGCCCATTCTCCCCAGTTGTGTATAGCAACATTAAGAATGACTACGTTTACAATTATAACCCAAATGTCACATTCTGGGTCTTCCATCCACTTCATATCTATATAAAAATAGCTCAAGCCTTCTTCTCATCACCCCATTTACATCTTTGATGGTGGTAGTGGTGAGTTTTCTCCTGTTGCTCTGATTTCCTTTTGAATTTGCAATCTCATTCCTGTCACTTGGCTTTTATTTCTTTCCCAAATGAAGGACATTGCCTCTTTCCCTTTCTTTTGTCAAAGCAAAACTGCTCTTTATCCCTTGACTCTGTCACTTCTTCTCCCCAGGGCTGCCTCTGAAACTCAGAATTTCTCTTGCTATATGCAGTAGAGAATTTGATGTCTTTACTCTTTATAAGATTCCTTTGGATTCATAAATATAAAAACGCATTACCATGCTCTGCTGAGTAAAGAGTTCTGTGATTTGATATCCTCACTGGAGGACTGATGAATAGGTGGAGACTTGAAGAATTCAGTTGCTTGGGAGCTACCATCCCAGGAAGTGGAAGGGAATAGTATGTAAATATGTATTCCCATTGATCAGAGGTATGCAAACTGGACACTGATACATTTAGGTTTTTGTTTTAAATAACACTTCCTCTGGGTCCATTTGGTATTTAAGTATATATGTATGACTAAACTGAAAAGAAAAAAATTGTAGCGAAGCATAGCAAATAATGGCCAGGCCTTCTGGGGCATTGTTTTTATAAAAGCAGTTTAAAATATGTTAATTGATAATGTCAGTGACTTAATGCTGTTATCACAAAGAAAAAAATTAATATAAATATATTTAAATCAAAATAAAATATGATAAACCTAATTTTATTTAAAATTTCATTTAATATTTTAAAATGAATTGACTCTTTAGACTTCCACTCAGAAAACAGCATAAAGAGGACAAAGAGTATGTATTATTGAAAAATAAGCAGGTATTTTGTTTTGCAAATACAGGAATTTTTAGCATGCTAATATTAGACTAAGAAAAATTCTAAAAGTCACTTTGATTTTTTAACTGAAATGGTAATTGCTTTATTATTCCCCTAATTAAATCCTTGTTAATATATACAGAGTTTCTCTTTTTTGCAGTGAACCCCAACTAATAGAGCAAAGATAAGGAAATCATGAGTACTCTGTATATGAATGAAAATTGTATTATTAATGTTGTTTGTAAGGACTTACTTAGAGAAATCAGTTGCTTCCAAAATCATTGAAAGTTTGCAAGAGCAGGATCAAGACTGAGCCTGTTTGAATAACTGTCAGACCCTGCAGAACTAACCAGTCATGGGGATCTCTACCTTGAAGGAGGGTGGAGTCCACAATAGCAACACTGAGTTCAAGAAACTACCAGCTAGCTGTGATCAGCCTGTCAGGAAGCCAGGATCAGAAGTTGTTGTCAACACTGCAATAACTGCCTCTTAGCTCCCACAGTCAAGACTGAACACTGGAGCTGTAGAAAAACCCTGTGTCTCTATGACTTTGCTTGTCAGCAGAGTGAAAGTCAGAAGCAGCAGAAAGAAAGATGGCCTCCTCATCACTTTTGTCCTTCTGGTAGCCAACCAGTACACTGAATTAGAACCAGACTTTAGTTTCAAGAGAGTCTGAGAAATGAAGACTTTAGCTTTCTATCCCCTGCAGTGTGTCAGTTGACCATATCCAACCATCATCTTCTTCCTTAGAATCAGCTGGTTTACTCCTTTATGCTTCATCTTTAGACTGTGAGACCACACTTCTCCTAGCTCCCCATCCTGCTAAATGCCCTTCCATAACCACATGTTTCTTTTTTTTTTTTTCTCCCCCACTTCACATTTGACAGATTCTTCAAAGGTCAGGAAACCTTGTCACCTCCAGAGTGAAATCTTCTCTGAATTCTTTCTTCAGTAGACTTAACTATTTCTGTTTCTGGGCTTCTACAGTATTTTGTACAATCAGTGCTATAGTATGTATGATTTGAAAATGAAAGTGTTAGTCACTCAGTTGTGTCCAACTCTTTGTGATCCCGTAGACTGTAGCCTGCCAGGCTCCTCTACCATGGGATTCTCTAGGCAAGAATACTGGAGTGGGTTGCCATGCCCTCCTCCAGGGGATCTTCCCAACCCAGAGATCAAACCCATATCTCTTATGTCTCCTGCATTGGAAGGCAGGTTCTTTACCACTAGTGCCACCTGGGAAGCTCATGTATGATTTAACATAGTTTAAATATTCAGTTCAGTTCAGTTCAGTCACTCAGTCGTGTCCAACTCTTTGCAACCCCATGAATCACAGCACACCAGGCCTCCCTGTCCATCACCAACTCTCGGAGTTCACTGAGACTCACATCCATTGAGTCAGTGATGCCATCCAGCCATCTCATCCTCTGTCATCCCCTTCTCCTTCTGCCCCCAATCCCTCCCAGCATCAGAGTCTTTTCCAATGAGTCAACTCTTCACATGAGGTGGCCAAAGTACTGGAGTTTCATCTTTAGCATCATTCCTTCCAAAGAAATCCCAGGGCTGATCTCCTTCAGAATGGACTGGTTGGATCTCCTTGCAGTCCAAGGGACTCTCAAGAGTTTAAATATATTTCTATATAAATTATATATTTTAAAATATATAATATTTAAACAACAACAGATATAATTTGTTGTTTTTCTTTCTACCAGACTGTGAACCATTTAAAGGCAGGTGCTGTGCCTTATCCTACTGTTCTGTGTCTAGTCCAGTGCCTGGCTCAAAGTGAATGCCTGTCAATAGAGTGAATAATGAATGATGACAACGACATAGTCCTTATCCTCTGCGGCTTTTGTAAATCAGAGAAACATACTTACAAGACAAAATTATGTTAAGAAGTCTTCATTATATCCACGGCCTCTATTATCTGTATAGTTCTCTATGAAATTAGAAGAAACTGGTTTAATAAGAAGCTTCCCTAGATTTGATGGAGGAAGCACTTCCTGTGCAAGACAAGAGCTTCTTATATCAATCACTGTGCTCAGTTTCCTGTAATTGTAGTCTTACTTGAAAACAGAGACATGTAAGGATCTACCCTCTCAACCTACTTCCAACCCAGCAATTTGAGAGAAAATACTGGGTTTGACAAAGCAAAAATCCCCCACATTAAATCCTTTTGGACAAGGAAAGAAAGCTAAACTTCGTAGGTTATTAATATGCCTAGAACTTATTTTCTGTCCAAACCCAATGTCTATGAAGATGGGAAGAGGGGAGAGGGATGGCAAGGATGAGAACAGAAGCTCAATTGCCACAGAATTCATGGAACCTGAAGTCAGGAGGTCCAGGAAAACCAGGGCTTCTAGGCCTGGACCACACATGCAGATTGTGAGAAAAATCCTCACATTCTTTTTTCTTATTGATGAAATAAAATTCATATCTTATGGCAAGACAAGAAAAATTTAAACATAAATTTCTTTGCCTGTTTGGGCCTCCTTCCTTCCCTTTAGTGTCTATTGTGGATCTGCATTAACCAGACCTCCGTAGGAAATAACATTCCTTCTCGATCTTGTAAAGAGTTAGCATGACCTACTACTTGCTTTGTTCATGTAGATCTGGCTTATGTAAACTGTTGGTAGTCACTTAACATATAACTCTTTGTCTCAAAATGTATATAACTGTGCTTTGAGCTCCAATAAGCAGAAGTCTCCTCAGAGATTTCTAGAAGACTATCTCCCATGTATAATCCTCAGTTTGGCTCAAATAAAATTTTCCATTTCTTA
>NW_011494612.1:3961107-3962675 GCF_000754665.1 Bison bison bison | reverse complement strand
TGGAGTGGGTTGCCATTTCCTTCTCCAATGCATGAAAGTGAAAAGTGAAAGTGAAGTCACTCAGTCGTGTCCTACTCTAGCGACCCCATGAGCTGCAGCCTACCAGGCTCCTCTGTCCATGGGATTTTCCAGGCAAGAGCACTGGAGTGGGGTGCCATTGCCTTCTCCGAATTATGGGTTAACCTCCAGTAATTCAATTTTTTGTGTATATAGATATAAGAAACTAGGGCTTCTCAGATGGTTCAGTGGTAAAAAATCCACCTGCCAATGCAGGAAACACAAGAGACTCAGGTTCGATCCCTGGGTTGGGAAGATCCCCTGGAGGAGGAAATGGCTACCCCCTCCAGTATTCTTGCCTGGAAAATTCCATGGACAGAGGAGCCTGGTGGGCTACAGTTGTGAGGTTGCAAAGACTTGGACACAACTAAGAGGCTGAACACAAACACACACACATGTAAGAAGCTACTAAAATATAACATTTTGTATTCCTATGTAATATGTAAAATCTTTTGCTTCCCATGGCTCCAATTGCTTCCCTCCCCCCGCACCCCACCCCCGCCACATGTCACTTCTAAGTTATGCATGGTCACCACTACCCCCACTGGAAATGAAAGTACTGCATTTAAAGTGCTATATTTCAGAGCAAACAGCAAGAAAGTACTAGGCTCTTTCCTAAGGAGAGGTATTTGGGGGTCTTGATTTTTCATCTGCCAAATGGAAAACTTTCTTCTTCTGAACACCTTCCACCTAGGAATTGCTGACCTGAGGACCAGTGAATTGAGCTGCTTGGTTGTAATAAAACAGTTCCAGCAGAGGTCTATTGATATTGTGACAAGGACAGACCAGGATTACCTGTACTTTTATATACAAGTTGCTAGTCTATACTTCAATTTTGTAATAAAATACATGCTGAGAGTTTAGAGTGTGATTTTAAGAAATGTCTGAAAATCCTGCTGTTGTTTTTAGTTGCTCAGTCATGTCCAACTCTTTGAAACTGCATGGACTGCAGCCTGCCAGGCTCCTTTGTCCGTGGGATTTCCCAGGCAAGAATACTGGGGTGGGTTGCCTTTTCCTTCTCCAGGACATCTTCCCGACCTAGGGATCAACCCCATCCTGCATTGCAGGTCGATTCTTTACCACTGAGCCACCTGGAAAATCTGAATAATTCTACACAAAACTAATCAAAGAAAAAGTTTGCTTGTCTAGTCTTACATTTAAGAGTGAAGATAATTATTTTAATTAATATGTATTTTTTCATTCTGTCCACAAACAATATTGTGATAAGTAAATTTTCCTCTTCCATGGTTTTTAAAATTTATTTTTATTTTTTATTTTAAAATTTTATTTTATTATTGTATATCTATATACACTTATGAGGGAGATCAGCCAGCCCTGGGATTTCTTTGGAAGGAATGATGCTAAAGCTGAAACTCCAGTACTTTGGCCACCTCACGCGAAGAGTTGACTCATTGGAAAAGACTCTGATGCTGGGAGGGATTGGGGGCAGGAGGAGAAGGGGACGACAGAGGATGAGATAGCTGGATGGCATCACTGACTCGATGGATGTG
>NW_011494612.1:3960353-3961007 GCF_000754665.1 Bison bison bison | reverse complement strand
GAGAAAAATCCTCACATTCTTTTTTCTTATTGATGAAATAAAATTCATATCTTATGGCAAGACAAGAAAAATTTAAACATAAATTTCTTTGCCTGTTTGGGCCTCCTTCCTTCCCTTTAGTGTCTATTGTGGATCTGCATTAACCAGACCTCCGTAGGAAATAACATTCCTTCTCGATCTTGTAAAGAGTTAGCATGACCTACTACTTGCTTTGTTCATGTAGATCTGGCTTATGTAAACTGTTGGTAGTCACTTAACATATAACTCTTTGTCTCAAAATGTATATAACTGTGCTTTGAGCTCCAATAAGCAGAAGTCTCCTCAGAGATTTCTAGAAGACTATCTCCCATGTATAATCCTCAGTTTGGCTCAAATAAAATTTTCCATTTCTTAGACTGACTATTGATTTTTTTGTCAATGTTACTGGCCTCAGAAAATTTTCAGACAGCCCCTATGCTCAAGAATTGGTTCAGTAATGCTGATTTCTCTGATATGAAAAGAACAAAATGCTAGTAAATCTTATGGAGTAGATATTTAAACTTGTAGGTAAGTATCTAAATAATTGACGGAGGCTGTGGTAATTATGGGTTGCTGCTGCTGCTGCTGCTAAGTCACTTCAGTCGTGTCCGACTCTGTGCGACCCCATAGACGGCA
>NW_011494612.1:3956448-3960253 GCF_000754665.1 Bison bison bison | reverse complement strand
TCTTTGGAAGGAATGATGCTAAAGCTGAAACTCCAGTACTTTGGCCACCTCACGCGAAGAGTTGACTCATTGGAAAAGACTCTGATGCTGGGAGGGATTGGGGGCAGGAGGAGAAGGGGACGACAGAGGATGAGATAGCTGGATGGCATCACTGACTCGATGGATGTGAGTCTGAGTGAACTCTGGGAGTTGGTGATGGACAGGGAGGCCTGGTGTGCTGGGATTCATGGGGTCGCAAAGAGTTGGACACGACTGAGCGACTGAACTGACTGACTGACACTTATGAGACTTATGAGAAAGCTGAAAGCAAATACATATACCCATGTACCCTTCACTCAGCTTCTACGAATGGTAACATCTTATTTAACCACTGTACCATTTTCAAAACAGGAAATTGACAAAGTTCTATTAAGTAATCTGCAGACCTAATTCAAATTTTGTCCTGTTCTACTACTTTTTCTGCTGAGGATCCAATCCCAGACTTTAGATTGAATTCAGTTTTCATGTATTGTTAGTCTTTAATCTGGGCCGATCCAGTTTTTCTTTGCCTTTCATGACAGTGAAACAGTGTCTCTCTTTGACTCTGAGAAGAGTATTGGCCAATTCTTTTGTGAAATGTTGCTCATTTAGGTTTGTCTGATATTTCCTCATAACTACATTAAGGTTATGCATTTTTGCAAGACTATCACAGAAGTGACAGTGTGCCCTGCTCAGCATGTTCTGTTAGGAGGAACCATGTTGATGTGTTCCATCACTGGTGATACTAACCTTGACCACTTAGTTACAGTTCTTCCCTTTGAAATTAGTTAACATCTAAGGGGGGTTACTTTGAAACCATGTAAATACTCTGCTTTCCAGCATACTTTTGACCACTCATTTTAGCACTAATTAATTATCTTTGCCTGAAATAATTATTACTGTTGTGTTTGCCAAATGCTGACTTTCTATTGTTATCATTCCTTCTACATATGTTAATTGGAATAAGAGTGTAAGAAGTAGTTTATTTATTAATTTACTCTTACAATTATCTATGTGGCTTGACTCTCTAGAGGCCATCAGTTAGGAATTGTGAATGAGAATTAATGTGACAACCTCCATCCCTACCCCTAAGAATTGTTTCCTTTTGTGGTATCTGTGGAGCTGATTTTTTTTTTTTTTGGTTCGGGCTGATCTGGAAAAGAACTTGTGTGGTTTTGTAGAGAGGATGATAGAGATTTCTCTCTCACTGTGAATCTGTTTTTATCCATGGATCTGCACTGGGGCTGAACATCTTTCCAAGAAAAAGAACTTGAACTCTGTGAAGGCATATACAACATGAGTAATGGACACGGGGGGTCAGAGTTTTGGAAAGAACAGTGTGGGGCATGAGAACAACGGGAGCTCCTTATAAAAGGAAAAGAAGTCTGATCTGGTAAGTCAGACCCAGACAGAACACTAGCTTCAGAGGAAGTGTAGACTGAGACCACTGAGGTAGAACTTACCTCTGATGTAGAGCACAGACCTCTGGCAGAGTATGACCCTTGGTAAAAGTCGCTTACTGTATTAATGAAAAGAACTGTGTGTGAGAGAGGGATACATTAGGACTTTGGGATTAGAACATGCATACTATTATACATAAAATAGATAACCAACAAGGACTACTGTATAGCACAGAACCACACTCATTATCCTGTAATAACCTATAATGGAAAAGAATCTAAAAAAGAATATATATATGAAACTGAATCACTTTTCTGTGCACTTGAAACTAGCAAACATTGTAAATCAGCTATATTTTAATTTGGTTCTCAACGTTTGCATCTCTATTCCTGCCCTGCAAATAGTTTCATCGGTACCATTTTTTTCTAGATTTCTAATGAAAGTGAAAGTCACTCCATCGTGTCTGACTCATTGTGACCCCATGGACTATACAGTCCATGAAATTCTCTAGGCCAGAATACTGCAGTAGGTAGCTGTTCCTTTCTCCATGGGATCTTCCCAACCCAGGGATTGAACCCAGGTCTCCCACATTGCAGGTGGATTTTTTACCAGCTGAGCCACAAGGGAAGCCCAAGAATACTGGAGTAGGTAGCCTATCCCTTCTCCAGGGGATCTTCCCAACCCAGGAATCGAACCAGGGTCTCCTGCATTGCAGGCAGATTCTTTACCGATTGAGCTATCAGAAAAGCTCCATATATCTGCATTAATAATGATATTTATCTTTTTCTTCCTGACTTCACTCTGTATGATAGATTTAGGTCCATCCACATCACTACAAATGACCCAGTTTTGTTTCTTGTTATATATACACCCTATTGTGTGTGTGTGTATATATATATATCTATATATATATCTCACGTCTTCTTTATCCATTCATCTGTTGATGGACTCGGTTGCTTCCATGTCCTGGCTATTGTAAATTGTGCTGCAGTGAACACTGCAGTACATGTGTCTTTCTGAATTATGGGGTTTAAAAATGGCTCCGAGCTTGACAGGAAGGAATGGGTAGGTGTTGAAAGTTCATAATCCCTTTCCACCCAGACACTTGAGTTACTAATCATTTTCCTGTCTCAACCTGTTTTAATGTTAGGATTTCTTTTGCTTCAGTTGTCAAGTTCTCTTACCAAACAGAACTCATTGTTCACAGATCAGTGAAGAACGATTCTCTGCTTGTAACCTTGGAAATGTGGGGAGAGAGTATTTTGAGAATGATACAACAGAGTGTGAAAGAGTTATGAAACAAGAAAGGGAGCTTTAGAGAGAACACCACAATCATCTGACTGAGAATTAATAAAAGCTACATGTAGAGAGATGCTTTCATTATTTTTCTTTTTTGGTTTTCATGCTTTTGATTTTCCCAACTCAGCCACAGAAAGTGTTTGTGGACATGAAAACGTGTTGGCTAGATTTCCTCTAAGACTTTCAGTTTTTAGAAAACAAGCAACAATGCCAGATTTTGTCATAGTACCTCAAAGCCTAGCACTTGGCTCCATTCTTCACTGAAAAAATTCTAAATATATATACACACACGTATGCATGTTTTGTTGGTTGCATGGATAGACAGACAGACACATAAAGATATAGAATATGAACTGCTCAGGATCCTATTTAGGTCATAGGTCATAGGTCAGTGCCTTCACTTTACAGATTAGAAGGTGGAGGCTTAAAGAAGTCAAATGAGAAATAAAATGACCCAGTTGTAGTTCAAACCTGAATCTTCTAGTTGCAAGTTAAGGGTTTCCTCACTTGTGAAGCACTCCTTTTAAGAAGGGGTTTTCTGGTGGAGTTAACAAATACTGCAATTTCTTAGTGGTTTCAGATGAGTCCCAATACCTGGTATTCCTTTGGCAGGCACATGGCCACAGAATGATAGAGCAAGTTACTGTATTAGCTCTACCGGCATGTGAAAAAAGGAGCAGATTTGAACATTCAGCCATTGATCCTTTTATTGAATACTTCCTCATGTAGGACTGTGTGTGGTTCTCTGAGGAATAAAAGATGAATAAAATGAATGGTGTATAAAGATACTCAAAAGTCTATTTATATAGTAAAATCCCAGAGAGGGAGACAGAGTGAGTGAGCTTAGACTATACACCAAAATGTTAACCCCGGTCCTTTCTAAGAGGGGAAATTAAAGGCTACTCTCACCCACCTTCTTTTTTTTGTTAATCTTAAATGTTTATATTCTGCATAATAACCATGCATTACTTTTGGAATAAGGGGAAAAGTTATTTTTAATGAAGAAAATTAGCCAAGACATGCTGTGTGAGTTCTTCAGAGAACCAAATGGGCTGTGGTTGAAGTGTCCTTGGTGATCTCGAGCCTC
>NW_011494612.1:3915008-3956348 GCF_000754665.1 Bison bison bison | reverse complement strand
CCCCCAGAGCTCTGGCTTTTGGGAAACCCTGGTTGGGCGGGACGAGGAGGGGATTGTGGCTGTATTCAGTTGGCCATATCTTACCCTATCTACTGCCTCTGGGATGTGTTCAGTTGCTTCAGTTGTGTCCTACTGTTTGTGATCCCACGGACTGTAGCCTGCCAGGCTCCTCTGTCCATGGGATTTTCCCAGCAAGAATACTGGAGTGGGTTGCCATTCCCTTCTCCAAGGGATCTTCCTGACCCAGGGATCAAACCCTTATCTCCTGTGACTTCTGCACTTGCAGGTGGGCTCTTCACCGCTAAGCCACCAGGGAAGCCCACCTCTTGGGCAGTGAGTGCTTCGCATTAATTCTCACGGTCATATTACTCTCTTGATTGTTATGCTTGTACATGCTAAATAGGGGACAAACTGCTGTCAATGGCATAACATGGAACAACAGAGATGCATTCTTTGGTTACCTAAAATAAATAAATAAATGAAAGCATCAAAAATATTTAAATCATCTTTTTCTAACTTAGAAGTGTAGATGAATTTTTTTGAGAGAGGTCAGCTGTGTTAAATCTCATACAAGTGTTTCAGTTTAATGGGACAATTGTCTGTGTTCATAGGGAAAAACAAAGTCCTTGAAACAATGGGAAAGTTTTGAGCATGCTTTAGGCTATCTTGTTCTTTAACTTTCAAATTATATTGTTATTGGAAATAACATGTACCAAGTGAAAGTCTTTTTATTTGAAGAAGGTGAAACTTGTGTATGTTTTGCTGTTTTTGGTTACTGTAAATCATTTACTAGCAGTGCCCTTGGTCTTCTCTAGTCTCTCCATTATATGAAATCAGCAAGAATAGCCAACAAGTTCTTGGGAACAGAGGTACATGGTATAGTTACTTTGTGTGTGCTAAGTCGATTCAGTTGTGTCTGACTCTTTGGGATCCTGTGGACTGTAGCCCACCAGGCTCTGCTATCCATGGGATTCTCCAGGCAAGAATATTGGAGTGGGTTGCTGTGCCCTTCTCCAGAGGATCTTCCCAACCCAGGGATTGAACCCATGTCTGTTAGGTCTCTTGCATTGGCAGATGGGTTCTTTATCACTAGTAGCTGCTGCTGCTGCTGCTGCTAAGTCGCTTCAGTCGTGTCCGACTTTATGCAACCCCATAGACGGCAGCCCACCAGGCTTCCCCGTCCCTGGGATTCTCCAGGCAAGAACACTGGAGTGGATTGCCATTTTCTTCTCCAATGCATAAGTGAAAAGTGAAAGGGAAGTTGCTCAGCCGTGTCTGACTCTTAGCGACCCCATGGACTACAGCCTACCAGGCTCCTCCATCCATGGGATTCTCCAGGCAAGAGCACTGGAGTGGGGTGCCATTGCCTTCTCCGTTATCACTAGCACCACCTGGAAAGTTGCCATACTATCTTCAGAATCACATGAGAGAAAAGAACTAGTTGGTTTTCCATCATTCTTCAGCTTACTGAACCTACCCTGTAAGGACAGTGTTAGATACTATGAATAAAAGAATTGATGATGTGCAAAAATGGAAATGATGAAACAATTATTTTTCCTTTAGGTTCCATATATTTCTGTGGAGTTAGTTTTGCTTCTGGCCTCTGAAAGTTCTCACTTATTTATCTCAAATGTTTACTGAGTGCTAAGATAGGATTTGGAGAAGGCAATGGCACCCCACTCCAGTACTCTTGCCTGGAAAATCCCATGGACGGAGGAGCCTGGTAGGCTGTAGTCCATGGGGTCGCTGAGAGTTGGACATGACTGAGTGACTTCACTTTCATTTTTCACTTTCATGCATTGGAGAAGGAAATGGCAATCCACTCCAGTGTTCTTGCCTGGAGAATCCCAGGGACCAGGGAGCCTGGTAAGCTGCCATCTATAGGGTTGCACAGAGTCGGACAAGACTGAAGTGACGCAGCAGCAGCAGCAGCAAGATAGGATTCTGAAACAATTGGATCAGTAAACTATTTTCCTTATTCCTCTCATCCCTCCTGCACACAGATTATATTGTAATCAAGATAACAATCTATTTAATAAAGTTTCTTCCAGTTCTAATTGATTTGATGCGATCATTTGAGCCACTGTACTGACTTGAAGCAAGATGTCTATATTTTTTAGCCATCAGTTCAGTTCAGTCACTCAGTTGTGTCCGACTCTTTGCAACCCCATAAATCCAGCACGCCAGGCCTCCCTGTCCATCACCAACTCCCGGAGTTCACTCAGACTCACGTCCATCGAGTCAGTGATGCCATCCAGCCATCTCATCCTCTGTCATCCCCTTCTCCTCCTGCCCCCAATCCCTCCCAGCATCAGAGTCTTTTCCAATGAGTCAACTCTTCCCATGAGGTGGCCAAAGTACTGGAGTTTCAGCTTTAGCATCATTCCTTCCAAAGAAATCCCAGGGCTGATCTCCTTCAGAATGGACTGGTTGGATCTCCTTGCAGTCCAAGGGACTCTCAAGAGTCTTCTCCAGCACCACAGTTCAAAGGCATCAATTCTTCAGTGCTCAGCTTTCTTCACAGTCCAACTCTCACATCCATGCGTGACCACTGGAAAAACTATAGCCTTGACTAGATGGACCTTTGTTGGCAAAGTAATGTCTCTGCTTTTGAATATGCTATCTAGGTTGGTCATAATTTTTCATTCAGTAAATTCCATTGATGGTTTAAACCATTTGAGTTTGATTTTCTAATTGTGTGTGTGTGTGTGTGTATGTGAGTCAGGGTCCTAGTAGGACACAAATGGCACACTTAAACAAGACAATGGAAGGGAGTTTAATGAAGGACCATTTACACGGATGTGAATGGAGTTAAGGGAAACCATGAGAACTAACCATAGCAGAACAGCTTATCATCCCTGAGCCTGAAATGACAAGAGGAGGGGCTGATTTTCCAGAATCCAGAACTTGGGAAGGGCGGTAGCTGTTGTTCCTTGAATGGGATGCCTGGAAGGAGCTGTGGCTTTCATGAGGAAAGCAGTCTTGCAGAAAAGGAACTCAAGGATTAAATAAATACTATAACTTCTCTTTCTTCCTACTCCCAATGGAGAACGTTCATCATCCTATAACTCTATCATAATTTTAATGAAGTACTTTGGGATACTAGAGACAGTTCATAAACAAAAGAATGATCATTATGATCATCACAACACATCAATCTCGTTTGTTGAGAGTTTATTGTCGTGGGTACATTGAAATGTGCAAGAAATTTAGAATCCATAGTTGCTTCTTTCAAGAGGCTAATACCCAAAAGAGTGAGATAATATAAATGAAAAACAAAATTAAGGAGCTAAAATATACATACAAATCCAGGCTTTCAGGATGAGCCAATCAGTGTATACAGCTCATAGGTATTGGGCACAGGAGCCAAAGGAATCAGTGAGACTGAATGACTCCCAGTCACTCCAATTAGAAGAAACAAGTCTTCTTACTTTCTATCCTTTGATTTGATAATATTAGGTCTTGACTGCTACAAGCATTTTGCTACCAGGAGAAGAGGCCCTGGGACCACTTCTATAGAATCTAACAGTAGAGTTAAAGGAAGGCAGCTCAAAGAGAAACTGTATACTTGGTGACATCATTTGAACCACTGAATAAACCTTGCCTGAAGTCAGAATCCTAGACTTTCTAGTTACAAGATCCAACAAGCCCCTTCATGTAGCTTAAGCCAGTTTGAATTGGGTTTTCTGCCATTTGCATAGTGGAGTATCCAATTGCAACTCCAACTGCAACTGAAGTTTTGAAAATATCAGGGAACTGTTTTCCACTGTTATTTATTAAATAATGCTAATGCTTTTCATAAACACTTGTAATACCTGTTTTGAAAGTGAAAAAAAAAAAAAACTGCAACAAAGTTCTGTTATCAAGGCAAAACACAGCACTGCATGTGACGTAACTCCAACAAATACTGTGCTTCTTTCACAGAACTGGTTGAATTAGTCCCACAAATGTCAAAAAAACAAGTTGACAGTTCAGCACCTTATCTTCTTGGCCCATATGGAAAGCACTGAAATTTCTAGCTTCCACAGAACACTTTGGAGTGTTCAAGGAGCAGTTGAATGGCATTTTCTAGTCTGTGATTCAAGTGGCCCAGTCTACCTTAAGAGGAAAACATCCTTTTTAAAATGATATTGGCTATTCTCTATATAGGAATGCAACTGTAAAAGAAAAGTCCAGAAATTTGCTATTTCTCCTACCCTCCCAAAAATCACAGAATGGCATCATCTGAGATTGCTGAATAACTTTTAGACAACAAAAACCCCAAGAATGTTGAGAGAAGACTAACAGAAAATGGGTTCTGAAGGTGATATAGACTGAATACTTGTGTTCTTCCAAAATTCATATTGAATCATAACCCTAAGTGTGATGGTATGAGGAAGTAGGTAGGGCCTTTGGGAGGTGATGAAGTCATGAAGGTCAAGCCCTTAAGAATGGCATTAATGCCCTTCTAAGAAGGGACATAAGAATTTGCTCCAACTTTCTGAGTTCTGCCATTTGAGGATACAGTAAGCCATCAGTCTGCAACCTGGAAGAAGACCCTCACTAGTACTTCAGATTGCTGGCACCCTGATCTAAGTTTTTCCAGTTTCCAGAACTA
This sequence comes from Bison bison bison, assembly GCF_000754665.1. NCBI lineage: Eukaryota > Metazoa > Chordata > Mammalia > Artiodactyla > Bovidae > Bison > Bison bison. The sequence goes on along the minus strand of NW_011494612.1, from coordinate 3,951,751 downwards.
TGAGAAATGTATTTCTGTTGTTTACAAATCACCCAGTCTATACTATTTTATTATAGTGGCCTGAACTAAGACAAAAGTAAACTTGTTTATAGTAACAAGGTATTTGAGATTCTTGTTTTTGTTTTATTTGATGAGAGTAATTTCTTAGCAAAATGAAAAAAAATACTGATTGAATTCAGTTAAACAATCAGCTAGGCTTCAACAGTATGTGAACCGAGAACTTCCAGATGCACAAGCTGGATTTAGAAAGGGCAGAGGAACCAAAGATCAAATTGCCAACATCTGTTGGATCATAGAAAAAGCAAGAGAATTCCAGAAAAACATCTACTTCTGCTTTATTGACTATGCTAAAGCCTTTGACTGTGTAGATCACAACAAACTGTGGAGAATTCTTAGAGGTGGGAATATCAGGTAGCCTTACCCGCCTTCTGTGAAACCTGTATGCAGGTCAAGAAGCAACGGTTAGAATCAGACATGAAACAATGGACTGGTTCAAATTGGGAAGGAGTATGCCAAGGCAATGGCACCCCACTCCAGTACTCTTGCCTGGAAAATCCCATGGACTGAGGAGCCTGGTAGGCTGCATGCAGTCCATGGGGTCGCTTAGAGTCAGACACGACTGAGCGACTACACTTTCACTTTTCACTTTCATGCATTGGAAAAGGAAATGGCAACCCACTCCAGTGTTCTTGCCTGGAGAATCCCAGGGATGGTGGAGCCTGGTGAGCTGCCATCTACTCGGTCGCACAGAGTCGGACACGACTGAAGCAACTTAGCAGCAGCAGCAGTAGCAGCAGCAGAGTACCTCATGAGAAATTCGAGGCTGGATGAAGCACAAGCTGGAATCAAGATTGCCGGGAGAAATATCAATAACCTCAGATATGCAGATGACACCACCCTTGTGGCAGAAAGTGAAGAGTGGCCTCTGCTCACTGGAACTAAAGAAAGCCCTCTCACAGCAATGAAGATCAGCTCAGTCAGATAAATAAAAGAATAAAGTAGCACTCTAAAAAAAAGGTCATTTATGACCATCGTTTAGATCCTTTAGTTTTTAGGTGTGCAAAACGGTGATACTTAAATTCTATCACTGCTTTTTAATGGGTGTAATACATCCAGAGAGGAGCCGTTGCATAGTACTCCATTGTATGGATATGTATTGCACCTGTCTAAACAGAATGTTTTGTAAGTCAGAAGATTCTATTTAGCAAACACATTTTTATTGTGATTGGTTTTCAAACACGAGAGAGAATTTTGTTGCTGTTTTTGCTGTTCTTTGTTTTATTCTCACAAAAGGTACAGAGCATACTCAAGACTAAAGTTGCATTTGCAGAAAAGTTAAAAACTACTTCTACATGATAATATGAGTAAAATTTTCACCCTTCAAAATAATTTTTATCACTAACGTGGGTCTTTTCTTAAAAGGTACCCTAGAGTCATGAATCCGGAAAGAAACAATCTTAGTATGGACAAGCAATTTCAGTCTCCTTTTCTTCCAAAGAAGAGTGTTGAGAGCTGGGGAGAGCCTCTTTTACATGTTTCTTTTTTTATGCATGGTTCTAAAATTAAGCACAGTGCTTTTTTTGGTGATAGTACATTCCAGGATGGCATATCAGAACATTTTCATTAGATCAACACTGAGACACATCTGTTCAAGTGAATCATTTACCAACTCAACTGACTCATGTAGCAGGGATAATAAATTCAAAAACTATCATATGGATTGAATCACATGATCCCTATCTCTTTGCCACTTAAAGTATTAATTAAGCTTTCATTTTTATCCCTTACCATAACACCTGTTAACTCACATTTGGTATTTGCTGAAACTTCTACATGCTGGGAATTATAGTAGGTGAGAGGTCATGTGACAAAATAGTTCTTAAAAATTTGAAATTTGCAAGAATTATTTCTTTCTCTGAGTCTCTCTCTCCACTCAAAGGGACCAACAGTCCCTTTTTGGTCCACGTGCATATTTGACAGTATAGTATAATTTTATGTCAAAAACCCTGTTGTCTTCATGTTAAAAATGAAAGAAAGCAAAGATCAACTAAATTAGCATGACTTGTGGGGATATGAATTCAAAAGCCTACCTTCTAAATCAAAAAGTGGACGTGGGAAGCCTGCTATATGTTTATCAGTGCAACTTAAATTTGTTTGTTTTAGGAAAATATTGCTATGAGACAAATGATTCCATTGATGGCTGGAAACACATACTTATCACCCCACAGTTTCTGTGGGTCAGGAATCCAGGCTTAGCTGGGGGCCTCTGGCTCGGGGTCACCCACGAGACTGCCATCAAGCTGTGGGCAGGAGCTGGATAGTCATCTCAAGGCTTGACATGGGAAAGAGCCACCTTAAAGTTCCCTCATGGGGCTGTTTTGCATGCCTCAGAAGATCCATTTCCAAGTTCAGTCACATTGGCTTCTCCACAGACAGCCTGGAGACATAGAGAAGATCGTTGCCTCCAGAGTGAGCAATCCAGAGAGCAAGAGAGTACCTGAGACAGCGGCCACAGACTGACACGCCTTCACATCTTCCATGTTCTACCCCTTAGAAAGGAGTCCTATGTGCAGGCCAAAGGGGAGGGGATCACACAAGGTGTGAACACCAGGAAACAGGGCTCAGGGGTGGCCACCTTAGAGGCTGCCTGCTTCAGTTTGTTTATTTTAAATATAACTTCTAAAAACAGAAACTACGTTCTCATAGTTAAAATTTTTAAATACACCAGAGGGTATGTAGTAAGAAGTCTCCCTCACCTCCCTGCCACTCAGTCCCCTCCTTGAGCAAACACCTATCAGTTTCCTGTGGCTCTTCTCACAGACTTTCTGTTAAATGTGAAGTTGAAAGAGGGGGGCTCCATGGGTATGTACAGAAGCTGCTGTCATCGCCTCCCCTCCATCTTGCCAATTCAGTCCTGCTTTGCGGAGATAACTCTCCCCCACCTCCTGGGTGCAATGTGAGGTGGTTACGATGCCTTTTCCTCTCCCTATTAGATAATAAGCAGTCCTCCAGATATTTTTAGTCATAACATGGTTTCGTATCAGAAGGAAATGTTGAACAGCAGTTGAACTGACTGAACTTTAAAGTTAAAGCTTCTGCCCTGTCCTCTCTCTGGCCTCCTTCAGGCTGGATGCCTGCAGTGAGGAAAGGTGGGAGTCTGTAGAGGTGTAGGTTCCTCTACACCCGCTCTTCTGGCTTCTTCTGGCTCCATTGGGTTGCCTTTGTCTCTCTCTGGGTTAGGGGATGGGAAACCAGTAAAGGAGCTCTTTTTTTTTTTTTTTTCAGAGTCAGTTCTTCTGGCTGTTGCACAGATTTCCTCCTGGAAACACTCAACTGTAGCTTTCTTGATGTTTCTAAAGTCTCTCCTTCGTTTTGAAAGCAGCCTCCTGTCAGGGAGTCTCACTGGAGAGTGTTGCTGCAGAACATGTTAACTATCCAGCAGAATGTTTACACGTGTCTAGATTCTGACGCTTGCTGTGAGGTAACTTGATAGATTTTAGTATTTCCTTTAATTTTTAAATTTTGGTTGTTAGATTTTGTTGATTGAACACAAAGATGATGACCAGAAGCTTCGCTCTAAATAATAGGACTGAATTGTTGACTAATAGCTGGTAATTGAGTAGTGGTTTAGAGTTTGAGCACTTTTATATCTACGTTTCTGTCTTCTTTGTTCTTTGCCACACATTTTTTAGTGGGTTAAATCTCAGCTGGAAAACTCCAACTTGTATGTCAAGTACAGTTGTACGTCAAGTATAAGCCTCTCTTCCATAGTTTTGGTGGTCACCAAAAATGATTTCATCATAGTCAGGCTTCCTTCGTAGCTCAGACGGTAAAGAATCTGCCTGCAGTGCAGGAGACCTGGGTTCGATCCCTGGGTTGGGAAGATCCCCTGGAGAAGGAAATGGCAACCCACTCCAGTATCCCTGCTTGGAAAATCCCGTGGACAGAGGAGCTTGGTGGGCTGTAGTCCATGGGGTTGCAAAGAGTCAGGCATGACTGAGCGACTAACACACACCAGCTACTTTGTGCTGAGGGCTTCCCAGGTGGGTGGTGCTAGTGGTAAAGAACCCACCTGCCAATGCAAGAGACATGAGATGGGGGTTCAATCGTTGGGTCGGGAAGATTCCCTGGAGGAGGGCATGGCAACTCACTCCAGTATTCCTGCCTGGAGAATCCCCATGGACCAAGGAGCATGGTAGACTACAGTCCATAAGGTCACAAAGAGTTGAACATGACTTAACATGCACACGTGCACGCACTTTGAAGCTGAGGTCACTCCTTGAAGCCTGAGAAAGGACCCCTCTGGGACAGCTCAGGTGGACAGGCTTTCTCTCTCTCTCAGTCTCCATCTGGTCCTGGGAAACTCTTACACACCTTTCAGAATATCCTAGAGATTTTTGAGAAACAATTAAGACTGTTCTTGCTCCAGGAGGGTTTTAATTTCTCATATTATCTCACTCAGTTCCTTTAGGAACGATCATATCCTGGGAACAAGGAATGTCCAATGTATCACTCCAGGAGTTAAAATCCAAAAGAGGGTTTGTATCTGTTGGTTGATTGAATGCTTGTTTTGTGTGGGTAGGAAGTGAAAGACTTTTCTTGTAGAACATACTTTCCACATGTTGAGATACCTTTGAAGACAAAATATAGTAATTAAATCTATGAATCCATTCAATAACTCAGCATATTCTTCAAAGACACAGGTGGCAGGCAGGCTGAGGTAATTTCAGGCATAGGGCATCTACACAATGCGGAGGACACAATTCTAGGATGTGGCGGGCTTTTTCTTCCAGAATTATAGTGTTTGAGATATAAAACTGGGTATAGAGATGGTAGGAACTTACCAATTCCTGTTCTTGGTCCTGCTGCGGTTCATCAGCACACATGATTATTTCACTCAGCATTCCCCCAGCTTTCCCTTTTCCAGGGGTTCCACAAGAGTTCCCACAGACACCAGACTCCACCATCACCAGCACCCAGCCCATCCTTCTCTGGCTGGGGCTGAAACTGTTTAGAACCTCAGCACACAGCTGGCCTTCAGTGGGCTTTGTTTTGAGACATTAAATAAGGTGGCTCTGGGACTTAGTACGTGCTCAGTTGCTCAGTTGTGTCTGACTCTTTTGAGACCCCATGGACAGAAGCCAGCCAGACTCTTCTGTCCATGGGATTCTTTAGGCAAGAATATAGGAGTGGGCTGCCATTTCCTTCTCCAGGGGATCTTCCTGAGCCAGGGATCAAACCCAAGTCTCCTGCATTTGCAGGCAGATATTTTATCCCTGAGTCACCAGGGAAGCCCTTGGGTCTTGGTGCCTGGTACTAACCAGTGTGCTTGTGCACAAACCTGACCCTGAGGGGGACCCAGGAGATTTCTATATTGTTCACATTCACATTGCTGTAACTCAAACACCAAGCTCCCTCCATTTTAATAATATCTGAGTTCTCAAATTCCAGTGTTTTCTTCTCCTACCCCTCTCCTTGTGTGCTCAGTCCAGGTCGATCTCCTAGGTTTCTGTTCTGAAGTGTGGGTTTCCTCCTTCTTAGCAGTTCTTGCTGAAATGGAATTTTGCCCTTGATGGGCATCATTTTTTGGAAATTGAGATGCACTCCTGCTTGCTCACCTTCTGGAACTTTCAGATGTTGCTCAGAACCTTTCACTTTTCCTGTTTCAGTTGGACCCCTGGGCAATCCCAATCCCAAGGACTCTGTAACTGCTCTATTTGGTTGAACATCTGGCATCAGTGGGATCTCCCCCCTCCCTTTCCCCTTTCCCCACAGCTTCTGTGGTAGCCCTGCCTTGTTACACTGGCAGATGGAGCCTGGGATGTAACAGCTCAGTTGGCCTGCATGGAGGCATTTACATATATCAGGAGCAGAAGAAATGACTACAGCCTCATGAAAATGATATAGAGGGGTAATGTTAACAGCAAGTGAGGAGAAGATTAAGAATGACTTGGGGTTGGCCACGCTATAAAGACAAAAATACAAAAAACACCCAAAAACAAAAACAAAACAAAAACCCAACCAAAGTGATAAATCAAAGCAAAGAAAATCTGATTTGAGGAAAAAGAACTGTCCAATATTTTTGTAAGTATTCCAAGAGATATAGTGTCCTCACTAAAGAAAAATTACTTAAAAGTGAATATCATATTGTACCAATGTTAATTTCTTAGCTTTGACAAATGTGCCATGTTATGTAAGATGTTAACACTGGGAAAAACTAGGTGAACTCTCTGCACTCTATTTGCAACTTTTCTGTATCTACAGTTATTCCAGAATAAGAAGTTGAAAAAAACACCACCAATGGAAACCTTAAAGTATTTCCATTAGAAATAAAGAACTTCTTTACCCTAAAAAGTTTAGATAAATAAAAATGGTTTTTGAAGGACATTTTAGAAACTCAGTACCTGGTCTGAATATGTATTGTAAATAGGTAGAGTACCATATAAATTCTGAAACAATTAGTTGAGGCTTCTTGGTTTTGATTTAGGAAACTCGTTCTTTCAACAAATAATTATTGACCTATTATGGGTTTTGCACATTCTGAGATTATTCAGTCAACAAAACAGATAAAGATCTCTGCTCTAATTGAGCTTACATTCTAGTGGGGTCAGAGAGAAAGAAAAAATAAATATAAAGGTTATAAATGAGTAAACTATATTGTGTGATTGAAGGTGATAAGTGCTATGGGGGAAAAGAGAAGAGCAGAAAAAGGGATGGCAGGAGGATGTATGGGGCTGGGCTGTGTGCAATTTTAAGTAGCATGAACCACACAAACCTCTTTGAGATGGGAGAGTGGAGCAAAGATGAAGGGAGCAAAGCATGAGGCTGTCTGGGGGGTGGGGGAAGCACCACAGCCAGAGAGAGATGTGCTAAGGTGGAGCCTGCCTAGATGTTCAAACAGCATCCAGAGGTGAATGGCAAAAGCAGTAACTGATGGAGAGAGATGTCAAGATGACGTCAGGAAGGCAAGGGTGGTGACGGGTGGGGAGGAGTGCAAATAATATATGACTTTGAAAGAGATGGGAAGCTACTGCAGAAGTGACATGATCTGTCATGTATTAGAAGAATCATTCTTTACTGTTGTGTGAATAGGCTCTGGGTGGGCAGGGGCAGAACAGGAAGAAGAGTTGGAAGGCTAATGCAGTGATCCAGTGAGAGACAGTGGTGCCTTAGGCCAGAATGAAGCAGTGGAGGCAGTGATGAGAAGGGGTGCTATGGCTTATTTCAGCTCTTGTGACCAACTGTTAAACTTTTAAGAAGTTTTCCAGCTAATTGTTAAAAATACCATTATTACACATTTATTGGCTGGTCTGGGTCTTTGTGGCTGCTCTCTAGGTTCGGTGCACAGGCTTCTCATTGCGATGGTTTATCTTACTGTGGAGCATGGGCTCTAGGCCCACAGGTTCAATAGTTGCAGCATAAGGGCTCAGAAGTTGTGGTTCCTGGGCTGCAGAGCACAAGCTCAATAGTTGTGGCCTAGTTGCTTCAGAGCATGTAGGATCTTCCAGGATCAGGGATTGAACCCATGTGTCCTGCATTGGCAGGTGAATTCTTTACCACTGAGCCACCGGGGAAACCCTAAAAATGCCATTATTAAAAACTAAATTATATAAAGTTACAATTAGTTATATTATATAGAAAGCTAAAGTATTAATATTAAATAGGCTTCCCAGGTGGCTTAGTGGTAAAGAATCCGCCTGCAGTGCAGGAGATGTGGGTTCAATCTCTAGGTTGGGAAGATTCCCTGGAGAAGGAAATGGCAACCTACTGCAGTAATATTGCCTGCGAACTCTCACGGATAGAGGATCCTGGCAGACTACATTATAGTCCATGGGGTCGCACCCAAAGACTCAGACATGATTTAGCAACTAAAGAACAACAAAATATTAAATGCTCCAAACTTATAACTTAATTATTTTGTCTACTTATTTTACTATAATTGTTTATTATCATCACTGCTTTTGAGGTTGTTTACACCTGTGCTATCCACATGGTGAAGGGAGTCTAAAATAGGGTGCTGTTGTGCATCTCTTCCAAATCTTGTATTCAGTTGCATTTGGAATTGTCAGTCATGGAGGCAGTATTTTACACTACAGAAATTGACAAACACTGAATCAGGTTTCCTTTTTAAAGAGAGTAGGTCATTAAACACTGCCCAACACACCCTTGCTTGGTGCCTTCCCAACTGAACTTAGGGTTGTGTACAATGCCCCATCCGATGCTTTCAGGTTCCCTTATTCTGTTATGTCCACACCCATAGAGGGCAAAAGTTTAGAAAAGAGGTTAGACAGGTATCGTTAATATTACAACCAAAGAAAGGAACATATTTCTCTTAGGCTTCATAACATGAATGCATGTTTAGTTATGAAAAATCACCCCACCTGTGATTGAATCTTCAGTGCTGGTCCCAACTTTAATCCCATAGCACTTCGAAGATGCTCCTCTGTGAGTAATGGCAAAGTTTCTCCATCAATTGCATGATCTTTAAATACCTTATTAAACGTAAAAGATGTCAACTTTGAATGTTTTTTTAAAAAAAATCTTGTTTTACATATAGATTTTCAGCTTTGGAGGAAACATTAGGACTGCTTGAGGATGACACAAAAATTGTAACATTTCTTATTTTCAGTTACTCTCTTTTCTGTGTTCCAATGGCGTGTTGTTTGTGTTGTTTAACAACCCTTGGAGTACATTGCAATTCTCTCTATGAAAGTGAAAAGTATGAATGTGCTAGTGACTCAGTTGTGTCTGACTCTTTGTGACCCCATGGACTGTAGCCCACCAGGCTCCTCTGTCCATGGGATTTCCCAGGCAAGAATATGGGAGTGGGTTGTCATTTCCTTCTCCAGGGGATCTTCCTGACCCAGGGATTGAACCCAGATCTCCTGCATTGCATGCAGATTCTTTACTGTCTAAACCAGCCAATTCTCTCAATATAGAACTCAATTTCAACATGGAATAGTTCTTATTTGAGGGCAGGCCCAAGTTTTACTCACTGATGTATCTGTAATGCAGTGCCTGGTACAAAACATGTGCAATTGTCCTTGCTTGGACAAATCAGTGAATGAACAAATAGTCTGAGTGAAGGGATATGGGTAAAAACCATTTCAGGCAAATTTCAAACTCTCACATTTACAGACACAGTGCCTCTGTGCCCTGCCTTAGATGAGCAGTGAAGGGAGGAGAGGAAAATGCAAGTGAGAGCTGTTGATAACACCAGCAATTTCTGGGAGGGGAACCAACTTTAGTGAGGAAACAAGAGCGGGACTTGATCCTAAACACATTTGAGAAACACCTAGAAATAATTGTGCCACTCCTAGGGGTGGGGAAGGAAGCACTCACATCCTGTGGGTAAGAGATAATGAGTCAGTAAAGTTTGGGGTCTTCGAGTTTATGTGGCTTCTTGGTACCCACGAGGGAACATTTGGGATTATAAAGTATGAAATGCATGTAATATTATTTATTACAAGAGTGGTTATTATAAACTGCGTATGACTGTGAATCACTTACTGATTAAAAATAGCGAGTTCAAACAGATTCAGTCCATCAAAAGTCAGCAATGTAACATTCGTTATACAAGGGATTTCATGTTTCCGGCTATCAGAATTTTGTAACTCCATTGTACCAGTGGTTGATGTGGCACTTGATAAGTGGCACAGATAAATTTAAAAAGTGACTTACCTACAGTTAATGACTAGTAATAAAATAATAAGGTTATACTCCTTGAGTAGGAAAAAATAGAACAAATATTTTTAGCAGGTATGCAAAAGATAAGTTACTTGAAGAATACAACTTGCCTCATAAGTAACTTGAGATTTTGCTTTCTCTAGAAGCCTCAGATATAATGATGAAATTAGAATATATTGAGTACTTAGAAGGTGTCAGGCACTCATTAATACAATAGTCCTTTGAGAAAGTATTATACTATTATCCCCATTTACAGATGAAAAGACTGAGACACCAAGGAAAGAGGCAACTTGTCCTAGGTCACGTGTCCAGAGAGTGGAAAAGCTGGGGTTTGAACTTGTACTTTCATAAGCTATACTCTTAACTACTACTCTGTGACTTTTCCATTGGTCCCATGAAAAGAACAAAGGGAGAAAGAAAGAGGAAAGAAAAGAAAAGAAGAATTTAAAAATTAACAGCATTACACTGAAGGAAAATGTCACAAAATAAGATCTGAAAACAATTATCTCTAACATCAATTAATTACAATGTAGTTAAATCATAATGTCCTTTTCTTGCTTTCTTTTCCTTTAATATATAAACCGAAGATAATGATGTCAGATTTAGTTGGTACATTGTTGCTTGGAATTGTGTTATTAAAATCACTTGAAAAAGTAAATTATATACTTGAAAATGTAACATTGACATAAACCTCAAAAACTTGCCAACCCACCATTTTTATCTCTGATTTTCCCATTTTTATCACTGATAAGTGATACTGGTTTTACTTTCCAACTATCCTAGCAGTTCATTATAATTTAAAAAATAGTATTTATCTATCAGATTGAATTATATGTGTAGGCATTTTAACATATTGCCCTAGCACAAAAATGGAATTTTAAAATAGTTAATTTCCTACTTTTCAAATGTATTTCCTTCTTGTCCTTTTTAGACTAAAGTACATATTTCTATTATTATGACGAGTAGCCTAAAACTTGTGATACAGAAGTTCATGCCTCCAAAATGTTTGCTACATGGATGAATAGGACATATAGTAGATATCTCTCATTCTTCTTGGATGTTTGACCTTTGAACCTCCTAATTTTGGGAGAATCCCCGCATCTCAGGAGTCTTGAGGAGACTGAAACTAAAGCCAGACACTGGCTTTCCCAGCTTTCCCTGAAGCTGGGGTGTGGGCACATGACTCAAGCTCCATCAATCAGAGGCTTCTGTTTCAGGAGAGCCAACGACATAAAAAGGAAGAGATTATTAGGAATGCTCTTTGGGTTCAAAACCAAGTTAGAACTCATTATGAAGGAAGTATATTTCAAAATGTCTTATTTAAAAAAAGAAGTCAATTGACTTTAAAAAAATATTTAAACGTTACGTCACCTGAGCATAGTCTGAACAACCCGGAAGGCCGCTAATGAAGTTGTACACATCGTTCACGGTCCATTTCTGAATGTCTTCATTCAAAGATAGATTTTCCTTGGTTGTAAGCAAGACGTGTGTCCCTTTCAAATGGAAAGGAAATTATTTTGTGGGCAAGGGTGAAGCTAAGAGTACAGTTGTATATATAGTTACATTAATTGCCGCATATTCTATTACCACAGAGCAGCTCCTTGATGTAGATCTATATGTAACCCCCTTAAAAGCTACGGAGTTACTGAGAGATGATTTCTAAAAAAGCTTAGCTGTCTCCTTTCTTTTCTTCCTCTAGAGGATCTTTAATGACTGCCTTATCATAAATAAAAACAAAGTTCCAGCTTCTCTCAGATTTCAATAGAAATACCCTATAGATTTCATTCTCCAGATTAACACCATGTTCTATGATGTTACATAATTTATGATGCTCTCTAAGCCATACAAGAATTAGCTCTATCTTCATCAAAATGGCAAATTAATACTTTGTCAGGGAAACAAGCTGGTGTGGTGGCTAGATTACACATACCCCAATCCCTGTGTTTTAAAATATTTTTATCTAAAGAAATTCCAGTTTTATATTTTTTTAATCTAAAAAATTTCTAGAAAACTATTCAATGTGTTTGGCAGGGGATAGTGTGTTAATACTTATAGGTTAAACTGTATCATAACAATAATGAACACTGAAAGAGATTCTGTTTGTCTGTTTTTTCTATTACTACACTTAAATACAGGGGAGATTGAATCATACTTCTAAGAAAGAAGCCCCTCTATTTTGTGCTGAAGAGACTAAATTAGATTAAAATTTTAATTAAACATTCTGGTAGGTTTTCCCATCCTTCCCCATATTTATACCTTTCTAGACTTCACTGAAAATTCTCTATATAATAATATATAAAAAGAGGTACATTTCACTGTTATGGCTGATTGGAACTAATGTAATAAGTTTTTCAAGAGGGGGTAATTCTAAGTAGGATGGATAAAAAGAAACACAATGGTCACAGATCACTGTGTAATAATCTCACGGACCTGACAACCTGGGTTCCTGAGGATTGGCCTCTGGACACCTACCTGGCTGAGATGATCGTCGAGCTGGGGGGTATACCCCATTCTTTTCTCCACAGGCTGCCAAACCATGCTCAGAGGGCTTCTCCTTCCCGTTGTCCCAAGCCTTTTCTTCCAGGGGAGTTCCCTGAGCTCCCCAGGGCTTTCTGTGGCTGGGCTCCAGCTCTCCACAGGTGTCAGCAAGAGCTGTAGTTGGCTTTCCACTGGTTTCACCCAACGTGTGATTGTCCAGAGCCTCCATTTCTGGGTCTTTTGTATACTCGTTCTCTTCATAGAGAACTGCATGGGCTTGGCCTAGGGGCTTCTCTTCTACTTGACTTTTAGAACTCTCAGTGTCACTGTCTAGAACTTTCTGACTCCCGGTACCTCTCCTGAGACGACGACATTTTTGCCCCCAGTTCTCTGTAAAGCGTGGACCAGTCGCCACTATCATGGGGTTTCCCTGAAGGTTTCTCAGGGTGCTTCTGTGAAGGTGCAGGTCACTGGCTGGGAGCGTGCCCCTGCCATGGTAGGTGGCTGGGCCCACAGGGATACTGGAGCCATAAATGAATGGGATCCCTAGGCCTGGTAGTCCTTTAGAATTAACTTTTTCTATTCTCCTTTGCTGGTAAATGGCATGCATTTCCATTTCCATCCTAAAAACAAAACAAAATATTTTATAAACCCAAGAAAACCATTAGAAAAATACTTTTAATGGCCCTCTGCCTTCCCTAATGTAGTACCTCTGGTTTTCCTGTAAGTCTTTAGGCCATTTTTCTGAAGTTTGTTGGGCATAAACACAAATCTCCCTGAAAGCCATTGGAGGGAGAGTTTAGAGTAAGATCAGAGGATGAAAGGTTTGGCTAAGTCTCACAGTGGAAGTCCAAGGCCGGTCTTTAGAACATTATCTCTACTGGATAAGGCAGTTTTAGCAGGGATGGGGAGAACACAACACAGAGTAGTTTCTTGCCAGAGATTAATCCTCAAAGAAACTAAAGTCCTGGGAAGAAGGTTTTAAATGTTGCAGTACAATTTTAGTGAGACTCAAGAAATGCAGTGGGTCTCAACTGCTAAAATTAATGACATGGTAAGGATAGGGGAAAGGAGGAGGAGTGGAGGGTTTGTTGGCAATTTTGCTTACTTTACTTTGCTTATTGGTCATCACCTGAACCCCTTAGTGCCCACTGATGAGAAAGTTGACTCTGATGTCTTTTCTCACCCACAGCCATATGCTGGTCATTATTACTGTCTTCTCCTGATGGCTTAAGGCTGCTTTTAGGCTAATGAGGGGCTGTCTGGGCTCTGATGGCAAGTTTGAAGTGGGATTGGCAAGCTTGACTCCTATCTTCAGGCAGAATTGAAGTAATTTAAGACAGCATTGCCAATATGAATTTCAAAAGAATCATAGGTAGGCATTTAATTATGAGACATCGACTGATTATTATGATCTATAAACTTAGCTTCACTGTGTAATCTCTAACCTTGCTTTTATCTTTAACCAACCTGTGTACATGTTTGTATATGTCTCTTTTTGTAGTATTCCTGAAATACTTTTTGAAAGTAATCAGAATGTGTGTGTATATGTATATAATCAGTGAATATACATACACAAACCCCCGGAGAAGGAAATGGCAACCCACACCGGTATTCTTGCCTAGAAAATCCCACAGACAGAGGAGCTTGGCAGGATGTAGCCCATGGGGTCACAAAGAGTCAGACACAACTGAGCGACTAAACAACAATGACATATACACAAATGTAACAACATATACAAAAACAACAGTATACAAATATAATAAATGAATGAATATATATAAAAGTATATAAATAACATATATATGTATTTATATTAAATGAATACACAGACAAGTGAGTGAATAGAAAATAATTAAAACAAGATTGTTACATTACCTGGCAGTATGCTGCCTTTGAATCATTTCATTTCTTCTAGCCATTGCCTTTACGGATTCAGGTGGCAAAATGCCCCAACCTTAAACAAGAAAACCACCGTCCCACCCCATGAACAAATTAAAAATATCCACTTGAAGATAATAAAAAGAAAATATAATGATTTAAAACAGTATCTGCAAAAAACTACCAACTGAGCACAATGTTGGAAATGATGTCAATTCATGACTGTCAGCATCTTAGAGTCACTTTGGTGATGGCATGATAACACTAAATAATTTTGGGGGGAGCGGCTGTACTGTATGGCTTGCAGGATCTTATTTCCCTGATACTGAACCAGGGGTTCTGCAATGAAAGCACCGTGTCCTAACCACTGGACTGCCAGGAAATCCCCCAGATAATTTTTTTAATTTAAGTATGGGTCTCATAACTGGCAATGTTTTCCAACCATACTTCAAAAGGAAAAAGATGAAATTAACTATGGATCTCTTGACTACTTGCTTTCGAAGTAAAAATTGATGACTGTTTTGTGGTTTTTTTGGGGGGTGCAAGAAGAATTAGTTGACTTAAAAAAAAAAAAGTAACTAAATGCTTCCTGATGTACTGAAATCCCTGGAAGTAAATACAGTGATTTAAGGGGATAAAATACGAAATTCTTCATGTTGACTTTTTGGTACAGCTGAGGCAAATACTTTTTACAAAACAATTTCAGTGGAGTTGAACAGCAATTACGTTCTTTGTGTCAACCTTTCAAAATGTCTTGAAATAATGACAGCACCATCAGAATTCAAGGCTCTACTCTTGCCCGGTAACTTCATGCTTATACTGATTTTTTCTTTTTTCTTTCTCTGGATTCCTAACACATTTAGAGTCTATGCTGGTGCTTCTCAAATAATCCATGGTGAAGGATTATTTTTTTCTTTTAAAATTTCCAACCCATCATGGACTCTTTAAAAATACATATATGATGTTTTAGAAAATTGAAATGAAAACAAGAATGAACACAAGCACAATTTGAAACGATCAGATTAATAGACATAAAATTACCCTGTCAAATGGCTGTAAAAGTTTCTAAACCTTTCTGTCTATGCATTTATTGTTCAAACACTTCTCAGACCAGCATAGGTCTACAGACCACACTCTAACAATAACAGACACACAAATGACACGGATATACATAGTTTTGTTCAATGATAGTTTTTCATGTATAAATCTGTTCTTCCCAACAAGAGGGCTAGTATCATGAAGGCTAGAACAGATTTTATATTTGCCTTGCACCAAGCTAGCAGAGCTCTTTAAACTCCTGTTAATAAGAACCTATCTTGAAGTACACCATACTCTATCTATTTTTATGAGATTCTTTCTCAGTTGTAAAATTCAGAGGCTAGATGACATAACTTCTAAAACTTCTTCTGACTCTAAAACTCTATGTTTTTGTAGTTCAGTGGTTTCAAGATATGCTCCTTGAGATAGCAGGCAAGCATTAAATTGCCAACCCATGGGCTAATCCCCAAGGATGCAGAGAACGTCATGTAAAAAGACCAGTGCAGAGGGCACAGGTCTCATCACCTAGATTTTAGCATCCTGTAAAATCTGGACTCATCAAATCTATTTCAAGTTTCTTTTTCTTTCTTAAATAGTTGACATCAAATTTAGTGTAGTCCAGTTGTAATAACACACTCTTTACCTAACATCCCAATTTTTGAAATTGATTCCTGTCTCAATTTCTCTTTTGCTAACTTAACTTAGTAGCTCATTTTCTATAGGACTGAGGCCCTACCTTGCTCTTGCTTGTTCTCTGACACATCAGCCTTGGGGTGGGAGACTGACCTCTGTACCTGGGACAGGTTGTCAGCCTGCCTGTTCGTATCCAACTATTAGCAGTTTCTGGATTTTTAACCACTAAAAAACTCTCTCTGGGTCAGCAATGCAACTATTTCACAGGTCTGCTTATCTGTTACCTATAACTTTGGGCTATGTACTTCCTGGGCTTTTGCTGCCAGAGGGGGCTACCATCCAAGTTCAGCTGTTGGGGCTGTCACACTCAGTGGGTGTGTCCAGTTGCAGACCTGGCCCTTGCTCAGACTCATCAAAGTGGATCCATGCACTGTGGTATGTAATATGCTCAAATCCAGGCAGGCCTGCGTCTTCAATGGCCCTGGCACCAATCATATTTCTTTTTGTCTCAGGCTTTTTACTCACATTACTCCTATCAAGAGTTGTTGGAATTGGAGAACCGGGGCAAACAGAAACTCATTGAATACAGTTTTGAGAAGATAAGATGCATCAGTTTCATCTTCAAACTTGTGAGGAAATTCTCACCTCTTATTCTCTCTGGAGCCCCACATTCATGTTCTTGTTGACACTATGCTGAAATCGCTCCTATTTAGATAATTAATGACCTCCGCAAAGCCACATCTAATCATATATTCTTGGTCCTCATCTTACTTGATCTCTGAGCTGCATGCTTGACACAATTGCTTACTCTTTCCTTAAAAGCACTTTCTTCTCTTGGCTTCCAGGCCTCTATCCTTCCTGGGTTTTCTCCCACCCCACTGGTTGCTCCTTCTATATCTCTCTTCATCTTCTAGATCCTGTTGGTGTGTCCTAGGGGTCATCCTTTTAACTTCTAACTCATCCTTTTTAACTCACTTTATAAATGATCTCATCGAGTCTCATATATACTGATGATTTCCAAAATTACATTTCCAGGTTATCTCCAGATGTCCTCTCTAGACTGCAGCTGCCTTCTGGACATCTCCTATTGATTGTCAGTCAGGCATTGCAAATGCCTGTGCTATCTCTCCCACCCCAAAACTCTTCCTTTCACAGTCTTCCTCAACTCAGTGAATAGCAACTCCCCCTCTCCCATTTCTCAGCCAAAATTTTTGATGTCTTCCTTAACACTTCTCCTCTTCTCACATCTCATATCTAAACTCTGAGCAAATCCTGTTGTTTCTCCCTCCAAAGTATTTACAGAATCAAACCATTTCTTACTATTCCTACTGTAACCACCCAGGGCCAAGCCATCATCATCTTTTGACTATTCTAATAGCCCATCAACTCCCATCAGTTTAACTCCAGAACTTGAATCCTATCAAGTCTGTCCCTAACACAGCAGCCAGATTGATCCTGGTAAAATGTAAGTCAGACCATGTCATTCCTTTGCTCAGATTCCTCAAGAGCTTTCCCTGTTCTCCCAAGTAGAAAGCAAGTTCTTACTGGCCTATCAGACCAAGTATAAACTGCCCCAGGGCCTTTTACTCTCAGATCTCATCTCCTTATGACTTCATCAGTTCCTTGTAAGGTAAGACAGATATTAATTGCAGATTTTCATGTTATTCATCAGTAAATTGATGGTTTGAGGAGTTAAGCAACTTACACAGTGGTGGAGCCAAGATTTAAACCTAGGTAGTAATTGTAGAAACTATAAGCATTATCACCATATAGTTTCACCTCCAAAATTTAGCAATAAATTTCATGGCAAGCTTAATGCAGCAATTCAGTTCACAGTGGTTCCAGAGATGAGAGACATCAGTTTCTCATACCTGAATAGACACGATTGGACAGCAAGTTTGGCATGTTTGCATTTGCTAGAGCTGAAGATCCAAACTGGGAAGGAATACAAAACTGTCTTGGGTCAGCTGGTGCTACAGTAGGAGGCAATAAATCTCTAAGGAAAAAGATACAAAATAGGTAAAATGAAAATGGATTTGTACAAAATTTCCATTGCATAGGCAGTGAGATTTTTTTTTTAATTGCCATATGGGATTCTATCATTTCTTCCCCAAATGAAGTATGAAAGTCCTGCAATCTCTATTAGCTTAAGAAGAAATATAATAGGAAAAATGGGGAGGCAGGACTCTAGTAGGGAAGGGCTGACTCACCTGACAAAATAACAGAGAAAGCAGGAAAGTTTTAGGGATGTTAGGGAAAAAATGATCGAATCAAATCAATGCCAATCTTTGATTTTTCATGACTATATACTGTTCTTGACCATAACAGTCTTTCCTCATTTGATGAACACACTCTGGCTTGAGTTTTGCCATCTGGAATCAGTCACTATCTGGATGGACGATTTACCAAACTTCAGTGGTGTCTAGAAATCCAACTCTATTGTTCATGCTCTGTGAACAAGTATAATAATGAATTTTACTTCCTCCCCAGATTCCAGAATATATATTCAAAAGAAAAGAAGATAGGAAGGTGCCAGAATGTATAACCAAAATACTGATAATTTCACTTTTATTGCAAAGAAAGATTTCTTCCATCACAGGAAACCTAGGATATCACACTGTTAGGGACTGAATTGTGTCCCCTTCCAAAATCCACATGTTAGAAGTCCTAATCACCCCATGTGACTCTGTTTTGGAGATAGGACCTTTAAGGAGGTAATTAGAATTAAATGAAGTCATAAGGGTGGGGCCCTTACCCAGTAGGACTGGTATCCTTATAAGAAAGAGAAGAGACACCAGAAGTGCTTGCCATACAGAAAAAAAGGCATGTGGGAACACAGTGAAAAGGCAGCCTAGTCTGCAAGCTGAGGAGGGAAGCTTTGGGAGAAACCAAACCTGCCGGCACCTTGATCTAGGACTTTTAGCCTCTAGAACTGTGAGACATAAAATTAAGCCACCCAGTCTGTGATATTTTGTTATGGCAGCCCTAGCGCACTATCCATCCACATTTGTACCTATGCAATGCCTTTCACATGGCAGGTGATCATTAGCTATTTACTGAGAGATGGTGTCAAAGAGGCTTCAGAGGGTAAGTGATGGGAACTTTGTTGAAGATGTGGCCCCCAGACTTTCTACACCACAGTTCCTTGAGATAACATTAGACTATAAGACAACACTGAGGTTAAAGCGTTTGAAAACTTAGTAACGTCCATTTTCTCCTTAGACCAGAATATCACATTGGAGAGGAATACCTATCCACACTTGGAGGTTCAAATGGTGAGGGAATCACTGGAATTCTCTGCTGCCCTGATGCTGGCAGTAAAGGGTTCATGGCCATCATTGGATTTATCATCAATATCTCTCGCCACTGATGGAGTTCTAAAAATATAAATAGAAGATAGATATGTTCACATAGACCTCCATTTTTTGGCAGACTGAATTCTTGAAATGATGAACACCTTTTGTATTTTCCCAATACTTGGGAAGACTAGCTACACCAAGCTTTCAGTTACACAAAAACCCCTCGATTGTAAGCACCCAGATACAATTGTTGAACTCTGTGTGGCCTTGGAATTTGTTGGAGAGTCCACAAATACCACACTACACGACGACCAGTAATAAAATTAAACCAGTTTTGCAAGATTCCAGAAATACCATTTTCTTTTATTACAACTCATTTTGATTTCTATACTTCTTGAGGCACAAATGCATGTATGTTCCCATATGTTAAATTTGAAAAGATTAAAACAGAAGAGAGGAGGAAAATCTTCCTAAAGGCCCCAAAATACATCTAATTAAAGTGAATAGAGGCTGATTTCATGAGACTGTGTCTGACTAAAACAAGTTATATCCAAACATATAATATATAAACACAAGCTTTCATAACTTTATCTACAACCTAGTGATGAGAAAATGTGACCATTGTAAAAGAGATAAAATTTTGTCTTATATTTTCTTGTTAATTATTAACATTCTTTGAATAATTTAAAATATTAAAAGAGTGCTAGTCAAACAAGTCACTTTAGCTTCTTCATCCTCAATTGTTACTTTTTAAAATATTGAGATAGACAACTGTTTTTGAAAAAAAAAAAAAGGAAATTAGGAAGAAAATGTTTTAACTTTTCAAAGTAGTGATGTTTCTTTTTCTCTTTCTCGTGCATATATTTAATTTTTAAAATAGTTAATACATTCATATGATTCCAAAACTAAAAATAACATGGTGTTTAAGTAGGCAATTGGGGCTTCCCAGGTCGGGCTAGTGCTAGTGGTAAAGAATCCGCCTGCCAATGCAAGAGACACAAGAGAGGTGTGTTTGACCCCTGGGTTGGGAAGATCCCCTGGAGGAGGGCATGGCAACCCACTCCAGTGTTCTTGCCTGGAGATCCCATGGACAGAGGAGCCTGGCGGGCTACAGTCCATGGGGTTGCAAAGAGTCAAACATGACTGAAGTGACCTAGCACGCTTGCATGCAAGTAAGCAATCACTTCTTCGGCTTCTTTTCTAGATCTAAACCTACTGATCAAATTGGAAATTCAAGTCCATAGGTCACTTAACATTGACTTTCACCATTCATAAATTTTTTCAAAAGTTCTTTATGTGGATTTATTTTCATTGTGTATCTGGGAGGCCAATATAATTTCCTCTCTGACAGTGGCCTCAGGGTAGTGACCAGTCAGACTCAGGATACAAATATCTGCCAGATGCCTGCCAGCCAGGGTGAGATGCCAGGAAAGAACACAGGCCAGGTGTATCAGCTGTGGGCTTGCATCTTTGGTGAGGACGCTGTTCCGTGGCTTGGATCCTCCATATCTGAGGTTTGGTGCACAGCCATCGTTTTCCCCATAGTTCATTATACAAAAGAACAATGGCCTAAGCCAGGCTGCTCAGTTGGTACTAAGTGGCCAGGGTGTAGTGGGCTCTTCCAGTTTTTGGAAAAGTAATTTTAATAAAGGCTTGAGAACTCTGTTCTTTCACTGTGGGAAAAAACAACAACAACAACGCAGGACACAACTTGATGTTTCCTTTTGAAACATTACTGAACACTGATTTGTGTCATGAATTGACAGATTCTGGTAGAAGTTTGAACTTACCTATGAGTGAGACAGAATCTTTGAAGCTACAACATACCATGATCATCTTGCATGTTATGAGATGCCTGAGACAAATTTGGAAGGAGAACGAAGAAAGGGAGCAGTACAAAATCCCTCCAGAGCAAGCATTGCCTAGAGGCTGACCACCCTGCTACCTTACACATGTTACCACAGGGAAGTGCCATGGAGATTAGTTAACCAAAAATTGGTGAGATCATCTCACTTTGGCATTCCTCCAAAGCAGGCTGGGCCAAGGACTTGAATGCAGGTAAGGTGTGCAGTGGTAAAGAATCTGCCTGCCAATACAGGAGATGCAAGAGGGTTTGATTCCTCTGTCAAGAAGATCCCTGGAGGAGGGCATGGCAACCCACTCCAGTACTCTTGCCTGAATTATCCCATGGACAGAGGAACCTGGAGGGCTACAGTCCGTGGGGTCGCAAAGAGTCAGACACGACTGAGCACACACACACACAAATACATAGTCACAATTCATTGGGAGGGGAATCCCAGGAAGCCTATATGAGGGAGTGGGTGAGTGAGACTAGGGAGGGAAGAAAGCCCCCAAGAGGTGAGTTAAAGTGTGAGTTACCACTATGGGCAAACCTGCTGGGAATACTCTAAGGGAAAAAAATTGTGTACACACCTCATAACTGTCCCAGTGAAAGACGTGGAGTTGGCCATTTACCCTTTGATTTCTTTCTTTTTTTTTTTTACCCTTTGATTTCTGTCAGCCCCTGCTAGAGGGCACAATTCTCCCTTGCACCCAGGGTATGTCTAAGCTAGATCCAACTAGCTCCTACAGTGTGGGTGAAAGCCTTCAGTCTGAAGCAGAGAGAGGCAGGGGCTTGAGATGGGATATGGCCTCTGTGGTTACAGGTGAACTCAGAAAGGTTAATGGGGTAAGGCAGCAACGATGCGTGGTTCTGTGAGGCCAGGCAATTACCTTCCAATGTCATTCCACCGGATAATCGACACAAATGCCTTTCTTCTGGACCTCCGGATTCGCCAGGCAGAGGCATATTTCTACAAGGCTCTGTAGGGTCCATGGTCTGCAACCACACAGCATGATTTTTTCAGTTATTCATGTGTTCAGTGAAACAAGTGAGGAACTCACGGGTATCAGGCCCATGGAGCTGAAGAAGTGAGGCATCAGAGACAAGTCTCATCCAAAGCCCTCCTTGGTACCATACCTGTTCTGGATTCCACAAGGCTTGGGTCTGCTTTCTTTCCTTTTGTGCAACACCAGGGGGATTGAATATAATCTATAAAATTTTGTAACCCTTCTGATATGGTAATTTATTATTTTTAATTGGCTACCAAATTTTTACTTAAAATGTAAACTATTCCAAAGTCGGGGGAAAAGTCTCTATGTTGGGAAAGTCCCTGGGGAGGACAAGGAGTCATTGGCATCTACTACCCCTGAATGCGACAGTCTGGCTCTACTTGGCTTCCCTACTTTCTGTTCATCTTTACACTTGTGAGCAAGTGCTCATTTACATGTAACTATAACAACTCTTGATGCCCTAATTTTTATTTTAAAACCATTGCCCAGTGCTACAGACCTCATGTCTCCCCTCAAAATTCATAGATTGAAACCTAACCCCCCAAAACAATGGTATTTGGAGGTGAGGTCTTTGGGAGGTGATTTTGGTCATGAGAGTGAAGCCCTCATATATGGAATTAGTACCCTTAGAAAAGAGACTTCAGAGAGCTCCCTCAACCTTTCCTCCACATGGTACACAGTGAGAAGACCATCTTTGAACCAGGAAGCAGGCCCGCACCAGACACTGAATCTGTTAGTGCCTTGATCTTGGACTTCCTGGCCTCCAGAAGTGAGAAAAAGTAATTTCTGGGTTTATAAGCCACCCAGACTATACTATTCTGTTATAGCAGCCTGAATGGATGAAGGGACCTTTAAATGTTGTACCTGTTATCTTTTGAATGTTCCAAATTTCATATATGTATATATTTATAATTATATCTCTATTTATTTTTACATAGACATTATTTTTTAGAGCAGTTTTGGGTTCACAGCAAAACTGAGTAGACAGTAGAAAGAATTCACATGTACCTCTCCCCTACACATGCATAGCATCCCGACTATTAATAGCCTGCACCAGAGTCTTACATTCTTTACAGTGATGAACCTACATTGACACATCGTTACTACCAAAAGTCCGTAGGTTAGCTTAGGGTTGGCTCACTCTTTGGGTTGTACATTCCTTGGGTTTTGACAAATGTATATCGACATGCTTCCCTGGTGGCTCAGTGGTAAAGAATCCACCTGCCAAGCAGGAGAGGCAAGTTCGATCCCTGGGTTGAGAAGACCTCCTGGAGAAGGAAATAGCAACCCATTCCAGTATTCTTGCCTGGGAAATCCCATGGATAGAGGGGCCTGGCAAGCTATAGTCCATGGGGTCACAAAGAGTCAAACACGACTGACTGACTACACAACAACAACAACAAGAACCCACCATTATAGTTTCATATAGAACAGCTTCACTACTCTAAACCAAATTATATTTTAAAGCAAATGGAGTTGGACACTTCTAAGGAAATATTCTGGGGTTGACCATATCTTTCACTGTACCAGCCAGGTAGATAAATATTTGAAACTCCAAATGTGTGTTTCTACAAACTCACCATTTTGGAGTTCCTCAGTCATGGATCTACCCCTGAGTCTTTAAACATTAACTTTCACATTTTCAGGGTACCATCTTCTACATGTAGACAGTTTATGAACCAAGGTCACTTTGCTGTGGCAGATGAAATGCTCTTGAGTCAAAGTATAGACTGGGATATCTGTTCTGAATGCAGAGCGTGTCTGGTAATCCCCAATGTGAGAACGCACCGATGCTTAGGTTTGCATTCGGGCTGGATTTCTTTGACCTAGAGCTCTAATCCTGGATGTCCAGCACTTTAGGAGGATGAAGACTCCTTAATCCCTGTCTTCAGACTCTTACCCTCAACAAACCCCTCCAGGCAGCACACAGACGATTTAGCTAGTGCTAATTCTGTCTCAACTGATTAGGGCAATAGTAGTAAGACATGAACTCCGTGAACTAAAGCCCTTGCCGAATCAGCAGATATTAACTTGAGCACTCCTACCACCAACAATGCTTGCCTGTGCACAACAACCAGGTGCCAATTTCATTACATTTCTTTACATGGCTTTACTCTGACCATTTGTTACAGTCAGTACAATTTAAGTTTGGCCAACCCTAAACTTGAACAAGCAAGGAGATCCAACCAGTCCATCCTAAAGGAAATCAGTACTGAGTAATCATTGGAAGGACTGATGCTGAAGCTGAAACTCCAATATTTTGGTCACCTGATGCAAAGAGCTGACTCATTTGAAAAAAACTCTGATGCTGGGAAAGATTGAAGGTGGGAGGAGAAGGGGATGGCAGAGGGTGAGATGGTTGGATGGCATCACCGACTCAATGGACAAGAGTTTGAGTAAACTCTGGGAGTTGGTGATGGACAGGGAGGCCTGGCATGCTGCCGTCCATGGTGCTGCAAAGAGTCAGATACGAATGAGTGACTGAACTGAAAGTGAAAATTTGAACAATTATATACAGAATACTTGTTGCATGTATGATGCATGAATCCTGGAATTATACTCATTAAGATAAATTAAATTTTAAATAACTGCTATAGTAGGTAAGTTTTTACATTTGAAAGGTGATCAGTAGAATTAAATATTTCTACAATTCTGAGAAAAATAAATACAAACTAAAACTAGAGGGAGATACTCTTAGAGGTCTTTTGTTCAAGTTAAAAAACAATCCTTGGTAGCTTCATAAATTTACTATTCTAGGTGTCCTATATTAATGTGAGTTCTAAAAAGCATGTTAATGTTAAAGTGTAATTCACATGCCCTTAAATATATTTTCAGTATTTTAAAGTAATAAACGGGAGATCTTTTTTTTTTAATTAAGAAGGCCAAGAGAGCTTCCCCAAAGCACTTCATGATCAAATACCTTTAGCAGAAAACCTAGCTGTGAGAAGAGAGATCATAGCAACTTTTCATTGATATAGTTAGAAGTGTAACTGTATTTATTGATATAGTTAGAAGTACAGTTAGAAATAGAAATGAAGAGTCTGTTTTTATAACCCATAGGAAAATTTTTTAAAATAATTATTTAATTCTTGTTTAATTGTATAAAATAAAGATAATTGTATTGATATTCAAAATACATTTGTTAATTGAAATAAAGTTTAAACTAAAACTAGATGGATAATTGGCATAAAATATTTGACTGTTTCTACAGATGAATAGAACAATCTTTTGGACTCTGTGGGAGAGGGAGGGGGGTATGATTTGGGAGAATGGCACTGAAACATGTATAATATCATATAAGAAACGAATCGCCAGTCCAGGTTTAATGCAGGATACAGGATGCTTGGGGCTGGTGCACTGGGATGACCTAGAGGGATGGTATGGGGAGGGAGGTGGGAGGGGGGTTCAGGATTGGGAACATGTGTACACCCGTGGCAGATGCATGTTGATGTATGGCAAAACCAATACAATACTGTAATTAGCCTCCAATTAAAATAAATAAAATTTTAAAAAAAGAACAAAAATAAAATTAAATTAAAAAATTAAAAAAAATTTGACTGTTTCTAAATGTAGATACATATATTTCCTGAGAAGATTACATGGGAATTCTGAAATTATCCAAGCAGTTATCTGAAGTAGAAGAAATACATTTAAAATATCTCCAACCCAAGCATGCAGCATGCTCATTGATAACAGGATGAATGACATTGCTCCATAAAACCTGAGCAGCTGATGATGTCGCCTTCAGCCCCCACCCTACATCTTCCCCAAAGCTCTGCCCAGTCCTGGAGATTTCGTCTGGGTGGGTGCTCGGATTCTGAGTTTATGCCCCTGTGGGGCTCCCTGGCTACTCCCTTAGCTTTTCTCTCCCATCTGCTCTGCACTGATTCAGAATGCAGTCCACTTCCCTTAGTATCCACACAAAAACACTCGTGCAAGGGAAATGTGTGTGTTGCTGACTTTACCAAGGTCTTGGCCAACTGGGGAGAGGATGTGTCAAAAACAACTTAAAACTGAACATTAGACTTCTCCATTGTGAAACATTCCTTTGGGCAATTTTGACAATGCAAATCTGGCTTCTTGGTCAGCTCTGAGCCTTCTGTCACGAGCTTTTGACTCTGGTCTCTTCATATCTTCCTCCCCGCCTCATCTTTGCTGAGGACAGGGGAGAATTTTAGAGATTTCTCTTCCACTGGTTTGATTTACACTGCTAACATCTTCCTTTAGAAGGCAATAGGCTTAATTTTGGTTTTAAAAAACCATAAGCACTTTCTCTGTTA
Organism: Bison bison bison; assembly: GCF_000754665.1. Classification (NCBI taxonomy): domain Eukaryota; kingdom Metazoa; phylum Chordata; class Mammalia; order Artiodactyla; family Bovidae; genus Bison; species Bison bison. Next base: position 3,925,602 of record NW_011494612.1, on the reverse strand, counting down.
AGTGAGTTAACGCTAAAGTGGCAAATAGTACCCACAACAAAACAATTCACACTGAGGCAGCTGGCAGTGGCCCTGAAGGATATTTCATTTTTCCTGAGGGCATAGACTTTAGCACTTTTCTAAATGCATCACATCACAGCACTTCCCTAGAAAGTCGTTGAAAGACAGATGGCTTGGGCGTGCTATCCTCACCTTCTATTTCTTTTCACTGTGGAAGCTCATTGTCATCAGATCATCCATGGCTTCTTGAATGGAAATGTTTTAGGGCTATTTTAAGTGTTATAATGAAAAGGGGTAAGTTTTTTTCATCATTAAGCAGGTGTAAATTATGTAATGTCTTTTCTTCTTGAAATCCACATAATTTAAGTGCTACTATAGTTTATATGGGGAAGAGGGATGGTGGCTCAGACGGTAAAGCATCTGTCTGCAATGCAGGAGACCCGGCTTAGATCCCTGGGTTGGGAAGATCCCCTGGAGAAGGAAATGGCAGCCCACTCCAGTATTCTTGCCTGGAAAATCCCATGGGCGGCGGAGCCTGGTAGGCTACCATCCATGGGGTCGCAAAGAGTCGGACACGACTGGGCGACTTCACTTTCTATAGTTTATATACATCATGTTCGTTTTCTTCAAAAGATTATGAAGCAAACCCCACTATATGTAAATTTGTACATACAGTGAAATTCTAGCAGTTCTCATATAATTGAACTGAATTTTAGATATTTTAGTTAGATCTTTTAAAAGAGTTAAGAAATATTAACATAAGAGATGTTTTTTAATGATTATCACTGATTGTTCCTCAATTATTTTTTCCCCCAAATTTTCAACTCTGTCATTTCATGGTCCATACATCATGACAGGCTTTTGTATATAGTTATCTGCAGTAATGGGAGGTTATTAAAGTAAGAATGGGGAGTAGGCATATAGCAGTAACACACAGAAGCAGGTACTTAATCTACTAAAGATGATAAAACACTTAACAATAAATTTACATGCAACTTTGAAGTGACTTTATTTCAGATAATCTTCCTTTTACTTTTACTTAAACAAAAACAAACTAAACCAGAGCAATATCTATTTATTTGGCAGAAGCAGTATAGCAACTTTACTCTTTAGTAACTTGAGCCAAATAAGAATTTTTTAGCTAAACATACTGTTAATAATGAAACCAATAAAATGTATAGATAAATCTAAGTACTTCTTTATAAAAAATTATTTATCCCAAATGTATCGCGTTTTACAGTACACCCAATGATTCGAGGAGGAATGTTGTTGATAGTTTTTATACAAAAATAACACAAGAATATTTCCTTATGTTTTCATTTTTCATTAGACCAACATAGAACTGGTATTCCTTTTAAGGTAAAGTTGATCATTTATTTTTACAGGCAAACCTTTTTTATGAAAGTACCCAGCCTCAGTTTGGACTAATCAGTGTGTCGACCTGTGTACTTACATCCACCGAGAAGATGTCTTGGTTTAGACATTGCTCATGGAAGAAACTTCGAGAGACTGTCTTTCAGTTGCAGAAGCTTCTCTGACTGCAGGCTGAAAAACACATCTAACAAGGGTGTCAGGCTGCTCAATTAATTCACCTTCCTTTAAATACAAACTCAACTAAGTTGATTAGTCCTATTTCACAGAAATGCTGCCCTCTATATCCTCTACAGATAGGAGAAAAGACGTTAAGCCTCAGGAAAATGCACAATAGTGTACATAAACCTGTCTCAGAGTTTAGCCTTTACTTTAATCCTTCTTTAGCCTTTAAGATGCTTTGTGAGCATTCAGTTAATGCTACTTTTCAATTTGACACAAAAGTAAAATACTATGTGAATAAATAATAAGCTTTTCTTTGATGGCAGCAGAACTGCTTTATATCATCAACAGGTTTTGAGTAGAAAAGTTTCTTCTGCAAGTAAGGAAAATAAATTACTTTCCACAGACCTGCAAAATTAAACAAAAGATGGCAGCCTCTTTAAGGAAGAAGCTTCTAGAACTGACAATTGTACTTTAATTCTTATAGACAGTGAAAAAATCTTTCATAGTGCGAGAGCTACAATCTATAGAAAGAGAAAATATGGAATTTTGAAATAGACCTGTTCTTTTATTAAAGAAACAGCTGAAGTCTTGAAAAAGAATATCCTTATTTTACCATTTCTTACAATTTTACCAGTGGACAGTACAAAATAAGAATTCAGTATGAAAAAATTAAAGTTGTGTTACACGTAATGCTTTAGGCTTCTAGTGTGAAGATAATTTGCTGCTTTGTTGACACACATTTTTAGCATTGGATACTGAGGTCATTATAAAAAATTCCACATGGGATGTATTGATTTCATTTTAGGGTGATTGTTCATGAAACAGTGTTCAACTGGGACTTAAAATGACTAACAGATCCAGTCTAGACCTAGGCCCACTGTATCCGAGCTGCACAATCTCCCCAAGTTATAAACTTCTATGAGCTTCAGTTTCCTTATCTCAGAAGAGCCTCATAGAGTTTTTCTGATGTGAGGTAACAATATAGACAAAGTATTAATACCTGGGTAGTTCCTACTGAGTGTTAGTGTATTAGATAACTATATTTCATGAAGTCTTCTGTTGAGTTCCACAGGAGACATTTTTTTTTCAGCCCATCAGATCAGATCAGATCAGTCGCTCAGTCGTGTCCGACTCTTTGCGACCCCATGAATCGCAGCATGCCAGGCCTCCCTGTCCATCACCAACTCCCGGAGTTCACCCAGACTCACGTCCATCGAGTCAGTGATGCCATCTAGCCATCTCATCCTCTGCCGTCCCCTTCTCGTTCTGCCCCCAATCCCTCCCAGCATCAGAGTCTTTTCCAATGAGTCAACTCTTCGCATGAGGTGGCCAAAGTACTGGAGCTTCAGCTTTAGCATCATTCCTTCCAAAGAAATCCCAGGGCTGATCTCCTTCAGAATAGACTGGCTGGATCTCCTTGCAGTCCAAGGGACTCTCAAGAGTCTTCTCCAACACCACAGTTCAAAGGCATCAATTCTTTGGCGCTCAGCCTTCTTCACAGTCCAACTCTCACATCCATACATGACCACAGGAAAAACCATAGCCTTGACTAGATGAACCTTTGTTGGCAAAGTAATGTCTCTGCTTTTGAATATGCTGTCTAGGTTGGTCATAACTTTCCTTCCAAGGAGTAAGCGTCTTTTAATTTCATGGCTACAGTCACCATCTGCAGTGATTTTGGAGCCCCCCAAAATAAAGTCTGACACTGTTTCCACTGTTTCCCCATCTATTTCCCATGAAGTGGTAGGACCAGATGCCATGATCTTCGTTTTCTGAATGTTGAGCTTTAAGCCAACTTTTTCACTCTCCACTTTCACTTTCATCAGAAGGCTTTTTAGTTCCTCTTCACTTTCTGCCATAAGGGTGGTATCATCTGCATATCTGAGGTTATTGATATTTCTCCCAGCAATCTTGATTCCAGTTTGTGTTTCTTCCAGTCCAGCGTTTCTCATGATGTACTCTGCATATAAGTTAAATAAACAGGGTGACAATATACAGCCTTGACGAACTCCTTTTCCTACAGCCCATAGAAATAAGAATAAATGGGCTTTTCCTGAGAAATCTGGCCAAGATAGAATCTCAAGAATTGTGTAACTAGTGATTTATTTTTTCACATTAGCTGCTAGAAAGCTCAGGGTCAAATTTGTGGCCTGCTTTTAAGTTTGTATTTTTAAAGTAGAAATTATCTATGGCTTGTTTTTCCTAATATTATTTTCCTTTTGCCTTGATGTCTTACTTCTTGCATTATATGCATGTTTTAAAGTTTCTGTTAACAAATAATAAATGCATATAGATTTTCATCACTCTAGTAGTCTTAAAATTAGAAGAGTTTGTGTCTGAAAGGCTTGTTTATATTTTGCTCAGTGGGAACTTGTAATGCTTTGTTTCCATATATGCAACATCCTGGTGGGTAATTAGGTTCCCAGATCAGGCATAAGCTGTGCTCATTTCAATATGGAGCTATCATTTATAATTCTTTTCTTTTCTGGAAATGTGATCAGAGTACCAGTGGGGTTCAGGAATGACGCATTTTCCCCTGATCCCTGGACGAGGTACCTGGATTCTCACTTGCTGTCATATTCCTCGTATTCCTCTGTACCAACTCCTGCTGTGAGGGTAGACCAAGACTATGTGAAGGAAGAAAGGAAGGCTTGGAGCCCTGACAGGTACAAGGCGGGAAGTAGGAGAGTCTGGGGCTCTGATTGGAAGTGGGATCTTCTGGTATCCCGTCAATACACATCAGTCTTCTTCTTGTTGTTGATGCCCAGTCGCTAAGTTGTGTTTGACTTTTTGCTACTCCATGGGCTGCAGCATACCAGGCTCCTCTATCCATGGGATTCTCCAGGCAATTCTACTGGAGTGGGTAGCCATTCCCTTCTCCAGGGGAATCTTCCTAACCCAGGGATCAAACCCATGTCTCATTATTGCAGGGAGTTTCTTTACCATCTGAGCCACCAGGGAAGCCCAAGAATACTGGAGTGGGCAGCCTATCCCTTCTCCAGGGGATCATCCCGACTCGGGAATCAAACCGAGGTCTCCTGCATTGCAGGCAGATTCTTTACCAGCTGAGCTACCAGGGAAGTCCACTATCTGCCGGAGTTTGCTCAAATTCATTTCCATTGGGTCGGTGATGCTGTCTAACCATCTCATCCTCTGCTGCCCCTTTCTCCTTTTGTCTCAATCTTTCCCATCATCAGGGTCTTTTCTAATGAGCTGACTTTGCATCAGGTGGCCAAAATATTGGAGCTTCAGCTTTAGCATCAGTCTTTCCAATGAATATTCAGGGTTGATTTCCTTTAGAATTGACTGTTTGACCAGTCTAGCTGTGTTGATTGTTAAAATATTGATATTCTCCTTTTCTGGTTGGGAAATAGCCACTACCCTGAGCCCCCAAGAGTTCTCCTGATCCAGTTGCTGCAGAGCTTCCCCTGAGACACCCCTACCCCTACAACTAATACAGCAAGCTGCCTCCAGGTCCCTGATCTAGTGCCCATCTGGACTGGTCAATACTGCAGCTGACTGTCAGTGAGTGAGAGAGAAAGATGGCAGTGCTCAGGAGTGGGTTTTCCGAAAGCGACAATTGCTCAGGAGAGGTGAATGGAAGACTAGCCCTGGATATTTGGGGAAGAGTCAGAGGAAGCTCTCCAGGAAGAGAGGAACAAGTGAGGATAAGAGACCACCAAGACTTCAGGGATTATCTGTTAATGATTGAGAAATGTTGGAAATTTGCACCCTGCACTCAGTACAAAGAAAATCCTCTTTATTTTGCTGAAGCTGATCTAGTCTCCTTCAAAAGTCCTGGTATCTGGATAAAAGGAGAGAAAATTACATTTAGTCCAATCTGGTAAATTCACACCTATATGAAAATGTAAAAGAGACAGTATTTCTCAGGTAGCTTAGTTTTCTCCAAGTGCGGTGGTCTCCTTTTGATTTTGTTTTTCTTTTTTTCTTCCTTGAAATGGCACGGGAGTCAGGGGGTGGACGGTTTGCAGTGTCCTTGTGGGAGGAGTTGGGGGAAGGATCCTGGAGAGTGCAGAGGGGCCACACACTGTCCTTTGGTTCTCCTGAGGCCGCTCAGGCTGGAGGCTCTGCTGATTTCTCATGTGGACACCATCCTATGGACTTCTCACCCAGAACCCTCACCTGCTGACTCAACATCTGACACAGCAGAGCCTCTGAGGTTTGGCTGTTCATCCCCTGGTTTAGATGGCTCTTTCTATAGCCCTTGACCGCAGAGTTGTTCTTGCACTGTCTTTGGTGATCGAGCCTAGCAAGCTCCCCATACAGTCTCTGCTACTCTTTTGTTGCCCAAGGGAATGCAGGCACCTCCTTCCACATCACTCTGGGTTTCGCAGGAAAGCTAACTCAAGCTCCCTCTCTACCTGGCCTTCTGGCAATCCTAGGTTGTTTCAGGGTACCTTGCTGGGAAGTCTTTGTCCAGGAAACGACATGAGACGTGAGTCAAGTATGCTTCTGTGCTTAGCTTAGTGTGTGCATGCTCAGTTGCTCAGTTGTATCTGAATCTGTGACCCCATGGACTGTAGCCCACAAGCTCCTCTGTTCATGGAATTTTCCAGGCAAGAATACTGGAGTGGGTTGCCATTTCCTACTCCAGGGGATCTTTCTGACCCAGGGATTGAAACTGCATCTCCTGAATCTCCTGCATTGGCAGGTGGATTCTTTGCCAACTATACCACCTAGGAGGTCCCAATGCTTAGCTTCCCCTCTATTTATCTAACACTGTTTTCCTCTCCTGCACTCTGAAATACTCTGGACACTTCTGGAATCAGACCACCTTCTTGCTGACTTGGTGGGATTTCCCTGACGTACAACTGTGAGCAGGTCCTCCAGTCCTGGTTTGTGTTATGCTAACTGACAGAGATGATATGGACTTTAGTTCTCTATTCTGTCTCCACTAAGTCTAGTTTTAAGGACAAATGTCTCAACTAAGCAAATGAAAACAGAAAGTGTGGGACTGAACACCAGACCACCCCTGATTCTTTGGGGATGGGAGTTCTCATGCACACCATTCTTGTGTCAATGAGCCTCATGATTCTGCAGCCAAGTGGTCATAAGTGGCTGCTGGTTTCTAGCCTTACATCTTTGTATCATCTCCATCAATTGAAAAAAAAATACAAAGTTAGCTTTCAGGTTTTGTTTATCACTGAACGTCTTACTGACTTACTATCATTGACTTATCTAAGTATGGTGAGGATGCACTGAAAAATAAAGATTGCTTTTGAACTATTTTATATCCTTATTTGTTTTGATACCGACACACTTTTGATCCACCATGCACTTGAAATTATTTTATCTTGTAGTGTTGAGAACTTGTTTTGTAATAGAAGCATGCAAGTATAGAAAGAGAATGTAATAGGATTGATTGCAAGAACACTTTTTGCATGTAAACAGAAGACTTCCAAAGAAAGAATAGGAAATATTCCTTCTTCATCTGTTCTTCCCTTTCTTTGGCCAGAACATCAATGGTAATTATTTCATGACCTAAGGAAACTGTAAAAACTTCAAATCTGCTGAATTTGTAAAAAAAATTGGAATCTCTAGCTTAATGAAATTATGATTCATTGTAAAAAATATGATTGCATTAAAGATCTTCTTTTGAAATTGTTATATGCTATTTTATACTGCTTCTAACAATTAACAGAAGACTGTGTTTGGTATAAGCTTTGAATAAATGAAAGTATTTGCTTCTAGAAATAATTGAGTTGGAAATAACAAACATATTTTCCATTGGTTGGCATATATTCATATCTATAAAGTATATTATTGTTATAATGGCAATTTCATCAAATCATGAACTGATAGAAGGCACGAGGAGAAGGGGACGACAGAGGACAAGATGGTTGTATGGCATCATAGACCCAATGGACATGAGTCTGAGCAAGCTCTGGGAGATGGTAAAGGACAGGGAAGTCTTGTCTGCTGCAGTCCATGGGGTTGCAAAGAGCTGGACATGACTGAACAAGTGAACTTTGGTTCATCTCTTGCTCATATATATTGTACAAGTGGACAACAATTTGGAAATGGTAAGATAAGAAAGACAATCAACAGAGGTTTTTGTTTCTTTTGATACTAGTTTTAACTGTTATTTTCCTTAATTTCCCTAATTTAAAAAAGTCTCATTTTCCTTAATTATTACATTTCAGGGACTTTTCTGACAGTCCAGTGGTAAAGACTCTGTGCTTCCAGTGCAGAGGGCATGGATTCGATCCCTGGTCTTGGGAAGTAAGATCCCACATACTGTGGGGTGAGAAAAGAAAAATCCCATTCAAAAATACGGTTATTATCTTATCACATAAAATCTTATCAAGATTTAGAAAGCCATGAACCCTGAAAATAAAAATAATACTAAAAAATTATTTCCTGTATCACAAAGTACTTTAAAAACATCACTTGATCTTAAATAGTGGTTTTTAATGACCATAAAATGGCAAGCACCATGAGAATTGTTCTGAAAACATGGTTCTTGCTTCTATCTTATAACCTGTGACTTTTTTTAATGACAAAATATCCTTGTTTTTACTACATGAGTCCCCTGTTCCTATTTTTCACTCCTGGCACAGCACAAGAAAAAGTATGAGAATTAATTGACAAGGTATAGGAAAGAAAGTAGACTAGCAAACAGAAAAAAATGACATTTCATCTTCAAACAGGAAAATTAATTTAAAAGGATCATGAAATTACAGCATTTGTTTGTTGCTGGTGATATTTTCTTTGCTACCAAGGTCACAGGATAAAAATGCCTCGAGGGAATTTGAATCTAGATTATTTGACCATACACAAACACTTCTAAAACTGAGCACATTTTTATTATGAGGGTATTAATTGTAGTGGAATTTGATCCCCCCAAATGATTCGTATTTCTCTAAATAATAAAAGTATTCCCAACAAAAAATGACCATGAAAAATGAGAACTACAGTTACTGTGCTCTTATACCTCTATAAAATGTGAGCTCTTGTGCTGAGTGTCTCCATGATTCATGGGTAATATATTTTTACTGCCTTTAGAACACTTGCAAAATTAAGCTAGAATTACCTCAGTTGACTGCTATTAGCCAAAGCTACAGTATCCAATGCCAAAAATAAATCCTTGTAATGATAGACTTCAACATTTGTACAAAGCAGGCTTTTAGAGATTGGTTTCTGGAAACTAAATATTTCTTGCTGTGACAAAGGGCCTGTCATTAATAGATACCTAGCACAGACCAGTTCAATCAACAGATTTCTTTCAACAATGTTTATGGAATTAGCAAAATAACACTAATGATATTTTTTTTTCTCTTAAGGTCTTTTTTTTTTTGGTAAAGAACCTCTGTAGTTTTACAAACGTTACTCAATTCATACTTAAAACATCTAGCTTTTTTTTTTTTTAGAAGGCAGAAGAGTATTTGATCAAATCCTCAAAAGTTTGTCGTTTTTGTTTTCAGTCGCTAAGTCGTGTCTGACTCTTTGTGACCCCATGAACTGCAGCACACCAGCCTCCCTTATCCTTCACTATCTTCGGAAATTTGCTCAAATTCATGTCCATTGACTTGGTGATGCTGTCTAACCATCTCAACCTCTGCTGCTCCCTTCTCCTTTTGCTTTCAGTCTTCCCCAGCATCAGGGTCTTTTTCAGTAAGTTGGCTCTTCGCATCAGGTGGCCGAAGTACTAGAGCTTCAGCTTCCTCATTAGTCCTTCCAATGAATATTCAGGGTTGATTTCCTTTAGGATTGACTGGTCGGTGATGAAACCAGAAGTGGCCTTGGACTCCCTGCCTGACTCCTCCAGTTCAGTGCTCTGATGCCTGGTGTGAGCAGTATCCTGATTCAGAGTAAGCTTGGATGTCAATATTTTATACCTAAATAATGAATCACTTTTAGGAGTACCACATGGCATGAAATATCTTTTTCTGAATTGTAGTTTAATACAGATAACATAAAATCTACCATCTAACAATTTTCAAGTGCACAGTTCAGTAGCTACTTTATTCACATTGCTGTGCAACCAGTCTCCAGAACTTTTTTCGTCCTGCAAAACTGAAACTCCATACCCATTAAACGATAACTCTCCAGTCCCCTCCTCTCAACTCCTGGCAATCACCATTCTATCTTTTGTTTCCATGATAGTGACTATTGTGGGTACCTCATATAAGTAGAATCGTATGATTTGTGTGTGTGTGTGTGATTGCCTTATTTCATTTGGCATAAAGTCCACAAAGTTCATCCATGTTGCGGCATGTATCAGAAATTCCTTTCTTTTTAATGCTGAATAAAATTCCACTCTTTCTCTGTCTCTCTCTCTCTCTATATATATATGTGTGTGTGTGTATATATATATATATATATGTATCTATGATCTTTTGTTTATTTCTTCCTCCACCTTCAACCCAGGGACATTTGGGTAATTTCTATCCTTTGACTGTTTCAAATACTGCAGCTATGAAAACAGGTGTGCAAATATCTCTTCAAGACTCTGCTTTCAATTCTTCTGGGTATATACCCAAAAATGGGATTTCTGGATCATATGGTAATTCCACTTTTGCTTTTTTTGAGGAAACTCCACATTATTTTCTATAACAGCTGCACCATTTTAGAGCCCCACCAGCAGTGCACTAGGGTTCCAATTTCTTCACATTCTTGCCAACACTTGCTATTTCTGTTTTGTTTTTTATTTGATACTATCAATTTATTGGGTGTGAGACGGTATTTTGTAGTTTTGACTTGCATTTTTCTAGTAACCAGTGACGTTGAGCATTTTTTCGTGTGTTTACTGGCCCTTTGCCTGTCTTCTTTTGGAGGTATGTCAGTTCAAATCTATCACCCCTTTTGATATTGGATTGGTGTTTTTGTGGTTGACCTGTAGGAGTTCTTTATATTTTCTGGATGTTAAGCCCATATCGGAGAAGGCAATGGCACCCCACTCCAGTACTCTTGCCTGGAAAATCCCATGGACGGAGGGGCCTGGTGGGCTGCAGTCCATGAGGTCTCTAAGAGTAGGACACGACTGAGTGACTTCACTTTCACTTTTCACTTTCATGCATTGGAAAAGGAAATGGCA